>NC_092225.1:10545501-10885501 GCF_036320965.1 Panulirus ornatus
TCCCGCAGCAACACCAAGAGACTCTTGCTCCACGTCTCTTATCTACTTCTGCACTAACAATAGCAGCTTACTCCTGACCCGCACTGCCTCGTGTTGGTCAGTACAACATTGCTGTGGTTCTCGCGTTTTTCCCTCCGCCCCTTTTTCGTCCCCATCGCCACAAAAGATTAGACAGTTAACACCTATATACATATTATGGCGGATCTTCCATTTTGTTTACAACTTTTCGCCTTTCATTATGAGTCTGATGGCCATAGTAGTGCACTGCTTGGTGACAATTATGCCTCAGGTGACAAAATACACCTTCATGTGTCATCTTGTACCATCTGAACATTTACTTAATGCAAAAAGGCAATGAGACCGATGAATGGTATGTATTAGTGTCCTTGTTTGGTATTCCGGTAATACTGCTGTGTGAAACCTCGTGTCCTACCTCGTGTCGTGGATGATATCGAGGATGTTTTGTCGTAGGTTGTCGTAGGTGAGGTTGTCCCATTGCAGGAGGCGGCCCCAGCCCTCGCGCTGCACCTGCTCCATGTTGTATTGCTGGTCCAGGAAGACTGGTAGACCAAGGAGCGGCACACCGTGGTAGGTCGCCTCCTGGGTGCTCAAGAGTCCACCGTGGGTGATGAACAGTCGCAGACGAGGATCTCCTGCTTGTAGAGGCACAATCACTAAAGACGGTAAAGTCCCTATAACCAACCAGACAAATCTACGCGTATGATATGGCAATGCGACACTGATAGATTCTGTGTCATAAGGATTACTTTTTGATTACGGACGGTCCACTAGAGAGCTGTATAGAAAGGACTGTAGATTTTTAGTTCTTACATGATTAATCATGTACAGGTACTTCATTTGATTAATACATTCCTTTATGTAGGCCAGTGTATCAGAAGGTTTTATGGATAGTTTTGTGACAGACTGTGGAAAATGTACAAGAATAATTACAAGAAACATTTGTGAAATCCTTAGGATATACTAAGCCTCTAATAAAGGCTTCTGATTATTTAGCACGATGATGCCAGTAAAGAGCGCAAAATTCGCGCGATACTGAGACGGAGAAGATTACGGGAATAAAAAAGTAACCTCAAACTCAAGAATTTAGTTAGTGGCTGAACTAACCAAGAACATCCTGCTGGGGGAGCCACTTGCTCAGGCGGACGTTAGCAGGCATGTTGTCCATGGCGTCCTGGTCCCACTTCCACAGGACACGCTGCTCAAGAGACGAAAACACCTGCAGCAGCAACTTTTGGTATCTGATGAGGTGAATGGTAAGGTTGATCAAGAGTTGACACACCTCAAGCTGGTTTTGACGGGTTGTCAAACGTCAAAGCAAATAATTGCAATATGGATGAACTATTACGAAGCCATGAAAATGTCATAAGAGCATAATATGTTAAGACAAATCATGAAGTGGAGACACACACGTCTAAGGAGGTTATGAAAACGTGATGGGTCAAGACGTTTTGAGGCAGTGTTGAGGCATGGGAAGGCTAAACATGCTACCTTGGTGACTTGATAAGTCAAGAGGTGACAGGTCCACAGAAATGGCATTCAAAGAAGCTTGGGTATGAATCTCCTATGCCACAGAATTGATTCATCATCTATTTAACTCGTTCAAATTGATATATTTTCTTATTCAATGCTTTTAAGAACACTTTAACTGGAACCCAGCGTGGGCACGACGTCCATATACTCACTGAATGTATATCTAAACCTTACCCTGACACCGTAATAGTCCCTGACGTTTATGCATATCAGATGATAATACTTACGAAATGATTACTCACTTCTCTGGCACTAATGACGGTTTGACGAAGGAACCGAGGCTGAAGAAGATAAACCCAGCGTCACCTGCTCCTGCAACCCAGTCATCCAGCTCCTGAAGAAGCAGATGGGTCGATGAGCCATAACCCTCGAACTCCATTTAACATCAAGGTAGAACAAAAGAATGACGTACTTGAGATGGTATGTTATCCTATGGATCTATAGTGAGGGGCGCGGCTACTAACCTGAGGGAGTGGCTGGGCTGGTTGGCAGTGGATGCCTCCAGCGTGGATCACTGTTGGCACGTATGGACTGGTCGGTGTCTCCATCGTCTTCACGCTGCAGGCAGGCAATACTAGAGGTCAAACAATCTAGTTCATGAGTTGGTAATGTAGCTTCTTATTTTCTGTCAACTTCTTTGATCTATACATAAGGCCATTAATAGGAATTATGAAACAAATTAGACTTTGTCCAAGTTATTAGTCTGGGGTTTATTCTTGAGATTTTCCCAACCGCTTCGTAACTGATGGTCTCTGTTCCTGACTTGTCCCGTCCCACGGTATTTCACATGACAATAATCCACTCATGATGTTCGTGTCTGAGCGTCGCCGCTGCGGAGCATGAGAAGCCTTAGTAGTTCACCTCCTGTTCAACAGATGGCAGAGGTATGTCCTGACATTCACATTTGTGCTGTGTCTTCTTTGATCAATGTGATGTTCTTGATGAAAAGCATATCAGATACCTTAAATATGATAGTTTTTTTCACGTTAAAGCTAAAGAGATTAATGACAAGAGTTTATTAGGGATTCAGAGTAATGTATATAATATTCACTCGCAACATGATATTGACTCAAAGGCAATTTCTTATCATCCTATATCCCACAGTAGAGAAATTCAATATAGAATTGCATCCTGTGTGTTCCAGTGAGGATGATGAAGGTTACTGACAAGCAAATCAGGAGAGAAACAAGATATCGGTCTCGAGCTTGTGAAATCGCACCAAGTGTTGGGTCATCCCTCGTGTTCTATCATACAACGGATCAATAGCAAACTCCCATAAGACTTCTGATATTTGTTTTGTTAATTTTAAGCGCTATTTCCGTGTAGGGTAATGATATTAGAAGCATGTAAGCATACCATTATGAGCTATCACTGACTTAAGCTTTGCGGTAGTATTTTCCGTTAACCTTGTTCTTATAATGATATAGATTTTTTTTTTTTTTTTTTTATACTTTGTCGCTGTCTCCCGCGTTCGCGAGGCAGCGCAAGGAAACAGACGAAAGAAATGGCCCAACCCCCCCCCATACACATGTATATACATACGTTCACACACGCAAATATACATACCTACACCTTTCCATGGTTTCCCCCAACGTTTTCACATGTCTTTGATTCATCCACTGCAGCACGAAAACCCCGGTAACCACATCGCCCAATTCACTTATCCTTGCCCCCTTTCCCCCTTTCTTGCATTTCAGGCCCCCATCCACAAAATTTTTTTCACCCACTTTCCACCCCAATTTTGGGTCTCCCTTTTCCCCTCCTCTTCCCTCCACCTCCGACACATATACCTCTTAGTCAACCTTTTCCTCACCTTTCTCCCTTTCCCAAACCATTTCAAAACACCCTCTTCTCTCTCTAAACCACGCTCTTTTTTTCCACACACTCTCTTACCCTTACGTTACTTACTCGATTAAACCACCTCACACCACACATTGTCCCAACACTCATTTCCAGCCACCACCCCTCGACAACCTATCATACCCACCCTCGCAACCAAAACATTGTTGAACCACTTTTTCCTTCAAACAACCCATTTTTTGCTTTCCGAGAAAATTTTTCTCGCTTCCACACATTCTTCAAGCCCCAGAATTTTCGCCCCCTCCCCCCCCCTTTGGGCCATTTCCCCGCTCCATTTTTCCATTCCTGCCAGACCCACCCCCAAAATCTAAAACATTTCACTTCCTCCATTTCCCCCCAAAATTAAAACCCACCCCCCAAATTGACGCCCTCAACCCTACGACCTAAAAACCCTTTGCCTTATTCACTTTTCCCTTTTACTTTCTTTTTTCCCACACACTTTACCAAACTCTCACCATTTCTGCAGTTTCTCACATGAACACCACCAGCGCTGTATCACACGAACAACAACTGACTCACTTCCCAAACCTCATCCCCAACCCCAACTTATATTTTTCCCCCTTTTTTTCCAAAACTCTTGCATTTACCCCCCCTAACAACCCCATCCATAAAAAAATTAAAAAACCAGGGACATCCACACCCCTGCCGCAAACCTACTTTCACTAAACCAATCACTTTCCTCCTTCCTACACGTACACATCCCTTTACATCCTCAAAAAAAACTTTCACTGCTTCCAACCCAACTTGCCTCCCACACCATATATTCTTAATATTTTCCACGAGCACTCTATAAACTTATCAATCCCTTCCCCAACCCAAAAAATTACTAAAAAAATCCATTTGCTTTTTCTAAGTATTTCCACAACATTTTTCAAAGAAAACCCCTACCACACTCCCTACCATTTCTGAAACCCCTGCTCTTTCCCCCAATTTGAGCTCAACAGCCTTCACCCTCTCAATCAACACCCTCCCATAAATTTCCGGGAATACTCAACAAACTTATACCTCTGAAATTTGAGCACTCACCTTTTACCCCCTTTGCCTTTGTACAATGGCACAAATCAGCATTTCCCCAATCCCAGGCACCTCACCGAGTCATACTACATTAAATAACCTACCAACCATCAACAATACAGTCACCCCCTTTTTTTTAAAAAATTCCACTGCAATAAAACCAAAAAATGCGCCTTTTTCCGGGTTCATCTCCGCAAAGTTTTTCTACCTCTTTTCCGTTTACCAAATCATTTTTCCCCAACCCTCCCACTTTGCACACCACCTCGACCAAACCCCTATATCTGCCCCCTTCATCAATACATTTAAACAAACCCTTCAAAAATTTTAAATTTTACACTAATTAAAAAAAAAAAACATAAATTTAAGGTTTTTTTTTTTTTTTGTAAATTTTTCTATTTCGAAAAGAGCAGAAGATACAAAAACACTTTTTTAAAAAAATTTAAAAAATTGTCTAGGACTCTGGGATCTTAGATAACTGCATAAAGAAGACAATTTCCCAAACGTTATCTAATTTTTCATGGGGAAAAGTGGAAATAAACACACTGTTAATGATGAGAACTACCTTGATTCCCCTCTGGGAAACCCGGGGCGTCGTCTGGCCACAGCTGACGGGGCCCTACCCTTCCTCTATCCCGGATACAAGCGAATCTAATGTTTTATAACAATATAGATTTTCGTGACAAACACTTATAACATACAGATGCCACTTCCATAAAAAATCAACCCCATAACGAACTTTAACCCCCACAGCGTCAAAGTATATTATATATATATATTATTAATTATATTTATTTATAATATAATATATTCCCTGGGGATAGGGGGGAAAAAAATACTTCCCCCGTATTCCCCGCGGCGTAGAAGGGGACAAAAGGGGAGGGGGGCGGGGGGCTGGAAATCCTCCCCTCTCGTTTTTTTTTTTTTTTTTTTTTTTTTTTGTTTTTTTTTTTTAATTTTTCCAAAAGAAGGAACAGAGAAGAGGGGCCCGGTGAATTTCCCTCAAAGCCCCTCCTCTGTTCTTAAAAAGCTACCTCGCTATCGCGGGAAATACGAATAGTATAAAAAAAAAAAAAAAAAAAAAAAAAAATATATATATAAAATTATAAAAATATATAAAACGGGGGTTTTAGGGAGGTAATGCAAGAGTTTGGAAAAAGGGCAAGTATGAAGTCGTTGGGGGGGGGGAGAGCTTGGGGAAATGATCATTGTTGTTCGGGTTAATGAACAGGGGGGGGGCTGATTCATGTGAGAAACTCAAAGCTGGGGACTGAGTTTTGGGAAAGTGGGTTTTAAAAAAAAAGTTGAGTAAATGGAATAAGACAAGGGTTTTTAGGTACGTAGGGTTGAGGGGCAAGTTAATTGGGGGGTAATTTGAAAGGGGAAAAAACTGGAAAAAAAGTAAAGTGTTTTAATATCTGGGAGTGGATTGGCAGCGGATGGAACCATGGAAGCGGAAGTGGATCATAGGGGGGGGGGGGCAAAACTGGGACCTTGAAGAATGTTTGGAATCGAAACATTTTCTCGGGAAAACAAAAAAGGTTGTTTTGAAGAATATGGTTCCAACAATGTTGTACGGGTTTCGAGGGGGGGGCTTGATAGAGTTGGCGCAGGAGGGTGGATTGCGGAAATAATGTTTTTAGGGCAATGTGTGGTGGAGGGGTGGGGTTTTACGAGTAATAACGAAAGGGGAAAAGAGATGTGTGGAAATAAAAACTTTGAAGAGCAAAAGGGTGTTTTGAAAGGGGTTTGGGCACAGAGAAATATGAGAAAGATTGACCCAAAAGGATATATTTCGGGGGTGGGGGGCGGGAGAAGGGGGAACCAAATTGGGGGTGGAAAGATGAGTGAAAAAGATTTTGTGTGATCGGGCCTTTCCATGGTTTACCCCAGACGCTTCACATGTCTTGATTCAATCCACTGACAGCACGTCAACCCCGTATACCACATCGCTCCAATTCACTCTATTCCTTGCCCTCCTTTCACCCTTCTGCATGTTCAGGCCCCGATCACACAAAATCTTTTCACTCCATCTTTCCACCTCCAATTTGGTCTCCCTCTTCCTCGTTCCCTCCACCTCCGACACATATATCCTCTTAGTCAACCTTTCCTCACTCATTCTCTCCATGTGCCCAAACCATTTCAAAACACCCTCTTCTGCTCTCTCAACCACGCTCTTTTTATTTCCACACATCTCTCTTACCCTTACGTTACTTACTCGATTAAACCACCTCACACCACACATTGTCCTCAGACATCTCATTTCCAGCACATCCATCCTCCTGCGCACAACTCTATCCATAGCCCACGCCTCGCAACCATACAACATTGTTGGAACCACTATTCCTTCAAACATACCCATTTTTGCTTTCCGAGATAATGTTCTCGACTTCCACACATTCTTCAAGGCTCCCAGAATTTTCGCCCCCTCCCCCACCCTATGGTCCACTTCCGCTTCCATGGTTCCATTCGCTGCCAGATCCACTCCCAGATATCTAAAACACTTCACTTCCTCCAGTTTTTCTCAATTCAAACTCACCTCCCAATTGACTTGACCCTCAACCCTACTGTACCTAATAACCTTGCTCTTATTCACATTTACTCTTAACTTTCTTCTTCCACACACTTTACCAAACTCAGTCACCAGCTTCTGCAGTTTCTCACATGAATCAGCCACCAGCGCTGTATCATCAGCGAACAACAACTGACTCACTTCCCAAGCTCTCTCATCCCCAACA
Source organism: Panulirus ornatus (assembly GCF_036320965.1). Classification (NCBI taxonomy): domain Eukaryota; kingdom Metazoa; phylum Arthropoda; class Malacostraca; order Decapoda; family Palinuridae; genus Panulirus; species Panulirus ornatus. The sequence continues at coordinate 10,552,662 of NC_092225.1, forward strand.
GACTTCATACTTGCCCCTCTTTCCAAAACTCTTGCATTTACCTCCCTAACAACCCCATCCATAAACAAATTAAACAACCATGGAGACATCACACACCCCTGCCGCAAACCTACATTCACTGAGAACCAATCACTTTCCTCTCTTCCTACACGTACACATGCCTTACATCCTCGATAAAAACTTTTCACTGCTTCCAACAACTTGCCTCCCACACCATATATTCTTAATACCTTCCACAGAGCATCTCTATCAACTCTATCATATGCCTTCTCCAGATCCATAAATGCTACATACAAATCCATTTGCTTTTCTAAGTATTTCTCACATACATTCTTCAAAGCAAACACCTGATCCACACATCCTCTACCACTTCTGAAACCACACTGCTCTTCCCCAATTTGATGCTCTGTACATGCCTTCACCCTCTCAATCAACACCCTCCCATATAATTTACCAGGAATACTCAACAAACTTATACCTCTGTAATTTGAGCACTCACTCTTATCCCCTTTGCCTTTGTACAATGGCACTATGCACGCATTCCGCCAATCCTCAGGCACCTCACCATGAGTCATACATACATTAAATAACCTTACCAACCAGTCAACAATACAGTCACCCCCTTTTTTAATAAATTCCACTGCAATACCATCCAAACCTGCTGCCTTGCCGGCTTTCATCTTCCGCAAAGCTTTTACTACCTCTTCTCTGTTTACCAAATCATTTTCCCTAACCCTCTCACTTTGCACACCACCTCGACCAAAACACCCTATATCTGCCACTCTATCATCAGATACATTCAACAAACCTTCAAAATATAGATGTTTACACTAATTAGAAAAAAAAAACATAAATTCTAAGGTTTTTTTTTTTTTTGTAAATTTCTATTTCGAACAGAGCAGAAGATACAAAAACAGCTTTTTAAAAAACTTAAAAGATTGTCTAGGACTCTGGGATCTTAGATAGACTGCATAGAAGATAGACAGATTCCAGAGCGTTATCTATATTTCATCGGGAACAGTGGAAGTAAGACACACCTGTTAATGATGATGAGACTACCATTGATTCTCATCTGGGTAAGACTCGGGGCGTCGTCTGGCCACAGCTGACGGCTCGTACACTCTTCCTCTATCCTGGATACAAGCGAGATCTAATGTTGTTATAACAATATAGATTTGCGTGACAAACACTTAGTAACACTACAGATGCCTACTTCCATAAATAATCAATCTCATAACGAACATTACCCTACAGCGTCAAAGTATATATATATATATATATATATATATATATATATATATATATATATATATATATTCCCTGGGGATAGGGGAGAAAGAATACTTCCCACGTATTCCCTGCGTGTCGTAGAAGGCGACTAAAAGGGAAGGGAGCGGGGGGCTGGAAATCCTCCCCTCTCGTTTTTTTTTTTTTTTTTTTTTTTTTTTGTTTTTTTTTTTAATTTTCCAAAAGAAGGAACAGAGAAGAGGGCCAGGTGAGGATATTCCCTCAAAGGCCCAGTCCTCTGTTCTTAACGCTACCTCGCTATCGCGGGAAATAGCGAATAGTATGAAAAAAAAAAAAAAAAAAAAAAAAAAAATATATATATATATATATATATATATATATACGGGGTTGTTAGGGAGGTGAATGCAAGAGTTTTGGAAAGAGGGGCAAGTATGAAGTCTGTTGGGGATGAGAGAGCTTGGGAAGTGAGTCAGTTGTTGTTCGGTAATGATACAGCGCTGGTGGCTGATTCATGTGAGAAACTGCAAAGGCTGGTGACTGAGTTTGGTAAAGTGTGTGAAAGAAGAAAGTTAAGAGTAAATGTGAATAAGAGCAAGGTTATTAGGTACAGTAGTGTTGAGGGTCAAGTTAATTGGGAGGTAAGTTTGAATGGAGAAAAACTGGAAGAAGTAAAGTGTTTTAGATATCTGGGAGTGGATCTGGCAGCGGATGGAACCATGGAAGCGGAAGTGGATCATAGGGTGGGGGAGGGGGCGAAAATTCTGGGAGCCTTGAAGAATGTTTGGAAGTCGAGAACATTATCTCGGAAAGCAAAAATGGGTATGTTTGAAGGAATAGTGGTTCCAACAATGTTGTACGGTTGCGAGGCGTGGGCTATGGATAGAGTTGTGCGCAGGAGGATGGATGTGCTGGAAATGAGATGTTTGAGGACAATGTGTGGTGTGAGGTGGTTTGATCGAGTAAGTAACGTAAGGGTAAGAGAGATGTGTGGAAATATAAAAGCGTGGTTGAGAGAGCAGAATAGGGTGTTTTGAAATGGTTTGGGCACATGGAGAGAATGAGTGAGGAAAGATTGACCAAGAGGATATATGTGTCGGAGGTGGAGGGAGCGAGGAGAAGTGGGAGACCAAATTGGAGGTGGAAAGATAGAGTGAAAAAGATTTTGTGTGATCGGGGCCTGAACATGCAGGAGGGTGAAAGGAGGGCAAGGAATAGAGTGAATTGGATCGATGTGGTATACCGGGTTTGACATGCTGTCAGTGGGTTGAATCAGGGCATGTGAAGCGTCTGGGGTAAACCATGGAAAGCTGTGTAGGTATGTATATTTGCGTGTGTGGACGTATGTATATACATGTGTATGGGGGTGGGTTGGGCCATTTCTTTCGTCTGTTTCCTTGCGACAAAGCAAAAAATAAAAAAAAAATAATATATATATATATATATATATATATATATATATATATATATATATATATATATATATATATATATATATATATTCATTATACTTTGTCGCTGTCTCCCGCGTTAACGAGGTAGCGCAAGGAAACAAACGAAAGAATGGCCCAACCCACCCACATACACATGTATATACATACACGTCCACACACGCACATATACATACCTATACATTTCAACGTATACTTATATATGCATACACAGACATATACATATATGCACATGTACATAATTCATACTTGCTGCCTTTATTCATTCTCGTCGCCACTCCGCCACACATGAAATAAAAACCCCCTCCCCGCAAGGGCGCGAGGTAGCGCTAGGAAAAGACAACAAAAGCCACATTCGTTAACACTCAATCTCTAGCTGTCATGTGTAATGCACCGAAACCACAGCTCCCTTTCCACATCTAGGCACCACAAAACTTTCCAATGTTTACCCCAGACGCTTCATATGCCCTAGTCCAATCCACTGACAGCACGTCGACCCCTGTATACCACATCGTTCCAATTTACATTATCATTTGCACGCCTTTCACTCTCTTGCATGTTCAGGCCCCGATCGCTCAAAATCTTTTTCACTCCATCTTTCCACCTCTAATTTGGTCTCCCACTCCTCGTTCCCTTCACCTCTCACACATATAAACTTTTTGTCAATCTTTCGCCACTCATTCTCTCCATGTGACCAAACCATTTTAAAACACCCTCTTCTGCTCTCTCAACCACACTCTTCTTATTTCCACACATCTCTCTTACCCTTTCATTACTTGATCAAACCACTTCACCCCACATATTGTTCTCAAACATCTCATTTCCAGCACATCCACCCTCCTCCGAACAACCCTATCTATAGCCCACGCCTCGCAACCATATAACATTGTTAGAACCACTATTCCTTCAAGCATACCCATTTTTGCTTTCCGAGATAATGATCTCGCCTTCCACACATTCTTCAACGCTCCCAGAACCTTCGCCCCCTCCCCCACCCTGTGACTCACTTCCGCTTCCATGGTTCCATCCGCTGCAAATATACTCCCAGATATGTAAAACACTTCACTTCCTCCAGTTCTTCCCCATTCAAACTTACCTCCCATTTGACTTGTCCCTCAACCCAACTGTACCTAATAATCTTGCTATTATTCACATTTACTCTCAGCTTTCTTCTTTCACACACTTTACCAAACTCATCACCAGCTTTTGCAGTTTCTCACCCGAATCATCCACCAGCGCGGTATCATCAGCGAACAACTGACACAACAGACTGCATACTTGCCCCGCTTCCGCAAACCGACATTCCCTGGGAATCAATCACTTTCCTCTCTTCCTACTCGTACACACACACACACACACACACACACACACACACACATATATATATATATATATATATATATATATATATATATATATATATATATATATATATATATATATCCTAGCCTGAGACAGGTACCTATTCTATCGATCAGACCCTAGGAGTGGATGAACAGCTGGGTTGACTGTGGATCGACTGCCGTCACCAGGATTCGAACCTATGCGCTCGACCCTGGGCGACCTGTGTGTGCGTCATGGTTATAGTATCAACACTCATGATAAATATAAAAAAGATTGATAGCACATTTGATATGAATATCAGAAATACTGTACATAGCATTGTATCTCAGGAGAAGGAACGCACAGGTTCCTGCAAGGTGTGAGGCTTCGTACTGAAATAACTAGGTGTCCACACTACAAGCCGGATGTATCGGGAAACTCAAACTTATATGGAGTTTTATCAGTAAATCTGCAGTTATAGTGGATATCTTAGGAGTTAATTTGCTGTAAAATAGGCCTGGAAAATAGGGAATTTCACTGGTCTAGTTATCTCGAAAATTGCCACACAGACTGTCATCAGTTGCTGCCATTGAGTTGTGAGTCTTCGTATTAATTCTTCAGGGGATCTGTTCCTTCGTTGATCTAAATGCAAACTGGAAGACAATATCATTTACAGCAGTTTTTTTATCATTCTGATATCCACATTTTGGTATTCGTATTGTTGGTCATTGTGTCGTTCATGCAAAGCCCCTCTCGCCGACGAGAAGTCCCGTGTTTACAAGATGCGGCGTTTGAAAGTTCGTCCAGGGTTCTCTTGCTTGCTGAAGCATACGAAAACAGCATTTTATTAGTGACGGCATGTTCGACATGCCCTGCCATGCATTCACTTTCTACTCAGCGTTCTTATACGATTGCAAATGCTGCTCTTTTGAAAGTAGTTGGTTTATACAAATACAATGTCTGGACGCCTCCCATGATGGCTGTGAGTTCGTGTTGAGCTTCGTTATTATCTTGTGAGAGTCTAGCACGATTGGTAGTTGACATACGAGGGACAGTCTGATAGAGAGAAAAATGATACAAATGATGTAATGTCCTACGGAAAAGAGAAGCAAGGAAGACAAGGGCAATCTACCTTGGGTAGAAGTAGTATAGAGTAGCGATTCTCCAGATGACTTCGATCAATGTGCTGAACATCCTGTTGGTGAAGGTGAGCGGGTACTCCTGCTCCAGAAAGCGGTTTCCCACTATCGAAGGGAAGTGTGGGTTGCCAGCCACGTCGCTGTAACTTCCCAGTAGAGCGTTTGGGGACATGTGAATATATGGCACCTGAAGAAAAAATCATTATAAAGCATTTGGTAAAGAAAAAGATAATGATAATCATAACGAAAATTGAACGTGTTACCCTGAGAAATTCGCTCTTTGAACTGAGAAATGTTCCCAGTAAACTGAAAATGATATAAATGTATTCATCGGAGGACCTGAAGGTACAATGATGAACACTAGAAGTGTATAAGACAACTTGAGGACAGCATGGCAGAAGAAACTACTCCATAAGGTAAGGGATTCTGCTCAGGAAGAAGAAAGTCATCTCTAACAAGTAAGTTTCAAAGTATGGATGGAGAGGGAGTGGGAGAAAATAGCGGAGGCTAGGAATCCCCAGGCATCCAAATATCATCAACCTAAAGCCATGACAATGATCATAACCGCCTGGACATTCAAGAAAAAAAAGGAAAATAAAAAAAAAAAGTCGGTTGAGGAGCATTAGTCTTCATAGCAAAGAGATCTACGCAAGTGTTTACTGCCAATGACAGAATCCACGTCAGAGATTCTGTTCTGAGTCAGTTCAAATAACATGGTCCTGGACCTCATCAAGGTATATACCTATATGTTGCAAGCCCTGATGTCCGTTATAACTAAGGCTTCATTACAGTTCCTTCCAGGATGTAACTGAATCCTTGTGACGTCTTCGTACTGAGGAATTCTTAACAATTTTCGGGTCTGATTATCCGCAAAAACTGATCTATTTCGACGTACGGTATCTGAAGGGGATTTCCTGCCCGATCCTTGATAGACTAATCTAAGGATCACCGTAAAGACCAGCTTGCCTGCTGCTTGGTCCAACGCCCTCGACAGGTGTGACCCACAGACCGTCAATGGGCTTTGCTTTGCTATCGGTTAGTTTCCAATTCCCAATGAAACACGTCAGAAAACATATATCAGATTTACAGGAAATTATTGATTATTGATTATTGATTATGTAGACTTGTACACAGTCATCTACTCAAACGAATATTCTATCCGAACTATGGCAGGCAAAAACCTCAGAATCTTCAGTTTCCCACAACACTAATGATACATAGGATTACCAGAATGGCTCTGAAATGTTCCTATATTAATAATTCAAGTAATTGATTAATTACCCAACAACGGTCTCTAACTCCTTCAGGACTCAATGGTTTGTGGATTTCATAGACAAAACTATAGACTCGAAAGACTTTTACCAGCATTTATGATTGTTCGTTTCGTCCAATCAAGCATTAACCTTTTCTCATATGTAATTCTAACCTTTTCCTTTGCTGTCTACAGGATTCAAGGGAGATTGGATCTCCCGTAATATTTAGACTAAGAGTCATTTCAAGTCCATACGTTGGTAGGCAACTTAGCTTTACTGTGCCAGGGGCTAGTTGTAGTTTTAACTGAGGCTGAGTCTTAAGCCATAGTTCCACACATGGCGGTGTTCTAGTTGATATAAAAGATTTAATCCTTTTCTATATCATATCTTGGGCCGAACCGACGCGCCAGCTACGAGAAAGGCGACAAAGTTATTGATAACTTGTTAATTTTTGTGATTAAACTAAATTTTTATGGCCTGAGTCATCAAGGTGAAATTTCACTGTGTAACAGTGCGTGAATAAGTCAGTGAACTTTCGGCTCTTAAAGTAAAGCAACACAAATCTAAAGTAAAACTAAGTTCTACATCTGTTAAGAAAATATACCTGTTAATGGTTTCTGTTCTTAAAGGAAGCATAACGCCATTTGATAACTGATGTAAACCTAAAATGAAATAGTATAACGAAACAGTACCAAAACAGTGCAGTAATACTACACTAAATTAGTATATCAATATAATGCTGCGGTTATAAATTGTATATACTGATGAGTCCCGCTTGGTAACTGAGCCCACCATTTTGAGCCATTATTGTCCACTCAGAACTTTATCAACATGAAAGTCTTTCAATCATTGTTCGTCTCAAGTACAAATCATTCCTATATAGAATAAGATTTTCAGGACATAAACGAAATAGAAACGCAGTATCCTTGTTAAAAAAAACACTGCAGATTACTTTGCCTCATTCGAAGTATAACCCTTGTCCACGAGATTGTCTCCATTACCAGTTATTACGAGTGAAATCAGACAAATCTAGCCTTAGATATCTATTTGGATCGAGATTATCAAAGTCTTTGATAAATTTGAGTAGATCTATTTCATCTGTTCATCTAAACTTCTCTAAGTTTAAGTCGTTTAGATGGATTTCAAAGGATCTATTTGCTTCTAAGTTCGGGTATACTAGTTGCTTGTCAAAACTGTGTTGTCTCCCATTCATCTAACTATTTGTTCAAGTAGGGTGACCTAAACTGAACACAGTATTCAGGGTGGGGACAAACCAGCGAAATGCAAAAAACATGAGGATTCCTCAAACATGACTCGCAAATCTGTGCAATTGAATAGACGTGTGGGTGTGCGTCTGCTTGGAGTACCATACTTGTAACCTGCAAGGTTGCTGCTCGTGGTGTAGTGTAGTGCGGGGCTCGTAAAGCAGACCTGCATTTACAGCTCGTAAAAGATCTCCCTTATCAGCCCATTGAAAGGTATCTGGGTAAGTGAAGTACTCCTTGTTTTCAGTTTATAAAAACGTATATATAAACTTGCAACATAATAGATGATATCTCTAGGTACCCTAAGTATTGTTCATGTCTTTATATCAATACATGGCGGAAATTAAGAGGTGAAGGTGGAAAAGGAAGAATATTTCATGTATGGTATTCTATATTCATGATTCTTTTTTATACAAAAGTTAAGCAGCCATGCATTAGTTTTCGATGTATGTTGGAAAGAGCACAGTCATAGTAATGGTTTTACACAACTTGAAATTCAGAAATCATTCATAGCTGTAGCTCACCTGTAGCTTGTGCACATATGGGTAAAAGCAGTCGATGCCAACGATACTCAAAACTACCAAATCGAACTCCTCTTCTTGAACCCTTTGCATTTCCTTCGAGGCCAGAGAGTCAGCACAGGATTTAGGAAGGTAAGAGATAAACTTCCAAGAAGTTGCGTGTAAGGTTAAGTTGAAGATGTTGGTTTGGGATAACTCATCGTAAAGGTTTACGCCTGGCACGTACACCTCACGGATGTTCCTTCTGGGTTTCGATGGTTTACACCCCGTCAGGAACGTTACCTGGGACCAATACCACCAACTGTTAGTGGAACATATGGACAAGATAACACACATGTATCTGGCCACGTCTCCTATAATCAGTAGAACCTTGGAGCGTGAATCATCAATAAGTTTCAAGTGACATGGCAATAGAATCCAAACATAAATAACTGAATCAATCTTGGATTCGTATATGACTGTTGCGAAGATTCCATTCGTCAACGAGCACTTAGAAAGAGAGGCTTGTGGCACACTAACCGTGTGGTTCCTCGTGGACAGGGCCTCAGCGATGCTCATGTAGAAGATCTTATGGCTGATGCTACCAACGGGTGCCACCATGAGGATCCGGGCAGCCTCCACCACCTGCACCACCGCCACAGCTGCCGATACCACACTCCACCACCGCATCTGCAGATGAAAGGGGAGGATGTTAGTGAGTGAGTGAGTGTGTGTGTGTGTGCGTGTGTGTGTGTGTGTGTGTGTGTGTGTTTGTGTGGGTGTGTATGAGTGTGTGTGTGTGTTTGTGTGTGTGTGTGTGTTTGTGAGTGTGTGTGTGTGTGTGTGTGTGTGTGTGTGTGTGTTAAAGTTTTGTATAAAGTACCAAACGTGCGTTATGAACAAGGGCAGACAGTATGAATTATGTACATGTGTATATATGTATATGTCTCTGTGTGTATATATATGTATACGTTGAGATGTATAGGAATGTATATGTGCGTGTGTGGACGTGTATGTATATACATGTGTATGTGGGTGGGTTGGGCCATTCATTCGTCTGCTTCCTTGCGTTACCTCGCTAACGCGGGAGACAGCGGCAAAGTATGATAATGAGATATATATATATATATATATATATATATATATATATATATATATATATATATATATATATATATATATATATATTTTTTTTTTTTTTTTTTGCTTTGTCGCTGTCTCCCGCGTTTGCGAGGTAGCGCAAGGAAACAGACGAAAGAAATGGCCAAACCCACCCCCATACACATGTATATACATACGTCCACACACGCAAATATACATACCTACAAAACTTTCCATGGTTTACCCCAGGCTTCACATGCCTTGATTCAATCCACTGACAGCACGTCAACCCCGGTATACCACATCGCTCCAGTTCACTCTATTCCTTGCCCTCCTTTCACCCTCCTGCATGTTTAGGCCCCGATCACACAAAATCTTTTTCACTCCATCTTTCCACCTCCAATTTGGTCCCCCTCTTCTCCTCGTTCCCTCCACCTCCGACACATATATTCTCTTGGTCAATCTTTCCTCACTCATTCTCTCCATGTGCCCGAACCATTTCAAAACACCATCTTCTGCTCTCTCAACCACGCTCTTTTTATTTCCACACATCTCTCTTACCCTTACGTTACTTACTCGATCAAACCACCTCACACCACACATTGTCCTCAAACATCTCATTTCCAGCACATCCATCCTCCTGCGCACAACTCTATCCATAGCCCACGCCTCGCAACCATACAACATTGTTGGAACCACTATTCCTTCAAACATACCCATTTTTGCTTTCCGAGATAATGTTCTCGACTTCCACACATTCTTCAAGGCTCCCAGAATTTTCGCCCCCTCCCCCATCCTATGATCCACTTCCGCTTCCATGGTTCCATCCGCTGCCAGATCCACTCCCAGATATCTAAAACACTTCACTTCCTCCAGTTTTTCTCCATTCAAACTCACCTCCCAATTGACTTGACCCTCAACCCTACTGTACCTAATAACCTTGCTCTTATTCACATTTACTCTTAACTTTCTTCTTTCACACACTTTACCAAACTCAGTCACCAGCTTCTGCAGTTTCTCACATGAATCAGCCACCAGCGCTGTATCATTACCGAACAACAACTGACTCACTTCCCAAGCTCTCTCATCCTCAACAGACTTCATACTTGCCCCTCTTTCCAAAACTCTTGCATTCACCTCCCTAACAACCCCATCCATAAACAAATCAAACAACCATGGAGACATCACACACCCCTGCCGCAAACCTACATTCACTGAGAACCAATCACTTTCCTCTCTTCCTACACGTACACATGCCTTACATCCTCGATAAAAACTTTTCACTGCTTCTAACAACTTGCCTCCCACACCATATATTCTTAATACCTTCCACAGAGCATCTCTATCAACTCTAATCATATGCCTTCTCCAGATCCATAAATGCTACATACAAATCCATTTGCTTTTCTAAGTATTTCTCACATACATTCTTCAAAGCAAACACCTGATCCACACATCCTCTACCACTTCTGAAACCACACTGCTCTTCCCCAATCTGATGCTCTGTACATGCCTTCACCCTCTCAATCAATATATATATATATATATATATATATATATATATATATATATATATATATATATATATATATATATATATACATATATATATATTTATATATATATATATATATATCTTTTTCTTTCTTTTAAACTATCCGCCATTTCCCGCATTAGCGAGGTAGCGTTAAGAACAGAGGACTGGGCCTTTGTGGAATATCCTCACCTGGCCCCCCTCTGTTCCTTCTTTTGGAAAATTAAAAAAAAGAAAAAAAAAAAAAAACGAGAGGGGAGGATTTCCAGCCTCCCGCTCCCTCCCCTTTTAGTCGCCTTCTACGACACGCAGGGAATACGTGGGAAGTATTCTTTCTCCCCTATCCCCAGGGATAATATATATATATATATATATATATATATATATATATATATATATATATATATATATATATATATATATATATTCTTATGAGTCCACGGGGAAAATGAAACACGAAAAGTTCCCAAGTGCACTTTCGTGTAATAATCAAATCATCAGGGGAGACACATGAGAGAAATATAACAGTCTGTTGATATACATCGAAGAGATGAAGCTAGGACGCCATTTGGTAAACGTGATTGTTTTGGACAATCAAATGTTTACCAAATGGTAAACATGTGATTGTCCAAAACAATCACATGTCGCTGTCTCCCGCGTTTGCGAGGTAGCGCAAGGAAACAGACGAAAGAAATGGCCCAACCCACCCCCATACACATGTATATACATACGTCCACACACGCAAATATACATACCTACACAGCTTTCCATGCCCTGATTCAACCCACTGACAGCACGTCAACCCCGGTATACCACATCGATCCAATTCACTCTATTCCTTGCCCTCCTTTCATCCTCCTGCATGTTCAGGCCCCGATCACACAAAATCTTTTTCACTCCATCTTTCCACTTCCAATTTGGTCTCCCACTTCTCCTCGTTCCCTCCACCTCCGACACATGTATCCTCTTTGTCAATCTTTCCTCAATCATTCTCTCCATGTGCCCAAACCATTTCAAAACACCCTCTTCTGCTCTCTCAACCACGCTCTTTTTATTTCCACACATCTCTCTTACCCTTACGTTACTTACTCGATCAAACCACCTCACACCACACATTGTCCTCAAACATCTCATTTCCCGCACATCCATCCTCTTGCGCACAACTCTATCCATAGCCCACGCCTCGCAACCATACAACATTGTTGGAATCACTATTCCTTCAAATATACCCATTTTTGCTTTCGAGATAATGTTCTCGACTTCCACACATTCTTCAAGGCTCCCAGAAATTTCGCCCCCTCCCCCACCCTATGATCCACTTCCGCTTCCATTGTTCCATCCGCTGCCAGATCCACTCCCAGATATCTAAAACATTCAATCTTACCTCCCAATTGACTTGACCCTCAACCCTACTGTACCTAATAACCTTGCTCTTATTCAAATTTACTCTTAACTTTCTTCTTTCACACACTTTACCAAACTCAGTCACCAGCTTCTGCAGTTTCTCACATGAATCAGCCACCAGCGCTGTATCATCAGCGAACAACAACTGACTCACTTCCCAAGCTCTCTCATCCCCAACAGACTTCATACTTGCCCCTCTTTCCAAAACTCTTTCATTCACCTCCCTAACAAACCCATCCATAAACAAATTAAACGACCATGGAGACATCACACACACACATATATATATATATATATGTATATATATATATATATATATATATATATATATATATATATATATATATATATATATATATATATATGCATATATATGTATATATATATATATATATATATATATATATATATATATATATATATATATATATATATATATATATATATACATATATATGCATATATATATAAATATATATATATATATATATATATATATATATATATATATATATATATATATATATATATATATATATATACATATACATATACATACATATATATATATATATATATATATATATATATATATATATATATATATATATATATCATATATATATATATATATATATATATATATATATATATATATATATATATATATATAGGTATGTTATTGGGTTACGTGTTAATAGATATGCGCGCGAAAGAGAGACTTTTGGATGTTAATGTGCTGAAAGGTGCAACTGGAGGGATATCTGATCATTAGCTGGTGGAGGCGAAGGTGAAGATATGTAGGGGTTTTCAGAAAAGAAGAGAGAATGTTGGGGTGAAGAGAGTGGTGAGAGTAAGTGAGCTTAGGAAGGAGATTTGTGTGAGGAAGTACCAGGAGAGACTAAGTACAGAATGGAAAAAGGTGAGAACAAAGGAGGTAAGGGGAGTTGGGGAGGAATGGGATGTATTTAGGGAATCAGTGATGGCTTGCGCAAAAGATGCTTGTGGCATGAGAAGCGTGGGACGTGGGTTGATTAGAAAGGGTGGTGAGTGGTGGGATGAAGAAGTAAGATTATTAGTGAAAGAGAAGAGAGAGGCATTTGGACGATTTTTGCAGGGAAAAAATGCAAATGAGTGGGAGATGTATAAAAGAAAGAGGCAGGAGGTCAAGAGAAAGGTGCAAGAGGTGAAAAAGAGGGCAAATGAGAGTTGGGGTGAGAGAGTATCATTAAATTCTAGGGAGAATAAAAAGATGTTTTGGAAGGAGGTAAATAAAGTGCGTAAGACAAGGGAGAAATGGGAACTTCAGTGAAGGGGGCTAATGGGGAGGTGATAACAAGTAGTGGTGGTGTGAGAAGGAGATGGAGTGAGTATTTTAGAGGTTTTTTGAATGTGTTTGATGATAGAGTGGCAGATATAGGGTGTTTTGGTCGAGGTGATGTGCAAAGTGAGAGGGTAAGGGAAAATGATTTGGTAAACAGAGAAGAGGTAGTAAAATCTTTGCGGAAGATGAAAGCCGGCAAGGCAGCAGGTTTGGATGGTATTGCAGTGGAATTTATCAAAAAAGGGGGTGACTGTATTATTGACTGGTTGGAAAGGTTATTTAATGTATGTATGACTCATGGTGAGGTGCCTGAGGATTGGCGGAATGCGTGCATAGTGCCATTGTACAAAGGCAAAGGGGATAAGTGTGAGTGCTCAAATTACAGAGGTATAAGTTTGTTGAGTATTCCCGGAAAATTATGTGGGAGGGTATTGATTGAGAGGGTGAAGGCATGTTCAGAGCATCAGACTGGGGAAGAGCAGTGTGGTTTCAGAAGTGGTAGAGGATGTGTGGATCAGGTGTTTGCTTTGAAGAATGTATGTGAGAAATACTCAGAAAAGCAAATGGATTTGTATTTAGCATTTAAGGATCTGGAGAAGGCATATGATAGAGTTGATAGAGATGCTCTGTAGAAGGCACTAAGAATATATGGTGTGGGAGGCAAGTTGTTAGAAGCAGTGAAAAGTTTTTATCGAGGATGTAAGGCATATGTACGTGTAGGAAGAGAGGAGAGTGATTGGTTCTCAGTGAATGTAGGTTTGCGGCAGGGGTGTGTGATGTCTCCATGGTTGTTTAATTTGTTTGTGGATGGGCTTGATAGGGAGGTGAATGCAAGAGTTTTTGAAAGAGGGGCAAGTATGCAGTCTGTTGTAGATGAGAGAGCTTGGGAAGTGAGTCAGTTGTTGTTCGCTGATGATACAGCGCTGGTGGCTGATTCATGTGAGAAACTGCAGAAACTGGTAAAGTGTGTGTAAGAAGAAAGTTAAGAGTATATGTGAATAAGAGCAAGGTTATTAGGTACAGTAGGGTCGAGGGTCAAGTCAATTGGGAGGTAAATTTGAATGGAGAAAAACTGGAGGAAGTAAAGTGTTTTAGATATCTGGGAGCGGATCTGGGGAGTGGATCTGGCAGCGGATGGAACCATGGAAGCGGAAGTGAATCATAGGGTGGGGGAGGGGGCGAAAATTCTGGGAGCCTTGAAGAATGTTTGGAAGTCGAGAACATTATCTCGGAAAGCAAAAATAGGTATGTTTGAAAGAATAGTGGTTCCAACAATGTTGTATAGCTGCGAGGCGTGGGCTATGGATATAGTTGTGCGCAGGAGGGTGGATGTGCTGGAAATGAGATGTTTGAGGACAAAATGTTGTGTGAGGTAGTTTGATCGAGTAAGTAATGTAAGGGTAAGAGAAGTGTGTGGAAATAAAAAGAGTATGGTTGAGAGAGCAGAAGAAGGTGTTCTGAAATGGTTTGGTCACATGGAGAGAATGAGTGAGGAAAGATTGACCAAGAGGATATATGTGTCAGAGGCGGAGGGAACGAGGAGAAGTGGGAGACCAAATTGGAGGTGGAAAGATGGAGTGAAAAAGATTTTGATTGATCGGGGCCTGAACATGCAGGAGGGTGAAAGGCGTGCAAGGAATAGAGTGAATTGGAATGATGTGGTATACCGGGGTTGACGTGCTGTCAATGGATTGAACCAGGGCATGTGAAGCGTCTGGGGTAAACCATGGAAAGTTGTGTGGGGCCTGGATGTGGAAAGGGAGCTGTGGTTTCGGTGCATTATTACATGACAGCTAGAGACTGAGTGTGAAGGAATGGGGCCTTTGTTGTCTTTTCCCATCGCTACCTCGCACACATGAGGGGGGAGGGGGTTGTTATTCCATGTGTGGCGAGATGGCGATGGGAATGAATAAAGGCAGACAGTATGAATTATGTACATGTGTATATATGTCTGTGTATGTATATATGTATGTGTACATTGAGATGTATAGGTATGTATATTTGCGTGTGTGGACGTGTATATATATATACATGTGTATGTGGGTTGGGCCATTCTTTCGTCTGTTTCCTTGCGCTACCTTGCTAACGCGGGAGACAGCGACAAAGCAAAATAAATAAATAAATGAAAATAATATATATATATATATATATATATATATATATATATATATATATATATATATATATATATATATATATATATATGCCGTAACTTTAGATAAAACCATGATCAGCATTAATCAAATAAAGCTATGGCTTCAACTTTGTGGTTCGAGTTAGTTGTCCAAGTCTCGAGCAAAGTGAGTGGAAATCGGGGGCACAGTAGACGAGTTCGTTACTGTTTGCACCTTCGAGTGAGAAACTGCAGAAGCTCTTTTCTGAGTTGCTCAGTCTAGAATTTAGGGTAAAGATGCTTTTAAGCATCGGGTTTCAACAGATTAATGATCCTCCTTCTGTGGCTGGATTTTAGGAAGAGGAAGATAGTAAATAATCAGAAAGTAAAGGTGACCTTTAGTGATATACGGACTCTGTCGACTAAAGAGTAACAAAAGGAGAGCACTGGCACTGCACTACAGACTTGCCTCTTAATACTGTTGGTTAGCCTGATGGAGACACCACCACCAGCGTACTGCCTCCCGTACGACTGGTGCCCACAAGCTCTCCCTCTCAGCACTCCAGTCTGACCTTGTCGTGTGGGCGAGGAGGAAGATGATACTGTCTTATCTTATCTTGGGAAGTGAGGACGTCAGTCTGATAGATGTTGCCAGCTTTTGATCAAGGTGATCTAAGTCACACTTGAAATTTCTAATGACGTCATTGTTGGAATTTTGACGGGGAAAAATGCAAAGACAATAATTCACGTGACTGAAGGAGAGGCAAACCACTGTTGAACATGCAGTCGCAGGCACCTGCACGTATATGGATAGATGATAACTTTACCGTAGAAATAAGGAAACGTAGACAGCATCAATACTTACTGAAAAATCTGAATGAGATTTTCAGATCCGCCATAGGTGAAGATGTGCTCTAACGGAAGTTATTACAAATGAGTGATCAAACTCGTCAGCTACATTGACACAGCCATATGCACCCCTCATACTGCACCATGAACTAGAAATCCACTCACACCAGGCATGATTTTTCTTTTAAGTTA
The DNA here is from genome assembly GCF_036320965.1 of Panulirus ornatus. Taxonomy (NCBI): domain Eukaryota; kingdom Metazoa; phylum Arthropoda; class Malacostraca; order Decapoda; family Palinuridae; genus Panulirus; species Panulirus ornatus. The sequence continues at coordinate 10,569,355 of NC_092225.1, forward strand.
GTGTGATGTTAGTGAAGCCATTAAGGTTGACGGCATCAGTCAAAGTATTCACAAAGACGATCATGGTACGGTTGAAAATGATGGTCCACTTTCTTCCAGTAAACCCTCTGGTTAAGTGTTGTCCTGAAGCCCTCCTAGCGTCTCATAACCTCCTCCTAGATACTCGTATGAAGTACTCAGGTATCCATCCAACTCCCTAACTCCTCTGTAGACAGTCCACCTGAAAAAATGAGACCATACTCTCAGCGACTTGGATTTCAGGAGATTTCATCTTAGTTACAGTTTCGGCTTCCATAAACCTGACTGAGATTGATGCTTCTTTTAGTATATATATATATATATATTTTTTTTTTTTTTTTTTTTTTTTTTATACTTTGTCGCTGTCTCCCGCGTTTGCGAGGTAGCGCAAGGAAACAGACGAAAGAAATGGCCCAACCCCCCCCCATACACATGTACATACACACGTCCACACACGCAAATATACATACCTACACAGCTTTCCATGGTTTACCCCAGACGCTTCACATGCCTTGATTCACTCCACTGACAGCACGTCAACCCCTGTATACCACATCGCTCCAATTCACTCTATTCCTTGCCCTCCTTACACCCTCCTGCATGTTCAGGCCCCGATCACACAAAATCTTTTTCACTCCATCTTTCCACCTCCAATTTGGTCTCCCTCTTCTCCTCGTTCCCTCCACCTCCGACACATATATCCTCTTGGTCAATCTTTCCTCACTCATTCTCTCCATGTGACCAAACCATTTCAAAACACCCTCTTCTGCTCTCTCAACCACGCTCTTTTTATTTCCACACATCTCTCTTACCCTTACGTTACTTACTCGATCAAACCACCTCACACCACACATTGTCCTCAAACATCTCATTTCCAGCACATCCATCCTCCTGCGCACAACTCTATCCATAGCCCACGCCTCGCAACCATACAACATTGTTGGAACCACTATTCCTTCAAACATACCCATTTTTGCTTTCCGAGATACTGTTCTCGACTTCCACACATTTTTCAAGGCTCCCAAAATTTTCGCCCCCTCCCCCACCCTATGATCCACTTCCGCTTCCATGGTTCCATCCGCTGACAGATCCACTCCCAGATATCTAAAACACTTCACTTCCTCCAGTTTTTCTCCATTCAAACTCACCTCCCAATTGACTTGACCCTCAACCCTACTGTACCTAATAACCTTGCTCTTATTCACATTTACTCTTAACTTTCTTCTTCCACACACTTTACCAAACTCAGTCACCAGCTTCTGCAGTTTCTCACATGAATCAGCCACCAGCGCTGTATCATCAGCGAACAACAACTGACTCACTTCCCAAGCTCTCTCATCCCCAACAGACTTCATACTTGCCCCTCTTTCCAGGACTCTTGCATTTACCTCCCTAACAACTCCATCCATAAACAAATTAAACAACCATGGAGACATCACACACCCCTGCCGCAAACCTACATTCACTATATATATATATATATATATATATATATATATATATATATATATATGTGTGTGTGTGTGTGTGTGTGTGTGTGTGTGTGATATACATATGTGTGTGTGTGTGTGTGTGTGTGTGTGTGTTTATTATCTAAAACTTTAGGCGTCGAGGGCCATGACGTGCCTTGGGGGAAGTAACCTCGCTGGGAACCCCTTTCCAAGGGGTAAGCTCAACAATGTTCTTAAGAAAAACTTTATTCTTTTCTAACTCTTATGAGAGTTGAACAAAAAAAGAAGATCCTAGATTTGGACAGCAACGAGTTCATGACTAAGTAAAGATGAAGTGCTGACGAGGGTTTTCGTCTCAAATTCAAGATAGGATAAAGTTGTATTAGAATGAAATAGGAGCTCATGCTCGACTTTGAATCAGTGGTCGTCCCCAATCCCAAAGTCGAGCCTGATATATACAGATTTCGTTGACCTCTCGTAGGATAGCGGGGTGTAGTCAAAATTGATAAGTTGGGGATAAAGAGTATTCAGTTTTCTATAGTGGCTGATCTCTTAGAGCAGTTTTCTTTACTTCTTGGTGATGGCCTGTCTTAACAGGGTATTACCTCAATTATATATGTATGTATGGTCATTATTTGACTTTGATCTTAATGACGCTGGCGGTTGATAGGGCTTAAAGCTCTAGAAAATCAACAAACCAGCCAGCGCCAACTTGGCAGTTTTGGCTTCGCCAAGTATCCCGTTAGTGGTCAGCGAGATTACCTGACTTGAATACCATATATATATATATATATATATATATATATATATATATATATATATATATATGTATATGTATATATATATATATATATATATATATATATATATATATATATATATATACCTGAAAAATATAACTTTATTATACATGATTCACTTTTTACCTTGTTTCATCATCCAATCATTGTTTCTCATTGTTCATAAACAGTTCACTCCTATGTTAACTGCCGCATAGCTCGTTCAGTGCTGCAAAATCCTTGTTAACATTTTTCATACAATTTAACTCTTAATTCTCTCACTGACAATGATGACCCTCACCTTTTAATGCACTCAGTGTCATCTTTTTACGGCAATCGTCCTGAAGGTTAATAGGAGTGCACAAAAATGCATTCGCTGCTCTCACAGAAAAATTCAAAAGAGCAGATTTGGCTTGGAGATCAATGTGTTATCTGTGTCTTTGATGAGAATATTCAACCCATAAGAAGTCTTATCGAGGCAGGTGGGACAAGGTGAGATAGGAAATGATGTAAGCAAGAGAATCGGTAAAACTGAGAGTGTTGATTGCCGACCCTGGTACTCTAAGAGAGCTCAGTTGTCATCCTTGCGTCGTTGTTATGCTGACTTCACTTGGAAACAGCAGCACTCCTTCGCCAGCTGGGGTGCCTCAAGCTGCACTGATCGTATAGCGGAGTCCTTCGTCCCTTCTTTTACTGTATGCTTATTCCTTCACTCGTGAGCTCGTCGCTCAGGCATCTATTGCCTGTCGCATCAAGGACAGAGCGTACTGGACCATGTGATTCTCTCTTTCCCCTGAGTCTCGTTTCGTTTGCGCTTGGAATCATCTCAGAACTGTTATTCATAAAGTTAAGCTCACCTTAGTAAAAGAAAAGTGTGGTGATTTGATTTCTACTGATAGATTTTTCTGTCTCCTAATCAAAAGCATCACCAGCAATTTTGCCAACCCAACCTTTTCTCCGCCTCTTCCTGCCTGATCACTCTATAGCTAACTCACCTGATGAGGAAGCCAATCTTTTCGGCTACCTATCTTGGATGATTCCGTCCTTATACTCCTTCCCTATTGAATCTATGACACCTCTCTTACTTTCTTAGTTTATGGCCTTCCAAAGCACCTTCTCATCTGCGTGCTGTCAAGTCCCAACGCAAATAGTCCAGATGGCATACCTCTTATTCCAGGAGACATGCCTCTGAAGTACCTCCAATCCTTGATTGCCTATTATGCATATTTCTTTTTCCTGGAGGCATATTCACACTGCCACAGTCACCGTTTGCGAGATGGCATGGTATGGTATGGTATGGTATGGTAGCCCTTCATGCCCGTCGATGCAACTATCATAAACAAGTCACCGAGCAACTGTCCTACACATTCTGCAGTTAGACGCACACACACACAACACTTTATGACATATGATGCCTAGAGGTGGATATGGCCAGCTTCCTGAGCGATGCAGGAGCCTCAAAGGATGTAAGGAACTCCCGAGGCAGAGAGATAGGGTAAAGTATATATACATATATATCATTGTTATTCATATTCATTTATTATACTTAATTGCTGTTTCCCGCGTCAGCGAGGTAGCGCAAGGAAACAATCAATGTTAGTGAAGCCGTCAGTGTCAATAGTATCATGTATAAACAGAATCAGTACTTATGCTGCTACCACCACCAAACATTTGGTATAGAGCATGTGAACCCATGCTCATTGTATTCTGTTCCATGGTAAAATCACTTGAAACATATTGCATCAAAGAAAGTCTTTAGTTTTAGGCAATGGAATAACATCATTACATTTTTCATGCTGGAAATAAACACAATAATCGGGAAGGGATACATTATGTATATGGCCGATATTACACACATTACTACAAGGAATAGTGACGCTGTACGATCCATCGTTGATGTACCAAGACCTCTGGAGATCACACGAGACGTCCCATCGAGTCCTCATCCTCCCATAGTCTGGGTGCTGACACGCATGTCTTTCCACAAGAACTGGTTGTCTGCCAGCCAAGTACTGGACACCTTCCTGGAGAGCCGTGTGGTAACAGTATTCTAAAAGCTCACTTCTTTATGACATACTATCAAGCAATAAGTAGATACCCTGTGTCCGATTGTCTATCAATTAACATCAGTCATGCGTACTCTTGGGAGCTGGAGTGTTGGTATTGCGAAACCGTAATTGATGAATTGTTCAAGGATTCCATGGATATGAATCACTTGGTCTGGACGCCCGTAACATGGGTCACACCAACCGATGCATCGGAGGAAAAGGGACCAGATGATCATCAAGGCAGGCGTCATAGTAGGTCATGTCGAGGATAGTACATGACCTTTTTGACGAAGTTCAGGAGAGGTGGTATTGGCTGGAGTATCAAAGGTCACAACAAGTTCTGATCTTTAAGGGGGTCACGACAGCGCCCCTGTCTTTGCCACCAACCCAAGATGTCATGCTGAGTCACCACCTCCGTGTCGTTGTGAATCTTGAGGCAAAGTTCACATAAGGGTGGCCTCAACGTGGCCCTCCAGAAACCGCGCCAAAGGTGGTATCGAGCATACTCTTCAGGGTTGGCTTGAAGCTTCGCCAGGAGGCGCCCTAGCTCCTCTGGCGTGAGGCTGAGGGCGTCGATGTAGGAGTTGGGCGGGAGGAAGTTGGAGTAATTGGCTCCGCCTAGGACGACGGGGACAATGCCGTGTATCAGTGGCATCCACAGTTTCTCGGTGACGTAGGCGTCGCAGGCTGCGTTCTCGAAGGCCAGGTAGAAAAGGTACCTCGGGGCGAGCACCTGCCTCCAACACCGGTCGTCGCGGTGCTTCCCACGTCGGCCGCATCTGGTCAGAACAGAGTGTGTTAGAGCTTTACTCTGCAGACGCATAGTGTGTTCGTCTGTTTGTTATTGTGTGTGCGTGCATGTGTATTGTCATGTGTGTACATATATGTATCCTTGATAAAAAAGACTCGGTTTTCCTTTTTGATTTCTCAGAAGAACGAGATATGATGGGTATTAACCATATGTGATAGTCTCAACAACAAAGAATTACAGTCCGTTATAGTCACAATTAGAACAACACATACTTTCATGCTACATATTCGACGTCGACTTGTAGAGATCAAAGCAATACAACATCTTCATAAATTTCTCATCTGCCCCTGTATGCTACTCTGTCTGTCTGTCTGTCTCTCTCTCTCTCTCTCTCTCTCTCTCTCTCTCTCTCTCTCTCTCTCTCTCTCTCTCTCTCTCTCTCTCCTTTTCCCTCCCTTACCTACACCTGCTTTGTCATACTATCCTTACCCCTCCTACATCTTTTATGTCTCCATCCCACTCTCTTGTCTCTCTCCTATACCTCACTGTCGTACCATTTCTCACCCTCTCTGCTCATTTCACTGTGTAATTCGAGGTCACTAGATATATTTGAAAGGAAGCCGAAATATATAAAAATCCTATCTAAATAGTTTTAGGCTTTTTATATATCTTTTACAGTCTAAAGTAATGCTTTATAAAGTCCACAAATCGGTCGATCGGCCACCGTTGTCTTTTGCGCCTCCACCATTACCACCACAGCCATCAACGATTACCACTACCATTATCGTTGCCATCACCCCACCATTCCACCACCACAACCAGCACCACTCCCACCATTACCACCACACCGATTATACCAACACTACCCCCACTGTCATCATTACCACTTCCACTGTTACCACCACTGACGACGGTCATTACCACAACAATCACCAAAGCCATCACTATTACCACCCTCGTCATTCACCATCAAGTGACAGACTCCATACAGCAGGCAGTTCACGAGTCATACCTGAGTAAACCACAAGCGCCGTACACATGTACGCGTACGTGTTGCTGGAGCCGCTTCACGTACTCCTCCCGCCGTGAGGCCGTGCGACAGTGAGAGGACATCCACGCCACCAGCCGCGGCCGCTTCAGGAATGACTTCCATCTCTTCCCCACGCCCTCTGTCGGACAAATACTGCTGAAATTCGCGGCGGAGTGATTTCAGAAATAGCTTAGCTTACCCTCCTCCCTGAGCTCCCTTCTATAGCAGTTCAGTCACACACCTGACTCTCTATCGACGTAGGGCACCCACGAAGGCCCGACCGCTTCCTCCAGTGAGTATCCACGCTTCAGGGCCGTCATGTAAGCCAGGTAAGCAGCGCTAGTGTGGTCCAGCAGAGCCGGGCGGAGCGAGGGAAAGGGTGTTGCAACAGTAGGCGCCTTAGACAATGGAGACTCCTCTGGCAGGAGTGGCAGGAGTGCCCCGTAGGGTTCCATGACGTCAGAGGCTGGATGATAGGTCATAGTCCAGTTGAAGAGTTCGCTCAGGTCGCGACCTTGACTCGCCTCTACATGCTGGAAGGTTAAACTGTATTCAGTACAGTCAGTCCGCGGTCAACCAAAGTGTCCACATACGCTCGTGGGGCACTGATATGAATAAACTTGCCGCAAATGATAAACCCTAGATATATATATATATATATATATATATATATATATATATATATATATATATATATATATATATATATATATATATGTGTGTGTGTGTGTGTGTGTGTGTGGGTGGGTGTGTGTGTTCACGAGACGGCCTTGATCAGGGCATTCAGTTGCCCGTGCCGTTCATTATCTGCATATTAGTGTTCCGCGAGCTTAAAATTACACAAATATTTGAGCTCTTTTATTTCACACATTTATTACTTTGGCTGCAGAAAGGTGCGTGATATTGACAAATATTCATATAATGCAAAGTTCTGATAGGTGGATACAAACAAGCGATCACACACACACACACACACACACACACTCACACACACACACACACACACACACACACACTCACACACACACACACACACACACACACACACACACACACACCCACACACACACACACTCACACACACACACACACACACACACACACTCACACACACACACACACACACACACACACACACACACACACACACACACACACACACACACACACTCACTGGTTGCAGGCAGCTATCGCATAGTTATCGGAAGGGTTGATAATAGCGGTCAGGCGAAACCAGCATTACAGTGGCTGTCGAATTTCTCCCCCTGGCCCAGGTGGCTGTCTTTTCTTTCTGTCTCACTTACATGTTTCTTGCTGCCATTCAGTCCTCAAACACATACTCCCAAGCTTGAATATAACACTCGTCAACATGTTACACACGATTCATTAACTGAGGTGATCACAACTCGCTGGTCTGCCTAGTGATGAAAACTCGTCGTAGGGAAAGAAAGTTTAAGAGGTGAGAATCTATGTAGAAATTTCTCCCCATACTGTACAAACAAGTAATTACAAATAGGTAATTACACACACACACACACACACACACACACACACACACACACACACACACACACACACACACAGATTCTCGTTGTACCTGACTGAGGAAAAAACTTGAGGCAGAGCGGACGGAGGCTGGCGGAGCCTCGACGTGCACCCACACCCACCGCCGACTACCGTCACGCGCACCTTCAGGCAGGTCCTCCAGCCTCACTTCTTCTGACTGGGGAGGAGAACAGATAATTAGTGAAGGAGCCAGCCGTGAGTAAAGAGATAATAGGTCATAAATCACGGAAAGAAAAGCTGTGAGTGAAGGAAAGTCAGCTCATGAGTGAAGGAAGAGCAGCGGTTAGCGTTCATGACCGTGACGCATTCACGAGTCACCCAAGGTCGAACACATAGGTGCGAATCCTGGTTGCGGCAGTCGGTCCACAGTCAACCCAGCTGTTCATCCACCCCTAGGGACTGGTCAATTAAATGGGTACCTGCTCACGCTAGGATATATATATATATATATATATATATATATATATATATATATATATATATATATATATATATATATATATAGCGTTAATGGGATGGCCTTGATTATAGCTGGCTTTGGCTGCCCGTGCCGTCTCAGCTAACATAAAAAGAAAATCTTTGAATGAAAGGACGGCATATCATGTGTCAGGGGAGAGCAGGCTGTGAGTGAGGGGACAATAGGCCATGGGTGAAGGAATAGCAAATCGTTGATGTAGGAAGAACAAGTCATGAGTAACGGTAGAGTAGACCGTGAATGAAGGGAGAATATGTTAGAAATGAAGGAAGACTGAGGGAAGAGTAAGTGATGAATGACGCAGTACAAACTTTGAATGAAGGGACAGAAGACTGTGAATAAAAGTTCAGCCCATGAATAAAGAGAGAGCAACTGTGAATGAAGAGAGCAAAGAAAGGTTGTTAATGAAAGAGGAGTAGGTTGTAAATGAAGGGTGACCAAAGTGTGAATAAGAGACAGAATGCTGTGAGCGAAATGATAACAGGTTGTAAATGAAGGGAAATGAGACCTTGTGTGAAGACAGAGCATGGCATGACCTTAGGAAGGCGAAGCGGTGAAGGAAAGGTGTACGGTCTTGCTTGGGTAGTATGGATACAAGAGCATACCCTACTATCCTCAAGGAAATCTTGGTGTATACAAAGGACATCGGGGATAAGTTAGAGGGGAAAGGAAGAATGGCTTAAAAGAAAGGCAGAGAAGAAACGATAAACCTACGAGGAGAGCAAACAGCAAGAAACAAGAGAGGCAAAGAGAGGCAATCAGAAATGGGAGGAAATAGAATGCTAAGGAACTAACGAGGACTAACCAAAAGTAAGCGTGGACAGGGGAGGAAGAGGGTAGATGAATTCAAACACTTGTATTCAACGCTGCGAAGTTGAACTCTTTCGTTGGAGAAGGAGTCCTGCTGAGCAAAGGATAGATTTTTGGGAAGGTAAGAAGTCTTGCAAAGATAGTACATTGGGTTATATCTTTGAAACATTTTTGTTGTGTACCATGATACAGCAGGTTTCAGTTATTTTTCCAATATTTTCCAAGTAATGAGATGAAGCTTATTTAGTGATAGGGTTTGCACTAATAGGGACACTAGTCTAAAATCCAACCCTGGAAGACCGCCGCATCATTTGAGCCCTGGAGTAAGCCTGGAACGACCGTTAATGAGTAGAGAGTACCTGAGGAGGGGCCAGTTCTTTGACTGGTAAACTCGCGTGGAATATCAAATATACCTGGAAAAGGTTCAAGGGTCCCGTAAGCGTCCTCTAAACGAGTAATCCACCTGGAAATTCTGGAGTAGACTTAAGAGTGTTGGAGTGTTACTTAGCGAGACAGGTTACCTGTTACTCTTGGAGGGAATGAAGATCCTTCTGTGATCAAGCCCTTCTGGACAATTATAACAAACCCAAAAGCTTCTCCTAAAAGACCCATACATTTTAGAAAAATCAACACACACCAGAGAGTGGATTAACTTAAGTTAGAACCAAGAGTCGGTGTGTCTCCTGAGGGTTATCTTACCTGGAACACCTAGACAAGTCTTGGAGTGAGTACCTCTTGACCAACTCACCTGGAACAGGATGGCGGCTGCGTCACGCTGCCTCCTCCTGTCATGGGTGAAGTCACAGCGAGGCTCAGGGCAGTGGGCGGCGTGTAGGTCTACGCCGCCACGTACGCGCACCCACCACGCCTTCCTGGACCATGATGTCCAAAAGAGCACGACTTTGCGATCATCAGAACGCTTTCGTGGTTGTTGATGGTGCATCAGCTCCCGGATTTTCTTGAGTAGCGTGACCGAAAGTCTTCTTTTGTCGATCGTTGGGAGGCCCTTTGGCAAGTCCTCATAGTAGTCGTAGTTGATGTGATCTTGAGTATAGCTGCTGAGGTAGTCGTCGATGGTCGTCTCTACTGCAGCCCAGATGCTTCTCATGACCACAAAGGACTGAGGTAACACAGCACACAAACATACCAAACTCACCCATATCTGTAAACGTCTTTTCATGGTCAAGCGTAAACAGATTATCAAGTCTTATGCACAGTTAGGTTATAACTTCTAGCAAGGCACCATAGCGTTCCGCGGTACCGCGTCTTTATGCATTCATTTTTCATGAGCCAAACTTCTCTTTCTGGAAAAGAAAACGATCAAGGTATGTAAAATGAGTATATCATTATTTTCCAGAAGACTTTTATAATCGCAATTAGCACAGTTAGCCGACTGTGCACCACAATCAGTTTCCACGCTACTGGCGGCGGTTCGAATCGTTCTGTTGGAGAATTTGTATATATGTGAAAGTACGCGTCATTGTACTGTATTTGTTCTTCATATATTTCGCCTGCAAGAACTAACACTGTGAGTGAGAAGTCAACGTCAGGGGACAGAAAGGAGTACAATCTCATGTGGGACATCTTCGCTCCAAAGGAATCCATCATTTCCCTGCATCCGTGTGGAGTAAAGCCTCGGTGCTGCAGAAGTCTAATAAAATGGGTTCTGTTGTTGTGTATGTGTGTGTGTGTATATATATATATATATATATATATATATATATATATATACATAGATTTTTTTTCATACTATTCGCCATTTCCCGCGTTAGCGAGGTAGCATTAAGAACAGAGGACTGAACCTTTGAGGAATATCCTCTCTTGGCCCCCTTCTCTGTTCCTTCTTTTGGAAAATTAAAAACGAGAGGGGAGGATTTCCAGTCCCCCCAGCTCCCTTAACTTTTAGTCGCCTTCTACGACACGCGGAGAATACGTGGGAAGTATCCTTTCTCCCCTATTCCCAGGGATAATGTATATATATTACAGAGGTATAAGTTTGTTGAGTATTCCTGGTAAATTATATGGGAGGGTATTGATTGAGAGGGTGAAGACATGTACAGAGCATCAGATTGGGGAAGAGCAGTGTGGTTTCAGAAGTGGTAGAGGATGTGTGGATCAGGTGTTTGCTTTGAAGAATGTATGTGAGAAATACTTAGAAAAGCAAATGGATTTGTATGTAGCATTTATGGATCTGGAGAAGGCATATGACAGAGCTGATAGAGATGCTCTGTGGAAGGTATTAAGAATATATGGTGTGAGAGGCAAGTTGTTAGAAGCAGTGAAAAGTTTTTTATCGAGGATGTAAGGCATGTGTACGTGTAGGAAGAGAGGAAAGTGATTGGTTCTCAGTGAATGTAGGTTTGCGGCAGGGGTGTGTGATGTCTCCATGGTTGTTTAATTTGTTTATGGATGGGGTTGTTAGGGAGGTGAATGCAAGAGTTTTGGAAAGAGGGGCAAGTATGAAGTCTGTTGGGGATGAGAGAGCTTGGGAAGTGAGTCAGTTGTTGTTCGCTGATGATACAGCGCTGGTGGCTGATTCATGTGAGAAACTGCAGAAGCTGGTGACTGAGTTTGGTAAAGTGTGTGAAAGAAGAAAGTTAAGAGTAAATGTGAATAAGAGCAAGGTTATTAGGTACAGTAGGGTTGAGGGTCAAGTCAATTGGGAGGTGAGTTTGAATGGAGAAAAACTGGAGGAAGTGAAGTGTTTTAGATATCTGGGAGTGGATCTGGCAGCGGATGGAACCATGGAAGCGGAAGTGGATCATAGGGTGGGGGAGGGGGCGAAAATTCTGGGAGCCTTGAAGAATGTGTGGAAGTCGAGAACATTATCTCGGAAAGCAAAAATGGGCATGTTTGAAGGAATAGTGGTTCCAACAATGTTGTATGGTTGCGAGGCGTGGGCTATGGATATAGTTGTGCGCAGGAGGATGGATGTGCTGGAAATGAGATGTTTGAGAACAATGTGTGGTGTGAGGTGGTTTGATCGAGTAAGTAACGTAAGGGTAAGAGAGATGTGTGGAAATAAAAAGAGCGTGGTTGAGAGAGCAGAAGAGGGTGTTTTGAAATGGTTTGGTCACATGGAGAGAATGAGTGAGGAAAGATTGACCAAGAGGATATATGTGTCGGAGGTGGGGGGAACGAGGAGAAGAGGGAGACCAAATTGGAGGTGGAAAGATGGAGTGAAAAAGATTTTGTGTGATCGGGGCCTGAACATGCAGGAGGGTGAAAGGAGGGCAAGGAATAGAGTGAATTGGAGCGATGTGGTATACCGGGGTTGACGTGCTGTCAGTGGATTGAATCGGGGCATGTGAAGGGTCTGGGGTAAACCATGGAAAGCTGTGTAGGTATGTATATTTGCGTGTGTGGACGTATGTATATACATGTGTATGGGGGTGGGTTGGGCCATTTCTTTCGTCTGTTTCCTTGCGCTACCTCGCAAACGCGGGAGACAGCGACAAAGCAAAAAAAAAAAAAAAAAAAAATATATATATATATATATATATATATATATATATATATATATATATATATATATATATATATATATATTTTATTTTGCTTTGTCGCTGTCTCCCACGTTTGCGAGGTAGCGCAAAGAAACAGACGAAAGAAATGGCCCAACCCACCCCGATACACATGTATATACATTCACGTCCACACACGCAAATATACATACCTATACATCTCAATGTACACATATATATACACACACAGACACATACATATATACCCATGCACACAATTCACACTGACTGCCTTTATTCATTCCCATCGCCACCTCGCCACACATGGAATACCATCCCCCTCTCCCCTCATGTGTGCGAGGTAGCACTAGGAAAAGACAACAAAGGCCCCATTCGTTCACACTCAGTCTCTAGCCGTCATGCAAATATGCCCGAAACCACAGCTCCCTTTCCACATCCAGGCCCCACACAACTTTCCATGGTATACCCCAGACGCTTCACATGCCCTGATTCAATCCACTGACAGCACGTCAACCCCGGTATACCACATCGATCCAATTCACTCTATTCCTTGCACGCCTTTCACCCTCCTGCATGTTCAGGCCCCGATCACACAAAATCTTTTTCACTCCATCTTTCCACTTCCAATTTGGTCTCCCACTTCCCTCGTTCCCTCCACCTCCGACACATATATCCTTTTGGTCAACCTTTCCTCACTCATTCTCTCCATGTGCCCAAACCATTTCAAAACACCCTCTTCTGCTCTCTCAACCACGCTCTTTTTATTTACACACATCTCTCTTACCCTTACATTACTTACTCGATCAAACCACCTCACACCACACATTGTCCTCAAACATCTCATTTCCAGCACATCCACCCTCCTGCGCACAACTCTATCCATAGCCCACGCCTCGCAACCATACAACATTGTTGGAACCACTATTCCTTCAAACATACTCATTTTTACTTTCCGAGATAATGTTCTCGACTTCCACACATTCTTCAAGGCTCCCAGGATTTTCTCCCCCTCCCCCACCCTATGATTCACTTCCGCTTCCATGGTTCCATCCGCTGACAGATCCACTCCCAGATATCTAAAACACTTTACTTCCTCCAGTTTCTCCATTCAAACTTACCTCCCAATTGACTTGACCCTCAACCCTACTGTACCTAATAACCTTGCTCTTATTCACATTTACTCTTAACTTTCTTCTTTCACACACTTTACTAAACTCAGTCACCAGCTTCTGCAGTTTCTCACATGAATCAGCCACCAGCGCTGTATCATCAGCGAACAACAACTGACTCACTTCCCAAGCTCTTTCATCCCCAACAGACTTCATACTTGCCCCTCTTTCCAAAACTCTTGCATTCACCTCCCTAACAACCCCATCCATAAACAAATTAAACAACCATGGAGACATCACACACCCCTGCCGCAAACCTACATTCACTGAGAACCAATCACTTTCCTCTCTTCCTACACGTACACATGCCTTACATCCTCGATAAAAACTTTTCACTGCTTCTAACAACTTGCCTCCCACACCATATATTATCAATACCTTCCACAGAGCATCTCTATCAACTCTATCATATGCCTTCTCCAGATCCATAAGTGCTACATACAAATCCATTTGCTTTTCTAAGTATTTCTCACATACATTTTCAAAGCAAACACCTGATCCACACATCCTCTACCACTTCTGAAACCACACTGCTCTTCCCCAATCTGATGCTCTGTACATGCCTTCACCCTCTCAATCAATACCCTCCCATATAATTTACCAGGAATACTCAACAAACTTATACCTCTGTAATTTGAGTACTCACTCTTATCCCCTTTGCCTTTGTACAATGGCACTATGCACGCATTCCGCCAATCCTCAGGCACCTCACCATGAGTCATACATACATTAAATAACCTTACCAACCAGTCAATAATACAGTCACCCCCTTTTTTAATAAATTCCACTGCAATACCATCCAAACCTGCTGCCTTGCCGGCTTTCATCTTCCGCAAAGCTTTTACTACCTCTTCTCTCTTTACCAAATCATTTTCCCTAAACCTCTCACTTTGCACACCACCTCGACCAAAACACCCTATATCTGCCACTCTATCATCAAACACATTCAACAAACCTTCAAAATACTCACTCCATCTCTTTCTTACATCACCACTACTTGTTATCACCTCCCCATTTGCGCCCTTCAGTGAAGTTCCCATTTGCTCCCTTGTCTTAAGCACTTTGTTTACCTCCTTCCAGAACATCTTTTTATTCTCCCTAAAATTTAATGATACTCTCTCACCCCATCTCTCATTTGCCCTCTTTTTCACCTCTTGTACCTTTCTCTTGACCTCCTGTCTCTTTCTTTTATACATCTCCCACTCAATTGCATTTTTTCCCTGCAAAAATCGTCCAAATGCCTCTCTCTTCTCTTTCACTAATAATCTTACTTCTTCATCCCACCACTCACTACCCTTTCTAATCAACCCATCTCCCACTCTTCTCATGCCACAAGCATCTTTTGCGCGATCCATTACTGATTCCCTAAATACATCCCATTCCTCCCCCACTCCCCTTACTTCCATTGTTCTCACCTTTTTCCATTCTGTACTCAGTCTCTCCTGGTACTTCCTCACACAAGTCTCCTTCCCAAGCTCACTTACTCTCACCACCCTCTTCACCCAACATTCACTCTTCTTTTCTGAAAACCCATACAAATCTTCAAATATATATATATATATATATATATATATATATATATATATATATATATATATATATATATATATATATCCCTGGGGATGGCGATAGGCGAGAAAGAATACTTCCCACGCATTCCTCACGTGTCGTAGAAGGCGGCTAAAGGGAACGGGAGCGGGGGGCCAGAAACCCTTCCCTCCTTGTATTTTAATTGTCTAAAAGGGGAAACAGAAGAAGGACTCACGCGGGGAGTGCTCATCCTCCTCGAAGGCTCAGATTTGGTGTCTAAATGTGTGTGGATGTAACCAAGATGACAAAAAAGGAGAGATAGGTAGTATGTTTGAGGAAAGGAATCTGGATCTTTTGGCTCTGAGTGAAACGAAGCTCAAGGGTAAAGGGGAAGAGTGGTTTGGGAATGTCTTGGGGGTAAAGTCAAGGGTTAGTGAGAGGACAAGAGCAAGGGAAGGAGTAGCACTACTCCTGAAACAGGAGTGGTGGGAGTATGTGATAGAGTGTAAGAAAGTAAACTCTAGATTGATATGAGTAAAACTGAAAGTGGATGGAGAGAGATGGGTGATTATTGGTGCATATGCACCTGGGCATGAGAAGAAAGATCATGAGGGGCAAGTGTTTTAGGAGCAGCTGAGTGAGTGTGTTAGTGGTTTTGATGCACGAGACCAGATTATAGTGATGGGTGATTTGAATGCAAAGGTGAATAATGTGGCAGTTGAGGGAATAATTGGTGTACGTGGGGTGTTCAGTGTTGTAAATGGAAATGGTGAAGAGCTTGTAGATTTATGTGCTGAAAAAGGACTGGTGATTGGGAATACCAGGTTTAAAAAGAGATATACTTAAGTATACGTATGTAAGTAGGAGAGATGGCAAGAGAGAGTTATTGGATAACGTGTTAATTGATAGGCGCGCGAAAAAGACTTTTGGATGTTAATGTGCTGAGAGGTGCAACTGGAGGGATGTCTGATCATTAGCTTGTGGAGGCGAAGGTGAAGATTTGCAGAGGTTTTCAGAAAAGAAGAGAGAATGTTGGGTGAAGAGAGTGGTGAGAGTAAATGAGCCTGTGAAGGAGACTTGTGCGAGGAAGTACCAGGAGAGACAGAGTACAGAATGGAAAAAGATGAGAACAAAGGAGGTAAGGGGAGTGGGGGAGGAATGGGATGTATTTAGGGAAGCAGTGATGGCTTGCACAAAAGATGTTTATGGCATGAGAAGCGTGGGAGGTGGGCAGATTAGAGAGGGTAGTGAGTGCTGGGATGAAGAAGTAAGATTATTAGTGAAAGAGAAGAGAGAGAGGCATTTGGACGATTTTTGCAGGGAAATTATGCAAATGACTGGGAGATGTATAAGAGAAAGAGGCAGGAGGTCAAAAGAATGGTGCAAGAGGTCAAAAAGAGGGCAAATGAGAGTTGGAGTGAGAGAGTATCATTAAAAGATGTTTTGGAAGGAGGTAAATAAAGTGCGTAAGACAAAGGAACAAATGGGAACATCATTGAAGGGGCTAATGGGGAGGTGATAACAAGTAGTGGTGATGTGAGGAGATGAATGGAGTATTTTGAAGGTTTGTTGAATGTGTTTGATGATAGAGTGGCAGATATAGGGTGTTTTGGTCGAGGTGGTGTGCAAAGTGAGCGGGTTAGGGAGAGTGATTTGGTAAACAGAGAAGAGGTAGTAAAAGCTTTGCGGAAGATGAAAGCCAGCAAGGCAGCGGTTTGGTTGGTATTGCAGTGGAATTTATTGAAAAAGGGGGTGACTGTATTGTTGACTGGTTGGTAAGGTTATTCAATGTATGTATGATTCATGGTGAGGTGCCTGAGGACTGGCGGAATGCTTGCATAATGCCATTGTACAAAGGCAAAGGGGATAAGAGTGAGTGCTCAAATTACAGAGGTATACGTATGTTGAGTATTCCTGGTAAATTATATGGGAGGGTATTGATTGAGAGGGTGAAGGCACGTGCAGAGCATCAGATTGGGGAAGAGGAGTGTGGTTTCAGAAGTGGTAGAGGATGTGTGGATCAGGTGTTTGCTTTGAAAAATGTATGTGAGAAATACGTAGAAAAGCAAATGGATGTGTATGTAGCATTTATGGATCTGGAGAAGGCATTTGATAGAGTTGATAGAGATGCTCTGTGGAAGGTATTAAGAATATATGGTGTGGGAGGTAAGTTGTTAGAAGCAGTGAAATGTTTTTATCGAGGATGTAAGGCATATGTACGTGTAGGAAGAGAAGAAAGTGATTGGTTCTCAGTGAATGTTTGGTTTGCGGCAGGGATGCGTGATGTCTCCATGGTTGTTTAATTTGTTTATGGATGGGGTTGTTAGGGAGGTTAATGCGAGAGTTTTAGAGAGAGGGGCAAGTATGCTGTCTGTTGTGGATGAGAGAGCTTGGGAAGTGAGTCATTTGTTCTTCGCTGATGGTACAGCGCTGGTGGCTGATTCATGTGAGAAACTGCAGAAGCTGGTGACTGAGTTTGGTAAAGTGTGTGAAAGAAGAAAGTTAAGAGTAAATGTGAATAAGAGCAAGGTCATTAGGTACAGTAGGGTTGAGGGTCAAGTCAATTGGAAGGTAAGTTTGAATGGAGAAAAACTGGAGGAAATGAAGTGTTTTTGATATCTGGGAGTGGATTTGGCAGCGGATGGAGCCATGGAAGCGGAAGTGAATCATAGGGCGGAGGAGGGGGCTAAAGTTTTGGGAGCGTTGAAAATTGTGTGGAAGTCGACAACGTTATCTCGGAAACCAAATATGGGTATGTTTGAAGGAATAGTGGTTCCAACAATGTTATATGGCTGAGAGGCGTGGGCTATAGATAGAGTTGTACGGAGGGTGGATGTGCTGGAAATGAGATGTTTGAGGACAATATGTGGTGTGAGATGGTTTGATCGAGTAAGTAATGAAAGGGTAAGAGAGATGTGTGGTAATAAAAAGAGTGTGGTTGAGAGAGCAGAAGAGGGTGTTTTGAAATGGTTTGGTCACATGGAGAGAATTAGTGAGGAAAGATTGACAAAGAGGATATATGTGTCAGAGGTGAGGGGAACGAGGAGAAGTGGGAGACCAAATTGGAGGTGGAAAGATGGAGTGAAAAAGATTTTGAGTGATCAGGTCCTGAATATGTAGAAGGGTGAAAGGCGTGCAAGGAATAGAGTGAATTGGAACGATGTGATATACAGAGGTCGACGTGCTGTCAATGGATTGAACCAGGGCATGTGAAGCGTCTGGGGTAACCCATGGAAAGTTTTTATGGAGCCTGGATGTGGAAAGGGAGCTGTGGTTTCGGTGCATTATACATGACAGCTAGAGACTTGAGTGTGAACGAATGTCGCCTTTGTTGTCTTTTCCTAGCACTACCTCGCGCACATGCGGGGGGAGGAGGTTTTCATTTCGTGTGTGGCGGGGTGGCGACGAGAATGAATAAGGGCAAGTATGAATTATGTACATGTATAAATATGTGTATATGTCTGTGTGTGTATATATATGTGTACGTTGAGATGTATAGATATGTATATGTGCCGTGTGTGGACGTGTATGTATATACATGTGTTTGTGGGTGGGTTGGGCCATTCTTTCGTCCGTTTCCTTGCGCTACCTCGCTAACGCGGGAGACAGTGACAAAGTATAATATATATATATATATATATATATATATATATATATATATATATATATATATATGTATATGTATATATATATATATATATATATATATATATATATATATATATATATATACATATATATATATGTATATATATATATATATATATATATATATATATATATATATATATATATATATATATATATATATATATCATGATCACGTTAGTCCGTGTTGAATGTTATGAAGGTGAAATTGCACTTCAGTAGTTCATACAATTTTATGTAATTTTTCTCTACATGTGGGATGACGTTTTGTGGGGACAATCCACTTCATCAGATGCCAATACTTAACAAAGTTATTTGTATCCAAACATCACACTGAAGTACCACCGTCTAGCGTCTACAAGTACAGATAACACACTCTCTTATTTGACCGGCAGTAACCGTTGAAATGGAGAGTGATTATGGGTAGGTCACGTGGCGGGGTTGACCTGGGTGGCTGGGTGTGTACTTGACATTTTTTTTATGATTTCGTGTTTTTTCAGTTCTCTCATAATGATATGGTTGATGATAGAGGGAAAAACAGAATAGTTAAATTCCTTAGAATGTGCTGAAAAGAATATCAAACAGAATTATATACAACTCAGCGAAGAGTATGAAAAGACCTTCTCGTTAAGTAAATAAAATCCTTAATGGAATAAGCACAGAAACCTTCAAAAGAAGACTGGATAAGTGGTTCGCTGCAGTCCCAGAGGATCCCGAGATTAACAGCTATTTCAGTGTTTTGTTAAACAAACCTAGGAGAGTCGGTGGTGAACACTACGCAACAGCCTTGCCTAATGGCAAACTTTCGCCTGGGTACTAGTAGGTAAACGTTGTCTCTCTCTCTCTCTCTCTCTCTCTCTCTCTCTCTCTCTCTCTCTCTCTCTCTCTCTCTCTCTCTCTCTCTCTCTCTCTGTCGTCGCCAACAACAGGATCGCCGCCAATACTGCTGCATAGAGGTATGTTGTGACGTCAGCCGGTCGATGCATGACGTCACCTACTGCGGTTCAGCAGCCCCTAAGTCAACACTGCTGATATATCCAGGAGAAACCGCACCACTTGAGACAAACCAAATTGATCCAAAGTCACTGTTTACCGCCCACTGGAATTGGTTACCATCCAGTGTAACTTTCTTCACCCACCAGAACTTTGTCACCTCTGGCCTATGTTTACCATCGCTACTGTTTATCACCCTTTGCTACTCTTTCTCTCCCACTGTTACTGTTTATTTCTCACCATTACTGTTTGTCATCTATTGCTACTGGCTGTCGCCCACTGCTACCGTTTGTCACTCTTGTTACTGCTGTTCATTGCGACGGTTTATTCCCCACGTTTACCGTTCATCTTCCATTGCTACTGATTGTCACTCAGTGTTACTGTATATCACCCACTGTTACTGTTGATCTCGCAAAGCTACTGTTTATCTCTCACTGCTACCGTTTATCACCCAGTGCTACTGTTGATCTCTCACTGCTACTGTTTATCTCCCACTGCTACTGTTGATCTCTCACTGCTACTGTTTATCTCCCACTGCTACTGTTAATCATCCATTCCTACTGTTTATCTCCCACTACTACTGTTTATCTCTCAGCTACCGTTTATCTCACCATACATTACCTAATTCAACCGACAAGAAAGCTTACGACTCCGTAAAGGAAATCAGTAAAGCACTGGTAACAATTCTTCCTCTTATGAGAATCGAACTCTAAATCTATTCATCACCAAGTCGATGATGCATCACCACTGAGCCAGGATGACACCTGCTCAACTTCCATTTGCCAGGCGGATCTGAAGCGTCCAGTGACCAGCGGCAGTACAGCCATAGTATCTCCCATGATTGATAACTTCAAGGATCAAACGGGAACAATTTTACAGCAAACTTGAGCGTGCTGTATTATGAGCAGATACAGGTTTTGATGACGTATGATCGACACAGGTAAACTTACTTCATTGTCTTAGAACAGGTGACGAGTCGTTTGTGTTTACTTAGCCTTATCATGAGTGATCACCTGAGGGGCCGCATGATGTGGTCACCTGACGGGTTGTGCATTGCTGTCAGCCGGTAGGTCGAGCGTTCGCCGTCCAGCTGGTGGGAGGTCGCCAGTCTGGGTCGGCTGATGGGTCACGTTCACATACTAGGTCGTGCATCACGGTCAGCTGGTGAGTCATGCGTCAAAGTCATCTAACAGGACATGCATCACGGTTAGCTAATTCGACGTGTATCTCGGTCAGCTAGTAGGCAATGGGTCACGGTCGTCTGATGGGTCGTGCATCGCGTTCAGCTAGAAGGTAATGCGTCACGGTCGTCTAATAAATAAGACGTGCACTACTGTCAGCTAGTAATTAATGCCTCACGGTAGTCTAATGGGTCACGTATCGCGGTCAATTGGTAAGTAAAGCGTCTCGGTCATCTGGTGCCTCGAACCTGTGAGTCAGCTAATGGATCATGCGTCACGTTCACACGGCGCGGCAAGGTGTCAGGTATATTGGCCACCGGTAAAGATGGGTTGTACACCCTACTAACATCTGCATAGTGGGAAAACAATCACGCCATCTAAAAGATCCTTAGTCTCAGTCAGCGGTTTTCCTTTTTCACTAGATTTAGCTGATGGACTGAGCTAAGTCAGTTCCTTGACTTACTCTTTTCCACTCCTTCACTGGGATCGGTAAACTCCCTCACTCACGAAATACTTTTCATTTAAAATCTGAGCTCAAATCACCGTCTTCGTGTCCAAATCTTGGCTCACACCCTAACGTCTCCTTGTCTATCACTAATGTCACTGCTTGTATATTCCTTCTCTTTGCGTACCTTGCTTTCGAAGTGAGCTTAAAAACTTGCACTGTCTCATCCCTGGGCTCCCCTCTGCTCACACCTTGTCCCAACACTGCCACAACTCCTTTCCACACAACTGCTACACCAGCTGACCCGCGTTAACAGAGGCATTTCAAATATTTTCTCGTGGTTTCGTCTCTTCCCATAATGTTAGGGTGAGAAGTATCGACCGTCGTCATGTTGGTCGAGGGAGCCTGCAGCAAGACGGAGTGCTCTCGCCTACGTGAGCCTTTTATTCCTCTCTCTCTCTCTTAGTCATCGCCCAAACTTAGATTTTCTGTCCTCGCTTTGTTATCGTAATGTTAATGTTCTGAGTTGTTTCTCGCAATTGCTTGTTATTTTTGTCTGAAATTGACATCGTCGACTTATACACACACACACACACACACACACACACACACACACATATATATATATATATATATATATATATATATATATACACATTTTTTTTTTTTTTGTTTTGTCGCTGTCTCCCGCGTTTGCGAGGTAGCGCAAGGAAACAGACGAAAGAAATGGCCCAACCCACCCCCATACACATGTATATACATACGTCCACACACGCAAATATACATACCTACACAGCATTCCATGGTTTACCCCAGACGCGTCACATGCCCTGATTCAGTCCACTGACAGCACGTCAACCCCGGTATACCACATCGATCCAGTTCACTCTATTCCTTGCCTCCCTTTCACCCTCCTGCATGTTCAGGCCCCGATCACACAAAATCTTTTTCACTCCATCTTTCCACCTCCAATATGGTCTCCCACTCCTCCTCGTTCCCTCCACCTCCGACACATATATCCTCTTGGTCAATCTTTCCTCACTCATTCTCTCCATGTGCCCAAACCATTTCAAAACACCCTCTTCTGCGCTCTCAACCACGCTCTTTTTATTTCCACACATCTCTCTTACCCTTATGTTACTTACTCGATCAAACCACCTCACACCACACATTGTCCTCAAACATCTCATTTCCAGCACATCAATCCTCCTGCGCACAACTCAATCCATAGCCCACGCCTCGCAACCATGCAACATTGTTGGAACCACTATTCCTTCAAACATAGCCATTTTTCCTTTCCGAGATAATGTTCTCGACTTCCACACATTCTTCAAGGCTCCCAGGATTTTCGCCCCCTCCCCCACCCTATGATCCACTTCCGCTTCCATGGTTCCATCCGCTGCCAGATCCACTCCCAGATATCTAAAACACTTTACTTCCTCCAGTTTTTCTCTATTCAAACTTACCTCCCAATTGACTTGACCCTCAAGCCTACTGTACCTAATAACCTTGCTCTTATTCACATTTACTCTTAACTTTCTTCTTTCACACACTTTACCAAACTCAGTCACCAGCTTCTGCAGTTTCTCACATGAATCAGCCACCAGCGCTGTATCATCAGCGAACAACAACTGACTCACTTCCCAAGCTCTCTCATCCCCAACAGACTTCATACTAGCCCCTCTTTCCAAAACTCTTGCATTCACCTCCCTAACAACCCCATCCATAAACAAATTAAACAACCATGGAGACATAACACACCCCTGCCGCAAACCTACATTCACTGAGAACCAATCACTTTCCTCTCTTCCTACACGTACACATGCCTTACATCCTCGTTAAAAAACTTTTCACTGCTTCTAACAACTTGCCTTCCACACCATATATTCTTAATACCTTCCACAGAGCATCTCTATCAACTCTATCATATGCCTTCTCCAGGTCCATAAATGCTACATACAAATCAATTTGCTTTTCTAAGTATTTCTCACATACATTCTTCAAAGCAAACACCTGATCCACACATCCTCTACCACTTCTGGAAACACACTGCTCTTCCCCAATCTGATGCTCTGTACATGCCTTCACCCTCTCAGTCAATACCCTCCCATAATTTACCAGGAAAACATCACCATGAATTATACATACATTAAAAAAACCTTACCAACCAGTCAATAATACAGTCACCCCCTTTTTTAATAAATTCCACTGCAATACCATCCAAACCTGCTGCAATGCCGGCTTTCATCTTCCGCAAAGCTTTTACTACCTCTTCTCTCTTTACCAAATCATTTTCCCTAACCCTCTCACTTTGCACACCACCTCGACCAAAACACCCTATATCTGCCACTCTATCATCAAACACATTCAACAAACCTTCAAAATACTCACTCCATCTCCTTCTCACATCACCACTACTTGTTATCACCTCCCCATTTGCGCCTTCACTGAAGTTCCCATTTGCCCCCTTATCTAACGCACTTTATTTACCTCCTTCCAAAACATCTTTTTATTCTCCCTAAAATTTAATGATACTCTCTCACCCCAACTCTCATTTGCCCTCTTTTTCACCTCTTGCACCTTTCTCTTGACCTCCTGTCTCTTTCTTTTATACATCTCCCACTCAATTGCATTTCTCCCCTGCAAAAATCGTCCAAATACCTCTCTCTTCTCTTTCACTAATAATCTTTATTCTTCATCCCACCACTCACTACCCTTTCTAATGAACCCACCTCCCACTCTTCTCATGCCACAAGCATCTTTTGCGCAATCCATCACTGATTCCCTAAATACATCCAATTCCTCCCCCACTCCTCTTACTTCCATTGTTCTCACCTTTTTCCATTCTGTACTCAGTCTCTCCTGGTACTTCCTCACACAAGTCTCCTTCCCAAGCTCACTTACTCTCACCACCCTCTGCACACAACATTCACTCTTCTTTTCTTTTCTTTTAGCCTCCACAAGATAATGATCAGACATCCCTCCAGTTGCACCTCTCAGCACATTAACATCCAAAAGTCTCTCTTTCGCGCGCCTCTCAATTAACACAATCCAATAACGCTCTCTGGCCATCTCTCCTACTTACATAAGTATACTTATGTATATCTCGCTTTTTAAACCAGGTATTCCCAATCACCAGTCCTTTTTCAGCACATAAATCTACAAGCTCTTCACCATTTCCATTTACAACACTGAACACCCCATGTATACCAATTATTCCCTCGACTGCCACATTACTCACCTTTGCATTCAAATCACCCATCACTATAACCCGGTCTCGTGCATCAAAACCACTAACACACTCATTCAGCTTCTCCCAAAACACTTGCCTCTCATGACCTTTCTTCTCATGCCCAGGTGCATATGCACCAATAATCACCCATCTCTCTCCATCAACTTTCAGTTTTACCCATATTAATCGAGAATTTACTTTCTCACATTCTATCACATACTCCCACAACTCCTGTTTCAGGAGTACTGCTACTCCTTCCCTTGCTCTTGTCCTCTCACTATATATATATATATATATATATATATATATATATATATATATATATATATATATATATATATATATATTATCCCTGGGGATAGGGGAGAAAGAATACTTCCCACGTATTCCCTGCGTGTCGTAGAAGGCGACTAAAAGGGGAGGGAGCGGGGGGCTGGAAATCTTCCCCTCTCGTTTTTTTTTTAATTTTCCAAAACAAGGAACAGAGAAGGGGGCCAGGTAAGGATATTCCCTCCAAGGCCCAGTCCTCTGTTCTTAACGCTACCTCGCTAATGCGGGAAATGGCGAATAGTTTGAAAAAAAAAAAAAAAATATGTATATATATATATATATATATATATATATATATATTTTTTTTTTTTTTTTTTTTTTTTTTATACTTTGTCGCTGTCTCCCGCTGTATATATATATATATATATATATATATATATATATATATATATATATATATATATATATATACTTTTTTTTTTTTTTTTTTTCTTGCTTTGTCGCTGTCTCCCGCGTTTGCGAGGTAGCGCAAGGAAACAGACGAAAGAAATGGCCCAACCCCCCCCCATACACATGTATATACATACGTCCACACACGCAAATATACATACCTACACAGCTTTCCATGGTTTACCCCAGACGCTTCACATGCCGTGATTCAATCCACTGACAGCACGTCAACCCCGGTATACCACATCGCTCCAATTCACTCTATTCCTTGCCCTCCTTTCACCCTCCTGCATGTTCAGGCCCCGATCACACAAAATCTTTTTCACTCCATCTTTCCACCTCCAATTTGGTCTCCCTCTTCTCCTCGTTCCCTCCACCTCCGACACATATATCCTCTTGGTCAATCTTTCCTCACTCATTCTCTCCATGTGCCCAAACCATTTCAAAACACCCTCTTCTGCTCTCTCAACCACGCTCTTTTTATTTCCACACATCTCTCTTACCCTTACGTTACTTACTCGATCAAACCACCTCACACCACACATTGTCCTCAAACATCTCATTTCCAGCACATCCATCCTCCTGCGCACCACTCTATCCATAGCCCACGCCTCGCAACCATACAACATTGTTGGAACCACTATTCCTTCAAACATACCCATTTTTGCCTTTCCGAGATAATGTTCTCGACTTCCACACATTCTTCAAGGCTCCCAGAATTTTCGCCCCCTCCCCCACCCTATGATCCACTTCCGCTTCCATGGTTATATCCGCTGCCAGATCCACTCCCAGATATCTAAAACACTTTACTTCCTCCAGTTTTTCTCCATTCAAACTCACCTCCCAATTGACTTGACCCTCAACCCTACTGTACCTAATAACCTTGCTCTTATTCACATTTACTCTTAACTTTCTTCTTTCACACACTTTACCAAACTCAGTCACCAGCTTCTGCAGTTTCTCACATGAATCAGCCACCAGCGCTGTATCATCAGCGAACAACAACTGACTCACTTCCCAAGCTCTCTCATCCCCAACAGACTTCATACTTGCCCCTCTTTCCAAAACTCTTGCATTCACCTCCCTAACAACCCCATCCATAAACAAATTAAACAACCATGGAGACATCACACACCCCTGCCGCAAACCTACATTCACTGAGAACCAATCACTTTCCTCTCTTCCTACACGTACACATGCCTTACATCCTCGATAAAAACTTTTCACTGCTTCTATCAACTTGCCTCCCACACCATATATTCTTAATACCTTCCACAGAGCATCTCTATCAACTCTATCATATGCCTTCTCCAGATCCATAAATGCTACATACAAATCCATTTGCTTTTCTAAGTATTTCTCACATACATTCTTCAAAGCAAACACCTGATCCACACATCCTCTACCACTTCTGAAACTACACTGCTCTTCCCCAATCTGATGCTCTGTACATGCCTTCACCCTCTCAATCAATACCCTCCCATATAATTTACCAGGAATACTCAACAAACTTATACCTCTGTAATTTGAGCACTCACTCTCATCCCCTTTGCCTTTGTACAATGGCACTATGCACGCATTCCGCCAATCCTCAGGCACCTCACCATGAGTCATACATACATTAAATAACCTTACCAACCAGTCAACAATACAGTCACCCCCTTTTTTAATAAATTCCACTGCAATACCATCCAAACCTGCTGCCTTGCCGGCTTTCATCTTCCGCAAAGCTTTTACTACCTCTTCTCTGTTTACCAAATCATTTTCCCTAACCCTCTCACTTTGCACACCACCTCGACCAAAACACCCTATATCTGCCACTCTATCATCAAACACATTCAACAAACCTTCAAAATACTCACTCCATCTCCTTCTCACATCACCACTACTTGTTATCACCTCCCCATTTGCGCCCTTCAGTGAAGTTCCCATTTGCTCCCTTGTCTTACGCACTTTATTTACCTCCTTCCAGAACATCTTTTTATTCTCCCTAAAATTTAATGATACTCTCTCACCCCAACTCTCATTTGCCCTTTTTTTCACCTCTTGCACCTTTCTCTTGACCTCCTGTCTCTTTCTTTTATACTCAATTGCATTTTTTCCCTGCAAAAATCGTCCAAATGCCTCTCTCTTCTCTTTCACTAATACTCTTACTTCTTCATCCAACCACTCACTACCCTTTCTAATCAACCCATCTCCCACTCTTCTCATGCCACAAGCATCTTTTGCGCAATCCATCACTGATTCCCTAAATACATCCCATTCCTCCCCCACTCCCCTTACTTCCATTGTTCTCACCTTTTTCCATTCTGTACTCAGTCTCTCCTGGTACTTCCTCACATTTATGGATCTGGAGAAGGCATATGACAGAGTTGCTAGAGATGCTCTGTGGAAGGTATTAAGAGGTGTATACACGGTGAGGGAAGTAAGTTGCTAAAAGCAGCGAAAAGTTTTTATCAGCGATGTAAAGCATATGTACGAGTAGGAAGAGAGGAAAGTGACTGGTTCTCAGTGAATGTCCGTTTGCAGCAGGGGTGCGTGATGTCTCCATGGTTGTTTAATTTGTTTATGGATGGGGTTGTTAGGGAGGTGAATGCACTAATTTTGGAGAGAGGGGCAAGTATGCAGCCTGTTGTCGATGAGAGGGCTTGGAAAGTGAGTCAGTTGTTGTTCGCTGATGATACAGCACTGGTGGCTGAGTTTGGTAAAGTGTGTGAAAGAAGAAAGCTGAGAGTAAATGCGAATAAGAGCAAGGTTATTAGGTTCAGTAGGGTTGAGGGACATGGTAATTGGGAGGTAAGTTTGAATGGAGAAAAACTGGAGGAGGTGAAGTGTTTTAGATATCTGGGAGTGGATTTAGCGGTGGATGGAACCATGGAAGCGGAAGTGAGTCACAGGGTGGGGGAGGGGGCGAAGGTTCTTCACGCATTGAAGAATGTGTGGAGGGCGAGAACGTTATCTCGGAGAGCAAAATTGGGTATGTTTGAAGGTATAGTGGTTCCAACAATGTTATATGGTTGCAAGGCGTGGGATATAGATATGGTTGTGCGGAGGAGGGTGGATGTGTTGCAAATGAGTTGTTTGAGAACAATATGTGGTGTGAGGTGGTTTGATCGAGTAAGTAATGAAAGGGTAAGAGAGACGTGTGGTAATAAAAAAGAGTGTGATGGAGAGAGCAGAAGAGGGTGTATTGAAATGGTTAGGTCAAATGGAGAAAATGAGTGAGGAAAGATTGGCAAAGAGTATAGATGTGTTAGAAGTGGAGGGAACGAGGAGAAGTGGGAGACCAAATTGGACGTGGAAGGATGAAGTGAAAAAGATTTTGAGCTATCGGGGCCTGAACATACAAGAGAGTGAAAGGCGTGCAAGGAATAATGAATTGGAACGATGTGGCATATCTGGGTCGACGCGCTGTCGATGGAATGAACCAGAGTATTTCAAAGCGTCTGGGATAAACCATGGAAAGTTTTGTGGAGCCTGGATATGGAAAAGCAGCTGTGGTTTCGGAGCATTACACATGACACCTAGACACTGAGTGTGAATGAATGTGGCCGTTGTTGTCTATTCCTAGCGCTACCTCGCGCGCGCGCACGGGGGGGAGGGGGATGCCATTTCATGTGTGGAGGGGTGGCGACGAGAGTGGATAAAGGCAGCAAGTATAAATATGTACATGTGTATATATGTATATGTCTGTGTATGTATATGTATGTAAACGTTGAAATGTATAAGTATGTATATGTGCGTGTGTGGGCAACAAAGTATAATAAAAAAAGAAAAAAAAAGAATATATATATATATATATATATATATATATATATATATATATATATATATATATATATTTTTTTTTTTTTTTTATACTTTGTCGCTGTCTCCCGCGTTTGCGAGGTAGCGCAAGGAAACAGACGAAAGAAATGGCCCAACCCCCCCCCCATACACATGTATATACATACGTCCACACACGCAAATATACATACCTACACAGCTTTCCATGGTTTACCCCAGACGCTTCACATGCCTTGATTCAATCCACTGACAGCACGTCAACCCCGGTATACCACATCGCTCCAATTCACTCTATTCCTTGCCCTCCTTTCACCCTCCTGCATGTTCAGGCCCCGATCACACAAAATCTTTTTCACTCCATCTTTCCACCTCCAATTTGGTCTCCCTCTTCTCCTCGTTCCCTCCACCTCCGACACATATATCCTCTTGGTCAATCTTTCCTCACTCATTCTCTCCATGTGCCCAAACCATTTCAAAACACCCTCTTCTGCTCTCTCAACCACGCTCTTTTTATTTCCACACATCTCTCTTACCCTTACGTTACTTACTCGATCAAACCACCTCACACCACACATTGTCCTCAAACATCTCATTTCCAGCACATCCATCCTCCTGCGCACAACTCTATCCATAGCCCACGCCTCGCAACCATACAACATTGTTGGAAACACTATTCCTTCAAACATACCCATTTTTGCTTTCCGAGATAATGTTCTCGACTTCCACACATTCTTCAAGGCTCCCAGAATTTTCGCCCCCTCCCCCACCCTATGATCCACTTCCGCTTCCATGGTTATATCCGCTGCCAGATCCACTCCCAGATATCTAAAACACTTTACTTCCTCCAGTTTTTCTCCATTCAAACTCACCTCCCAATTGACTTGACCCTCAACCCTACTGTACCTAATAACCTTGCTCTTATTCACATTTACTCTTAACTTTCTTCTTTCACACACTTTACCAAACTCAGTCACCAGCTTCTGCAGTTTCTCACATGAATCAGCCACCAGCGCTGTATCATCAGCGAACAACAACTGACTCACTTCCCAAGCTCTCTCATCCCCAACAGACTTCATACTTGCCCCTCTTTCCAAAACTCTTGCATTCACCTCCCTAACAACCCCATCCATAAACAAATTAAACAACCATGGAGACATCACACACCCCTGCCGCAAACCTACATTCACTGAGAACCAATCACTTTCCTCTCTTCCTACACGTACACATGCCTTACATCCTCGATAAAAACTTTTCACTGCTTCTATCAACTTGCCTCCCACACCATATATTCTTAATACCTTCCACAGAGCATCTCTATCAACTCTATCATATGCCTTCTCCAGATCCATAAATGCTACATACAAATCCATTTGCTTTTCTAAGTATTTCTCACATACATTCTTCAAAGCAAACACCTGATCCACACATCCTCTACCACTTCTGAAACTACACTGCTCTTCCCCAATCTGATGCTCTGTACATGCCTTCACCCTCTCAATCAATACCCTCCCATATAATTTACCAGGAATACTCAACAAACTTATACCTCTGTAATTTGAGCACTCACTCTCATCCCCTTTGCCTTTGTACAATGGCACTATGCACGCATTCCGCCAATCCTCAGGCACCTCACCATGAGTCATACATACATTAAATAACCTTACCAACCAGTCAACAATACAGTCACCCCCTTTTTTAATAAATTCCACTGCAATACCATCCAAACCTGCTGCCTTGCCGGCTTTCATCTTCCGCAAAGCTTTTACTACCTCTTCTCTGTTTACCAAATCATTTTCCCTAACCCTCTCACTTTGCACACCACCTCGACCAAAACACCCTATATCTGCCACTCTATCATCAAACACATTCAACAAACCTTCAAAATACTCACTCCATCTCCTTCTCACATCACCACTACTTGTTATCACCTCCCCATTTGCGCCCTTCAGTGAAGTTCCCATTTGCTCCCTTGTCTTACGCACTTTATTTACCTCCTTCCAGAACATCTTTTTATTCTCCCTAAAATTTAATGATACTCTCTCACCCCAACTCTCATTTGCCCTTTTTTTCACCTCTTGCACCTTTCTCTTGACCTCCTGTCTCTTTCTTTTATACTCAATTGCATTTTTTCCCTGCAAAAATCGTCCAAATGCCTCTCTCTTCTCTTTCACTAATACTCTTACTTCTTCATCCAACCACTCACTACCCTTTCTAATCAACCCATCTCCCACTCTTCTCATGCCACAAGCATCTTTTGCGCAATCCATCACTGATTCCCTAAATACATCCCATTCCTCCCCCACTCCCCTTACTTCCATTGTTCTCACCTTTTTCCATTCTGTACTCAGTCTCTCCTGGTACTTCCTCACATTTATGGATCTGGAGAAGGCATATGACAGAGTTGCTAGAGATGCTCTGTGGAAGGTATTAAGAGGTGTATACACGGTGAGGGAAGTAAGTTGCTAAAAGCAGCGAAAAGTTTTTATCAGCGATGTAAAGCATATGTACGAGTAGGAAGAGAGGAAAGTGACTGGTTCTCAGTGAATGTCCGTTTGCAGCAGGGGTGCGTGATGTCTCCATGGTTGTTTAATTTGTTTATGGATGGGGTTGTTAGGGAGGTGAATGCACTAATTTTGGAGAGAGGGGCAAGTATGCAGCCTGTTGTCGATGAGAGGGCTTGGAAAGTGAGTCAGTTGTTGTTCGCTGATGATACAGCACTGGTGGCTGAGTTTGGTAAAGTGTGTGAAAGAAGAAAGCTGAGAGTAAATGCGAATAAGAGCAAGGTTATTAGGTTCAGTAGGGTTGAGGGACATGGTAATTGGGAGGTAAGTTTGAATGGAGAAAAACTGGAGGAGGTGAAGTGTTTTAGATATCTGGGAGTGGATTTAGCGGTGGATGGAACCATGGAAGCGGAAGTGAGTCACAGGGTGGGGGAGGGGGCGAAGGTTCTTCACGCATTGAAGAATGTGTGGAGGGCGAGAACGTTATCTCGGAGAGCAAAATTGGGTATGTTTGAAGGTATAGTGGTTCCAACAATGTTATATGGTTGCAAGGCGTGGGATATAGATATGGTTGTGCGGAGGAGGGTGGATGTGTTGCAAATGAGTTGTTTGAGAACAATATGTGGTGTGAGGTGGTTTGATCGAGTAAGTAATGAAAGGGTAAGAGAGACGTGTGGTAATAAAAAAGAGTGTGATGGAGAGAGCAGAAGAGGGTGTATTGAAATGGTTAGGTCAAATGGAGAAAATGAGTGAGGAAAGATTGGCAAAGAGTATAGATGTGTTAGAAGTGGAGGGAACGAGGAGAAGTGGGAGACCAAATTGGACGTGGAAGGATGAAGTGAAAAAGATTTTGAGCTATCGGGGCCTGAACATACAAGAGAGTGAAAGGCGTGCAAGGAATAATGAATTGGAACGATGTGGCATATCTGGGTCGACGCGCTGTCGATGGAATGAACCAGAGTATTTCAAAGCGTCTGGGATAAACCATGGAAAGTTTTGTGGAGCCTGGATATGGAAAAGCAGCTGTGGTTTCGGAGCATTACACATGACACCTAGACACTGAGTGTGAATGAATGTGGCCGTTGTTGTCTATTCCTAGCGCTACCTCGCGCGCGCGCACGGGGGGGAGGGGGATGCCATTTCATGTGTGGAGGGGTGGCGACGAGAGTGGATAAAGGCAGCAAGTATAAATATGTACATGTGTATATATGTATATGTCTGTGTATGTATATGTATGTAAACGTTGAAATGTATAAGTATGTATATGTGCGTGTGTGGGCAACAAAGTATAATAAAAAAAGAAAAAAAAAGAATATATATATATATATATATATATATATATATATATATATATATATATATATATATATATATTTTTATTTTATTATACTTTGTCGCTGTCTCCCGCGTTTGCGAGGTAGCGCAAGGAAACAGACGAAAGAAATGGCCCAACCCCCCCCCCCCATACACATGTATATACATACGTCCACACACGCAAATATACATACCTACACAGCTTTCCATGGCTTACCCCAGACGCTTCACATGCCTTGATTCAATCCACTGACAGCACGTCAACCCCGGTATACCACATCGCTCCAATTCACTCTATTCCTTGCCCTCCTTTCACCCTCCTGCATGTTCAGGCCCTGATCACACAAAATCTTTTTCACTCCATCTTTCCACCTCCAATTTGGTCTCCCTCTTCTCCTTGTTCCCTCCACCTCCGACACATATATCCTCTTGGTCAATCTTTTCTCACTCATCCTCTCCATGTGCCCAAACCACTTCAAAACACCCTCTTCTGCTCTCTCAACCACGCTCTTATTATTTCCACACATCTCTCTTACCCTTACGTTACTCACTCGATCAAACCACCTCACACCACACATTGTCCTCAAACATCTCATTTCCAGCACATCCATCCTCCTGCGCACAACTCTATCCATAGCCCACGCCTCGCAACCATACAACATTGTTGGAACCACTATGCCTTCAAACATACCCATTTTTGCTTTCCGAGATAATGTTCTCGACTTCCACACATTCTTCAAGGCCCCCAGAATTTTCGCCCCCTCCCCCACCCTATGATCCACTTCCGCTTCCATGGTTCCATCCGCTGCCAGATCCACTCCCAGATATCTAAAACACTTCACTTCCTCCAGTTTTTCTCCATTCAAACTCACCTCCCAATTGACTTGACCCTCAACCCTACTGTACCTAATAACCTTGCTCTTATTCACATTTACTCTTAACTTTCTTCTTCCACACACTTTACCAAACTCAGTCACCAGCTTCTGCAGTTTCTCACATGAATCAGCCACCAGCGCTGTATCATCAGCGAACAACAACTGACTCACTTCCCAAGCTCTCTCATCCCCAACAGACTTCATACTTGCCCCTCTTTCCAAAACTCTTGCATTTACCTCCCTAACAACCCCATCCATAAACAAATTAAACAACCATGGAGACATCACACACCCCTGCCGCAAACCTACATTCACTGAGAACCAATCACTTTCCTCTCTTCCTACACGTACACATGCCTTACATCCTCGATAAAAACTTTTCACTGCTTCTAACAACTTTCCTCCCACACCATATATTCTTAATACCTTCCACAGAGCATCTCTATCAACTCTATCATATGCCTTCTCCAGATCCATAAATGCTACATACAAATCCATTTGCTTTTCTAAGTATTTCTCACATACATTCTTCAAAGCAAACACCTGATCCACACATCCTCTACCACTTCTGAAACCACACTGCTCTTCCCCAATCTGATGCTCTGTACATGCCTTCACCCTCTCAATCAATACCCTCCCATATAATTTACCAGGAATACTCAACAAACTTATACCTCTGTAATTTGAGCACTCACTCTTATCCCCTTTGCCTTTGTACAATGGCACTATGCACGCATTCCGCCAATCCTCAGGCACCTCACCATGAGTCATACATACATTAAATAACCTTACCAACCAGTCAACAATACAGTCACCCCCTTTTTTAATAAATTCCACTGCAATACCATCCAAACCTGCTGCCTTGCCGGCTTTCATCTTCCGCAAAGCTTTCACTACCTCTTCTCTGTTTACCAAATCATTTTCCCTAACCCTCTCACTTTGCACACCACCTCGACCAAAACACGCTATATCTGCCACTCTATCATCAAACACATTCAACAAACCTTCAAAATACTCACTCCATCTCCTTCTCACATCACCACTACTTGTTATCACCTCCCCATTTGCGCCCTTCACTGAAGTTCCCATTTGCTCCCTTGTCTTACGCACTTTATTTACCTCCTTCCAGAACATCTTTTTATTCTCCCTAAAATTTAATGATACTCTCTCACCCCAACTCTCATTTGCCCTTATTTTCACCTCTTGCACCTTTCTCTTGACCTCCTGTCTCTTTCTTTTATACATCTCCCACTCAATAGCATTTTTTCCCTGCAAAAATTGTCCAAATGCCTCTCTCTTCTCTTTCACTAATACTCTTACTTCTTCATCCCACCACTCACTACCCTTTCTAATCAACCCACCTCCCACTCTTCTCATGCCACAAGCATCTTTTGCGCAATCCATCACTGATTCCCTAAATACATCCCATTCCTCCCCCACTCCCCTTACTTCCATTGTTCTCACCTTTTTCCATTCTGTACTCAGTCTCTCCTGGTACTTCCTCACACAGGTCTCCTTCTCAAGCTCACTTACTCTCACCACCCTCTTCACCCCAACATTCACTCTTCTTTTCTGAAAACCCATACAAATCTTCACCTCAGCCTCCACAAGATAATGATCAGACATCCCTCCAGTTGCACCTCTCAGCACATTAACATCCAAAAGTCTCTCTTTCGCACGCCTGTCAATTAACACGTAATCCAATAACGCTCTCTGGCCGTCTCTCCTACTTACATAAGTATACTTATGTACATCTCGCTTTTTAAACCAGGTATTCCCAATCATCAGTCCTTTTTCAGCACATAAATCTACAAGCTCTTCACCATTTCCATTTACAACACTGAACACCCCATGTATACCAATTATTCCCTCAACTGCCACATTACTCACCTTTGCATTCAAATCACCCATCACTATAACCCGGTCTCGTGCATCAAAACCACTAACACACTCATTCAGCTGCTCCCAAAACACTTGCCTCTCTTGATCTTTCTTCTCATGCCCAGGTGCATATGCACCAATAATCACCCACCTCTCTCCATCAACTTTCAGTTTTACCCATATTAATCGAGAATTTACTTTCTTACACTCTATCACATACTCCCACAACTCCTGTTTCAGGAGTATTGCTACTCCTTCCCTTGCTCTTGTCCTCTCACTAACCCCTGACTTTACTCCCCAGACATTCCTAAACCACTCTTCCCCTTTACCCTTGAGCTTCGTTTCACTCAGAGCCAAAACATCCAGGTTCCTTTCCTCAAACATACCTATATATATATATATTATTTTTTTTCCTATTTTGCTTTGTCGCTGTCTCCCGCGTTAGCGAAGTAGCGCAAGGAAACAGACGAAAGAATGGCCCAACCCACCCACATACACATGTATATAGATACACGTCCACACACGCAAATATCTGCCGCTCTATCATTTAACACATTCAACAAACCTTCAAAAAACTCACTCCATCTCCATCTCCTTCTCACATCACCACTACTTTTTATTACCTCCCCTTTTCCAATGTTCGCATTTGCTCTCTTGTCTTATGCACTTTATTTACCTCTTTCCAAAACATCTTTTTATTCTCCATAAAATTTAATGATGCTCTCTTACCCCAACTCTCATCTGCCCTCTTTTTCACCTCTTGCCCCTTTCTCTTGACCTCCTGCCTCTTTCTTTTATACATCTCCAAATCGTTTGCACAATATATATCATTTATTTATTTATCTATTTATTCATCATATATATATATATATATATATATATATATTTTTATTTTGCTTTGTCGCTGTCTCCCGCGTTTGCAGATAGCGCAAAGAAACACACGAAAGAAATGGCACAACCCACCCCCATACACAATGTATATACATACATGTCCACACACGCAAATATACATACCTCTACATCTCAATGTACACATATATATACACACACAGACACATACATATATACCCATGCACACAATTCACACTGTCTGCCTTTATTCATTTCCATCTCCACCTCGCCATACATGGAATACCATCCCCCTCCCCCCTCAAGTGTGCGAGGTAGCACTAGGAAAAGACAACAAAGGCCCCATTCGTTCACACTCAGTCTCTAGCTGTCATGCAATAATGCCCAAAACCACAGCTCCCTTTCCACATCTAGGCCCCACACAACTTTCCATGGTATACCCCAGACGCTTCACATGCCCTGATTCAATCCACTGACAGCACGTCAATCCCGGTATACCACATCGTTCCAATTCACTCTATTCCTTGCCCTCCTTTCACCCTCCTGCATGTTCAGGCCCCGATCACACAAAATCTTTTTCACTCCATCTTTCCACCTCCAATTTGGTCTCCCACTTCTCCTCGTTCCCTCCACCTCCGACACATATATCCTCTTGGTCAATCTTTCCTCACTCATTCTCTCCATGTGCCCAAACCATTTCAAAACACCCTCTTCTGCTCTCTCAACCACGCTCTTTATATTTCCACACATCTCTCTTACCCTTACATTACTTACTCGATCAAACCACCTCACACAACATATTGTCCTCAAACATCTCATTTCCAGCACATCCATCCTCCTGCGCACAATTCTATCCATAGCCCACGCCTCGCAACCATACAACATTGTTGGAACCACTATTCCTTCAAACATACCCAGTTTTGCTTTCCGAGATAATGTTCTCGACTTCCACACATTCTTCAAGGCTCCCAGGATTTTCGCCCCCTCCCCCACCCTATGATTCACTTCTGCTTCCATGGTTCCATCCGCTGCCAGATATCTAAAACACTTTACTTCCTCCAGTTTTTCTCCATTCAAACTTACCTCCCAATTGACTTGACCCTCAACCCTACTGTACCTAATAACCTTGTTCTTATTCACATTTACTCTTAACTTTCTTCTTTCACACACTTTACCAAACTCAGTCACCAGCTTCTGCAGTTTCTCACATGAATCAGCCATCAACGCTGTATCATCAGCGAACAACAACTGACTCACTTCCCAAGCTCCCTCATCCACAACAGACTTCATACTTGCCCCTCTTTCCAAAACTCTTGCATTCACCTCCCTAACAACCCCATTCATAAACAAATCAAACAACCATGGAGACATCACACACCCCTGCCGCAAACCTACATTCACTGAGAACCAATCATTTTCCTCTCTTCCTACATGTACACATGCCTTACATCCTCGATAATAACTTTTCACTGCTTCTAACAACTTGCCTCCCACACCATATGTTCTTAATACCTTCCACAGAGCATCTCTATCAACTCTATCATATGCCTTCTCCAGATCCATAAATGCTACATACAAATCCATTTGCTTTTCTAAGTATTTCTCACATACATTCTTCAAAGCAAACACCTGATCCACACATCCTCTACCACTTCTGAAACCACGCTGCTCTTCCCCAATCTGATGCTCTGTACATGCCTTCACCCTCTCAATCAATACCCTCCCATATAATTTACCAGGAATACTCAACAAACTTATACCTCTGTAATTTGAGCACTCAATCTTATCCCCTTTGCCTTTATACAATGGCACTATGCACGCATTCCGCCAATCCTCAGGCACCTCACCTTGAGTCATACATACATTAAATAACCTTACCAACCAGTAAACAATATATATATATATATATATATATATATATATATATATATATATATATATATATATATATATATATATATAAATATATATATATATATATTCTTTCTTTTCTTTCAAACTATTCGCTCCCAGAACTTTTGCCCACTCCCCCACCCTATGATTCACTTCCGCTTCCATGGTTTCATCCGCTAACAAATCCACTCCCAGATATCTAAAACACTTCACTTCCTCCAGTTTTTCTCCATTCAAACTTACCTCCCAATTGACTTGACTCTCAACCCTACTGTACCTAATAACCTTGCTCATATTCACATTTACTCTCTGCTTTCTTCTTTCACACACTTTACCAAACTCAGTCACCAGCTTCTGCAGTTTCTCACACGAATCAGCCACCAGCGCTGGATCATCAGCGAACAACAACTGACTCACTTCCCAAGCTCTCTCATCCACAACAGACTGCATACTTGCCCCTCTTTCCAAAACTATTGCATTCACCTCCCTAACAACCCCATCCATAAACAAATTAAACAACCATGGAGACATCACACACCCCTGCTGCAAACCTACATTCACTGAGAACCAATCACTTTCCTCTCTTCCTACACGTACACATGCCTTACATCCTCGATAAAAACTTTTCACTGCTTCTATCAACTTGCCTCCCACACCATATATTATTAATACCTTCCACAGAGCATCTCTATCAACTCTACCATATGCCTTCTCCAAATCCATAAATGCTACATACAAATCCATTTGCTTTTCTAAGTATTTCTCACATACATTTTTCAAAGCAAACACCTGATCCACATATCCTCTACCACTTCTGAAACCACACTGCACTTCCCCAATCTGATGCTCTGTACATGCCTTCACCCTCTCAATCAATACCCTCCCATATAATTTTCCAGGAATGCTCAACAAACTTACACCTCTGTAATTTGAACACTCACTTTCATCCCCTTTGCCCTTGTACAGTGGCACTATACAAGCATTCTGCCAATCCTCAGGCACCTCACCATGAGACATACACACATTAAATAACCTTACCAACCAGTCAATAATACAGTCACCCCCTTTTTTTGATAAATTCCACTGCAATACCAACCAAACCTGCTGCCTTGCCGGCTTTCAACTTCCGCAAAGCTTTTGCTACCACCTCTCTGTTTACCAAATCATTCTCCCTAACCCTCTCACTTTGCACACCACCTCGACCAAAACACCCTATATCTGCCACTCTACCATCAAACACATTCAACAAAACTTCAAAATACTCACTCCATCTCCTTCTCACATCACCACTACTTGTTATCACCTCCCCATTAGCCGCCTACATTGAAGTTTCCATTGATTCCCTTGTCTTCCTCACTTTATTTACCTCCTTCCAAAACATCTTTTCATTCTCCCTAAACTTTAATGACACTCTCTCACTCCAATTCTCATTTGCCCCTTTTTCACCTCGTTCACCTTTCTCTTGACCTCCTGCCTCTTTCTTTTATACATCTCCCACTCATTTGCATTATTTCCCTGCAAAAATGGTCCAAATACCTCTCTCTTCTCTTTCACTCACAATCTTACTTCTTCATCCCACCACTCACTACCCTTTATAATCTGCCCACCTCCCACGCTTCTCATGCCACAAGCATCTTTTACGCAAGCCATCCTTCCCTAAATACATCCCATTCCTTCCCCACTCCCCTTATGTCCTTTGTTCTCACGTTTTTCCATTCTGTACTTCCCATGCATTCCTCACGTGTTGTAGAAGGCGACAAAAGAGGACGGGAGCGGGGAGCTAGAAACCCTCCCCTCCTTGTATTTCAACTTTCTAAAAGGAGAAACAGAAGAAGGAGTCACGCGGGGAGTGCTCATCCTCCTCGAAGGCCCAGATTAGGGTGTCTAAATGTGTGTGGATGTAACCAAGATGAGAAAAAAGAAGAGATAGGTAGTATGTTTGAGGAAAGGAACCTGGATCTTTTGGCTCTGAGTGAAACGAAGCTCAAGGGTAAAGGGGAAGAGTGGTTTGGGAATGTCTTGGGAGTAAAGTCAGGGGTTAGTGAGAGGACAAGAGCAAGGGAAGGAGTAGCACTACTCCTGAAACAGGAGTGGTGGGAGTATGTGACAGAGTGTAAGAAAGTAAACTCTAGATTGATATAGGTAAAACTGAAAGTTGATGGAGTGAGGTGGGTGATTATTGGTGCATATGCACCTGGGAATGAGAAGAAAGATCATGAGAGGCAAGTGTTGAGCAGCTGAATGGGTGCGTTAGTGGTTTTGATGCACGAGACCGGGTTATAGTGATTGGTTGAATGCAAAGGTGAGTAATGTGGCAGTTGAGGGAATAACTGGTATACATGGGGTGTTCAGTGTTGTAAATGGAAACGATGAAGAGCTTATAGATTTATGTGCTGAAAAAGGACTGGTGATTGGGAATACCTGGTTTAAAATGAGAGATATACATAAGTATACGTATGTGAGTAGGAGAGATGGCCAGAGAGCGTTATTGGATAACGTGTTAATTGATAGGCGCGTGAAAGAGAGACTTTTGGATGTTAATGTGCTGAGAGGTGCAACTGGAGGGATGTCTGATCATTATCTTGTGGAGGCGAAGGTGAAGATTTGTAGAGGTTTTCAGAAAAGAAGAGGGAATGTTGGGGTAAAGAGAGTCGTGAGAGTAAGTGAGCTTGGGAAGGAGACATGTGTGAGGAAGTACCAGGAGAGACTGAGTACAGAATGGAAAAAGGTGAGAACAAAGGACATAAGGGGAGTGGGGGAGGAATGGGATGCTTTTACGGAAGCAGTGATGGCTTGCGCAAAAGATGCTTGTAGCATGAGAAGCGTGGGAGGTGGGCAGATTATAAAGGGTAGTGAGTGGTGGGATAGAGAAGTAAGATTATTAGTGAAAGGGAAGAGAGAACCATTTGGACTATTTTTGCAGGGAAATAATGCAAATGAGTGGGAGATGTATACAAGAAAGAGGCAGGAGGTCAAGAGAAAGGTGCAAGAGGTGAAAAAGACAGCAAATGAGAGTTGGGTGAGAGTGTATCATTAAATTTTAGGGAGAATAAAAAGATGTTCTGGAAGGAGGTAAATAAAGTGCGTAAGACAAGAGAGCAAATGGGAACTTCAGTGAAGGGGGCTAATGGGGAGGTGATAACAAGTAGTGGTGATGTGAGAAGGAGATGGAGTGAGTATTTTGAAGGTTTGTTGAATGTGTTTGATGATAGAGTGGCAGATATAGGGTGTTTTGGTCGAGGTGGTGTGCAAAGTGAGAGGGTTAGGGAAAATGATTTGGTAAACAGAGAAGAGTTAGTAAAAGCTTTGCGGAAGATGAAAGCCGGCAAGGCAGAAGGTTTGGATGGTATTGCAGTGGAATTTATTAAAAAAGGGGGTGACTGTATTGTTGACTGGTTGGTAAGGTAATTTAATGTATGTATAATTCATGGTGAGGTGCCTGAGGATTGGCGGAATGCTTGCATAATGCCATTGTACAAAGGCAAAGGGGATAAGAGTGAGTGCTCAAATTACAGAGGTATAAGTTTGTTGAGTATTCCTGGGAAATTATATGATTGAGAGGGTGAAGGTATGTACAGAGCATCAGATTGGGGAAGAGCGGTGTGGTTTCAGAAGTGGTAGAGGATGTGCGTATCAGGTGTTTGCTTTGAAAAATGTATGAGAAATACTTAGAAAAGCAAATGGATTTGTATGTAGCATTTAAGGATCTGGAGAAGGAATATGATAAAGTTGATAGGAAGAGAGGAAAGTGATTGGTTCTCAGTGAATGTAGGTTTGCGGCAGGGGTGTGCGATGTCTCCATGGTTGTTTAATTTGTTTATGGAGGTGAATGCAAGAGTTTTAGAAAGAGGGGGCAAGTATGCAGTCTGTTGTGGATGAGAGAGCTTGGGAAGTGAGTCAGTTGTTGTTCGCTGATGATACAGTGCTGGTGGCTGATTCATGTGAGAAACTGCAGAAGCTGGTGACTGAGTTTGGTAAAGTGTGTGAAAGAAGAAGGCTGAGAGTAAATGTGAATAAGAGCAAGGTTATTAGGTACAGTAGGGTTGAGGGTCAAATCAACTGGGAGGTAAGTTTCAATGGAGAAAAACTGGAGGAAGTGAAGTGTTTTAAATATCTGGGAGTGGAGTTGGCAGCGGATGGAACCATGGAAGCGGAAGTGAATCATAGGGTGGGGGAGGGGGCGAAAATTCTGGGAGCCTTGAAGAATGTGTGGAAGTCGAGAACATCATCTCGGAAAGCAAAAATGGGTATGTTTGAAGGAATAGTGGTTCCAACAATGTTGTATGGTTGCGAGGCGTGGGCTATGGATAGAGTTGCGCGGAGGAGGGTGGATGTGCTGGAAATGAGATGTTTGAGGATAATATGTGGTGTGAGGTGGTTTGATCGAGTAAGTAACGTAAGGGTAAAAAAGATGTGTGGTAATAAAAAGAGTGTGGATGAGAGAGCAGAAGAGGGTGTTTTGAAATGGTTTGGTCACATGGAGAGAATGAGTGAGGAAAGATTGACCAAGAGGATATATGTGTCAGAAGTGGAGGGAACGAGGGGAAGTGGGAGACCAAATTGGAGGTGGAAAGATGTAGTGAAAAAGATTTTGAGTGATCGGGGCCTGAACATGCAGAAGGGTGAAAGGCGTGGAAGGAATAGAGTGAATTGGAACGATGTGGTATACCGTGGTAGATGTGCTGTCAATGGATTGAACCAGGGCATGTGAAGCATCTGGGGTAAACCATGGAAAGTTGTGTGGGGCCTGGATGTGGAAAGGGAGCTGTGGTTTCAGTGCATTATTACATGACAGCTAGAGACTGAGTGTGAACAAATGGGGCCTTTGTTGTCTTTTCCTAGT
This sequence comes from Panulirus ornatus, assembly GCF_036320965.1. NCBI lineage: Eukaryota > Metazoa > Arthropoda > Malacostraca > Decapoda > Palinuridae > Panulirus > Panulirus ornatus. The sequence continues at coordinate 10,612,628 of NC_092225.1, forward strand.
GCTACCTCGCACACATGAGGGGGTTGTTATTTCATGTGTGGCGAGGTGGCGATGGGAATGAATAAAGTCAGACTATGAATTATGTATATGTGTATATATGTATATGTCTGTGTGTGTATATATATGTGTATACGTTGAGATGTATAGGTATGTATATTCGCGTGTGTGGACGTGTATGTATATACATGTGTATGTGGGTGGGTTGGGCCATTCTTTCGTCTGTTTTCTTGCGCTACCTCGCTAATGCGGGAGACAGCGACAAAGCAAACTGAATGAATGAAAATGATATATATCATACCTGGCATAGGAAATAAAGAATTCTACCTCTGTATTCCTTGCATGTCGTGGTAGGCATTATATAAGACAAGGGGGATAAATGTGAGTTTTCAAACCACGAAGTATAAAGTTTGTCAATTATACATGGTAAGTAGTTTGGGAAGGGATTTAATTGAGAGGGTGAAAGTATGTACAGATCATAAGACTGGGGAGGAACAGTGTTGTTTCAGAAGTGGTAGACAGTGTGTGGATCAGATGTTTTCTTTAATGAATGTGTGTGAGAAATACTTAGAAAAACAGATGGGTTTGTATGTGGCCTTTTTTGGTCTGGAATAGGTGCATGATAGGGTTGATGGAGATGCTTTTTCGAAGGCTTTAAGAACATAAGGTGTGGGAGGAAAGCTGCTAGAAGCAGCAAGAAGTTTTCATCAAACATGTAAGGCTGGTGTATGAGTAGGATGAGAGGAGAGTGAACGGTTCCTGGTAAGGGTTGGTCTACACCTGATGTTTGTCCAGTTTGTTCATGGATGGTGTGGTGAAGGAGGTAAATAAGATTCCTGGAGAGACAGGTGAGTATGCAGTCTGTGGGGAGTGAGGGAGCCTGGGAAGTGAACTAGTTGCATGCTGATGATGCAGCTCTGGTCGCAGATTCGAGTAAGAAAATGCAGAAGTTGGTGACTGAGTTTGGGAGTGTGTCTGAAAAGAGAGAGTTAAGAGTGAATGTGAATAAAAGCAAGATTATTGGGTTCTGAAGAGCTAAGGAACTTATTAGTTGGGGTGTGAGTTTGATTGGAGAAAAATTAGAGGAAGTGAAGTGTTTTAGATATTTAGGAGTCAACATAGCAGCAAATGAAACCATGGAAGTAGAAGTGAGTCATAGTGTGGAGGTGGAGGAGGTGAAGGATCAGTCAGCACTGAAGAATGGGAGAGAAAAAAATGGGTGTGATTGAAGGAATAGTAGTCCTAACATTATTATATGGATGTGAGGGACAGACTATAGATAAAGCTGTGCAGAGAAGCATGGATGTGCTGGAAATGAAATGTCAGGTGGTTTGATCAAGTAATGAAAAGGTAAGAGATGTGTGGTGATAAAAAGAGTGTGATTAAGAGAGCTGAAGAAGGCATGCTAAAATGCATTGGACGTATGGAAAGAATGAGTGAAGAAAGGTTGAAAAGAGGATATATGTGTCAGAAGTGGAGGGAACAAGAACAGGGAGACCAAACTGTTGATGGAGGAATGAAGTAAAACAAAGATTTTGAGTGATTGGGGCCTGAACATTCAGGAGGGTGAAAGGCATGCACGGGATAAAGAGAATTGGAACGATGTGGTATACTGGGTTTGAAGTGCTGTCAATGGACTGAACCAGGGCATGTGAAGCATCTGGAGTAAACCAGGGAAAGGTCGGTGGGGACTGGTTGTGGATAGGGAGCTGTGCTTTCAATGCATAACAGCGAGAGAATGGATGTGAGCCCATGTAGGATTTCTTCAACTGCTCCTAGCTTTACCTTACTAACACATAAAACAGTGATCAAGTATGAAAAAACAAACATTCCATTTCCAACGCATTCACTTTCCTCAGTACTTTTGCATTAAGGAACCTTGACTTATATTCTGGTAGCACTTTTGAAACTACTCTTCCATCAAACTTACACTATTTCCTCTAAAAGAGTGACCTCTCCACACACTTCTTAACACACCAAGGACTTTTACCCTCCCTCACCTTCCCTAGAGTTATCTTCAGCTCCCATGTCCACTCCCAGGTATCAAAAGCATCCAATATACTTAAGTTTCTCTCCATTCATAGTCACACTCAAATCATACTGTGTCTCTCCCTTTACCTTTTTCAGAGTAAATCTCAATTACCTTCATAAATTCTCCTAGAATCAGCAGTTTCTCACCAGTATTTTGTTTTTTAAATTACATAACACCAAGACCACTTTTACAGGGCTCCTGCAGCTTCAAGGTTATACTACATCCAATAGAAGGGAAATAAAGGACCTCTTTTGAGTGAAAAGTTCCTTTATAAGATTGTACTCCTTATTTACTGACAATGATACAAACTCAACAAAGGTGACTTTCTACCTGCAATGTAACCTACTGCAGGCATTTTCTGATAGCACCTTAGTATGTACCATTAGCATTTTATCATATAGCATGAAACAACACTGCACCCTTTGCTTATACCTACTGCAGTGTGTACAGCACCAAGTGGAGACAGTTTTTTAATCTTACCTAATGAACTGAGAATGTAAGGGAAGATGAATGGTTTTAGATCACATGAGAAGCAAAAAGTGCAGAGAGGATGCTAGTAGGATATGTAGAAAGACTTCATTAACCCTTTCAGTCCTAAGCTTGATCTATTTTTGCATTCCTTCCAGCCTGCATTTTCAAGAAAAAGTAAAAAGAAAATGGTCTTCATAAATTAGTTCAATATAAAAAAATACAAAAAATTAAAAAAGAAAATGAACAAAACATCACTAGCAGCAGTAATCTTTTGAAGTCTTCTGCTATATAACTGTCATCTTAGGGCTCTAAATAAAACTTCATGACTATCATTGTTACTGTATCATATTTCTGTATGTGACTGCTTTCATCAAAAGTGCATCTTATTTTTTTCCATGTCACCATGTCCCTATATCTTTAGCTACCAGATACTGTGAAATTTCTGAGGGTAAAATATTACTGCTGATGATATGGTATCACTGTACAGCTTATGGCTGCTGCAGTATATCTAAAATAAGGTGGGAGACATCAACATCATATGTGTATAGGATTTTTGTCTCATACGTACAAAGTACATGTGGTGGACTGAAAGGGTTAAAGCTGAATCTTTCAAAGATTATGGGTGGGGTATGGAGGAGGACACTAGATCTTTATGAAGAGGGGTTATTTGGAGGTTTGTTGGGTTTTAGGATGGAATTGATAACTTTTCCCAGAGGCAGGGTGTTTGTTATGGATCAAGAAATAATCAAAAACATCTATGAAGGAATTAATGGGTCTTAAATGGTTGAAGTCATGGTGATATAGTCTGGACTAAAGGCTTTGGAGTTTTTAGTGATGTTTCTGTGGAGAGGACTAACTGTGGGATAAAAGAAATGGAACCTCACTACTGATCCTGAAAATATTTTTTTTAGTAATTATTCTACTGATGTATTTTAGGTTTGTCACTAATGGTCAATGATTTATTATTAGCTAGCCTGTTGCTAAGAAGTGATCTATGTGGATTAAGCAAGGATTAAAGCTTGGGGATAATTGTTCTGGAAGTTCTAGATGTTTTATACTATTCTCCAGACTTTCCTTTTCTCTATTTTGTGATTGCAACTATAGACTTCTTCTTTTTCCTTTTTTTTTTTCATTCTTTATGAAGTCTGACTCACTCTGTCTGCTAGACTACTCAGAATTTCATGTTTTAATAAAGCATGTTTTACATAAAGCATGTTAAAAACACTCAGCTGTTAATTACTTTTTACTCAAAGCAAATTAATTCTCAATAGGGTTTCACATTTGCAAGCTCGAGAATAATTGACGAATATATTTCTATGCCACGAAGGAAAATCTTTTCATTAAGAAACTCATTGTGATCATGCAGCAGTCGAGGTGTATGGTTCATTGGAGAAAATCCAAGGGCATTGATGCCAAGCTGTAAATATAAAAGAGACAATTAGATAATTAAGAAAAAATACTTGCAGTAGCACAAAAGTTCATCATTATAAGGAAATTCCTTAGCAATCATAAAACTACTTCATCATTTCTTTCTGCTTCATCTCTCCATCTCACACACAACACTAGACAACACATAACTGACATGTTTGTCATAACATAGATTTTCCAGTTGTAAGTGCCATACTAGGTATACATTCTTATTTTCAAACTGATGCTCCACACATTCCTTAATACAATATAATGGATACAACCATTATCACCATTCTAATGTTTTGTTGTATTAGCTTGAAAGAGCTATGACATATAAAAACATTCTAATAAAAAAAGGAAATTGGCAACTTGAACATAAAATATTGGCATGAGCAACCAACACAAAGAAATTGCCACTGAATTGTGACAGGTGGTACCAATGATGACAGCCAATGCTGTTCCTGTCAAAAAAGCATGGCATTCCCTACTTTCTTTTTTCTACATTGAAGGCTTCAGTCATGGACAGAAGTCCACATCAAGGCCAGCCTCAATTGAAATAGTATAGAGAATAATGAAATGAAAAAAAAAAAAGACAAGGGAGAGTATTTAACAAATTCTAAAATGTGCCAGGTCATAATTATTGGGATAGACATGAAAGGGTAGAGAGTTTCAAAGCTTTAACATGTAGGGAAAGAATAAGTATCAAAATAGCCCAACCTTGAGTTGCCGATGGCCACACAGCTTGCAGAGTATTGCGTGGTCTAGCTAGTGGTGTAGGCCCACAAGCAGCCAGCTCTCAGGAGCAAAAACCAAAGTAATACCTACAGAAGAGGGAAAGTGAACCAATACTGCACTATAGGGCAAGAGGGTTAAGTTTGGAAGGTAGCCTGGGACAGCTTATAGGTTGGACTGCTTTCAACTCAACTGTTTCAAGCAATGATGCAGAGCTATAACCACCCCAGATGTGAGAGCAGTACTCCTTACATGGGCAAATCAATCCTTTGTATAAACGAGCAACTGTTCAGAAGAAAAGAAAATTTGACGTCTAAACAGGACACCCAGCTTCTCAGAGGCAGACAGCTATTCCTGTACAGCGGGGTTTCCAAGAAAGAATGGATGTTACAGTAATACCACGTATGTTCATTGAGTCAAGAGGTGGAATTACAGGATCTTAAAAGGAGAGATGAGAGTTGTAAGGAGTTTTTGCAATAAATGCAGGTAGAAACTGGGTCTTGGAGGCATTAAACTAACTAGATTTTGAGTACCCCATTGAGATATCCTGTCCAAGTCTGAGTTTACTGAGGAAGCTATGTCAAGATGAGATGCAGATCGAGTGAGAGAAGAGAGAGCAGAATTGAAGGATAAGGATGAATGCAGTGTTGTCAGCATTTGAGTGCACTGGATTATTTGTGGAGGAGAAAATTATCGAAAAAAGGGGAAAAGTGTAGGGGACAGAAAAGAACCTTGAGGAACACCGCTGTTGATGGAGAAAAGGAGGGGAGGCTGATCCATCAACAACCACACAGACATATCAATGAGAGAGAAAGCTTGATATGAAGGAGCAAAGTGAGGGTGGGAAGCCAAAAGAGGGGGAGCTTAAAGATGAGATCCCGATGCCACACCCTATCAAAAGCCTTAGATATGTCAAGGGCAACTACGCATGACTCACCTTACAGCAGCCATACTGGTGATTAGAGAAGACACTTTAATTATTGAGGTGTTTATGGATAAGGGAGTTGAGAAGGGATTTAAAGACTGGAAATGGCAGATATAAAAGCAACAGGACAATATTTAGAGGGGTCAGAACGGTCATTCTTCTTTGGGATGGGATGCATCAATGCCTGCTTCCAAGGAGAAAAAAAAAAATTCAAAACAGAAACAGAACAGATAAGCAAGGACAGGTAAAAATTCAGAGGTGCACTCTTTCAGTACATGGAGATGGATGCCATCAGGACCATAAGCTATGCTTGTATCCACAGAGAGAAGCGTTTTTCTGACAGTCCAAAAAGAGATTACGGGAAGGGGCATTGGAGTAGCAAGAGGAGCATCAGGGGGTGAAGGAATGTTAGACTCATCCAAGATGGAGTTAGAAGAGAAACAGGAACCAAAGAGAGTTGCTTTGTTTATGGGAGACACAGCTATAATATTGTCAGAATGGAAAAGTGAAGGAAAGGCTGAGCGAAAAAAGTTGTTACAGATGTCCTTGGATAAAGACCAGAAAAACCTATCAGTGGGTGACAACGAGAGGTTATCACATGTTCTTTGAATAAAGAAATGCTTTGCCTCACAGATATTGTGCTTTCAGTGATTACAGGCAGTGATAAAAGCTGAATGGAAGCCAGAGGATGGGGAGTTTTTCCAATCCTAATATGTCTGATCCCTAGCCTGAATGGCCTCGGAACAATAATGGTTGAACCATGAATTGGATGAAGAGGTCATCTTGGAGGAAAAGGGATTAAATGCTTCTTTTTCCATATGAATAACCTCTGCTATGTGTTTGGCAGAGACAGAAGCATCATCACATAAGAGACAGTAATCTACCCAAGGAAAGTCATAAAAGAAGTTACATAAGTTATTCTAGTCAGCTTTGTTGCAATGTAAAAGAACAACAAAGCCTTTATGATTCTTTTCTTCCAAACCATGAATTAATGAAAAAGATAATGATAAGAATTTGAGGAGAGGAACCAAGATGGACAGACTCCAGCACATTAGGTCACCACCAGTTGAACAAGCGAAATAAACACTGGTGACTAGGTGCATCATGGAACTGGGTTTTTAAGTCCTAGTGATTGAGTTTGTGCTGACCTCATATATTCTATGGCAGTGAAAAGGGATGAAATTCTCATGGATTCTCCATAATTCCGAGGGGTAAACCAGCATTTTAACATCCCACTGAGCAAGTGCTTTTTAAATGTTCACAGGCCTCTAAGTTCATTTGAAAATTTCAGTTAACTCTTACAAAATGCCTGTATTTCTATGAGATAACTTTCTGAAATGGCCCTGAATTACTGCTACAATCAATGCACTGAACACTTCTTGCATAATTAAAGGAATTAAACAATCTAAGGCAAAGCACCCTCAATAGTAACAGTGATTCAGTACGTCACCATTGCCTCCTAGGGGATATATCATCAGCACTACTGCTCTTCATAAAAATGTTCTGCTGGAGAAAGAATCTTCTATATTCTATAAGAATCTGAAGGTGCTATTCCCATCCAGTCACAGTGATTGGGTCTAAACATAAGCCTAAAACACCGCAACACAATCTCCACTTCCTGAAACAACCAATTCTACAAACTGCTGCCCAAGAACCCCATATCAAGAAAATAATTCTCATTGTTCCCCCCTCACCCTTCCATATGCACATTGTTCCCCTAACCCTTTCACCCCAACAGCTGAAGCTGGTCAGCAATCTCAAAAATCCTGGATACAAGAAACATAATTTGAACGTTATAGTATTAATTAACCAGGGTGCTAAGGTAGTAGACATGTATGTTCTTTCTCTGAACTCTTTTCTAGAATGCTGAAAATACTCTAGAACAAAACCTTTTATCTATGCAACAAATGAATTCAAAGAAAATATGTTATTAAAACAGAGGAAGTTACATAGCTAAGGAAGTCAGATACTACTTCTACTGCCTGAGAACATTCACATATCTCTCCATATATAGTGATTAAATATATAGGTTTGCAGCAGGGGTGTGTGATGTCTCCATGGTTGTTTAATTTGTTTATGGATGGGGTTGTTAGGGAGGTGAATGCAAGAGTTTTGGAAAGAGGGGCAAGGATGAAGTCTGTTGGGGATGAGAGAGCTTGGGAAGTGAGTCAGTTGTTGTTCGCTGATGATACAGCACTGGTGGCTGATTCATGTGAGAAACTGCAGAAGCTGGTGACTGAGTTTGGTAAAGTGTGTGAAAGAAGAAAGTTAAGAGTAAATGTGAATAAGAGTAAGGTTATTAGGTACAGTAGGGTTGAGGGTCAAGTCAATTGGGAGGTGAGTTTGAATGGAGAAAAACTGGAGGAAGTGAAGTGTTTTAGATATCTGGGAGTGGATCTGGCAGCGGATGGAACCATGGAAGCGGAAGTGGATCATAGGGTGGGGGAGGGGGCGAAAATTCTGGGAGCCTTGAAGAATGTGTGGAAGTCGAGAACATTATCTCGGAAAGCAAAAATGGGTATGTTTGAAGGAATAGTGGTTCCAACAATGTTGTATGGTTGCGAGGCATGGACTATGGATAGAGTTGTGCGCAGGAGGATGGATGTGCTGGAAATGAGATGTTTGAGGACAATGTGTGGTGTGAGGTGGTTTGATCGAGTAAGTAACGTAAGGGTAAGAGAGATGTGTGGAAATAAAAAGAGTGTGGTTGAGAGAGCAGAAGAGGGTGTTTTGAAATGGTTTGGTCACATGGAGAGAATGAGTGAGGAAAGATTGACCAAGAGGATATATGTGTCGGAGGTAGAGGGAACGAGAAGAGGGAGACCAAATTGGAGGTGGAAAGATGGAGTGAAAAAGATTTTGTGTGATCGGGGCCTGAACATGCAGGAGGGTGAAAGGAGGGCAAGGAATAGAGTGAATTGGAGCGATGTGGTATACCGGGGTTGACGTGCTGTCAGTGGATTGAATCAAGGCATGTGAAGCGTCTGGGGTAAACCATGGAAAGCTGTGTAGGTATGTATATTTGCGTGTGTGGACGTATGTATATACATGTGTATGGGGGTGGGTTGGGCCATTTCTTTCGTCTGTTTCCTTGCGCTACCTCGCAAACGCGGGAGACAGCGACAGCAAAAGAAAAAAAAAAAAAAAAAAAAAATAGGCATTTGTAGAATTCTAGCTTTCTGAGCCATACTACAAAACAGTGAATGGAAATGTATTGCCCACAACCAATATAAAAACTCCATTTGACTCAAGAAGAGATAAAAGGAGGGTTTGGGGCTTAACCTGCTGGAAGATTTGAATCACATCATTTGTAGAATCAGTACCAAATATGGGCCTGCCTTTACTACATTTATTGCCTCCTATCTATGGAATGGATGCATTTTCACTAACTAGTGATTGTTTTGATATGCTGGTTTAATTCATAACAAGTGAAAAAATAATTTCCTCAAAGTGAAGCAAAATGACTAATACAATCATAGAGCTGAAATCATACTCTTTTACCAGAAACTATATTTTTATTATTATACTTTGTCGCTGTCTCCCGCGTTTGCAAGGTAGCGCAAGGAAACAGACGAAAGAAATGGCCCAACCCCCCCCCCATACACATGTATATACATACGTCCACACACGCAAATATACATACCTACACAGCTTTCCATGGTTTACCCCAGATGCTTCACATGCCTTGATTCAATCCACTGACAGCACGTCAACCCCGGTATACCACATCAATCCAATTCACTCTATTCCTTGCCCTCCTTTCACCCTCCTGCATGTTCAGGCCCCGATCACACAAAATCTTTTTCACTCCATCTTTCCACCTCCAATTTGGTCTCCCACTTCTCCTCGTTCCCTCCACCTCCGACACATATATCCTCTTGGTCAATCTTTCCTCACTCATTCTCTCCATGTGCCCAAACCACTTCAAAACACCCTCTTCTGCTCTCTCAACCACGCTCTTTTTATTTCCACACATCTCTCTTACCCTTACGTTACTCACTCGATCAAACCACCTCACACCACACATTGTCCTCAAACATCTCATTTTCAGCACATCCATCCTCCTGCACACAACTCTATCCATAGCCCACGCCTCGCAACCATACAACATTGTTGGAACCACTATTCCTTCAAACATACCCATTTTTGCTTTCCGAGATAATGTTCTCGACTTCCACACATTCTTCAAGGCCCCCAGAATTTTCGCCCCCTCCCCCACCCAATGATCCACTTCCGCTTCCATGGTTCCATCCGCTGCCAGATCCACTCCCAGATATCTAAAACACTTCACTTCCTCCAGTTTTTCTCCATTCAAACTCACCACCCAATTGACTTGACCCTCAACCCTACTGTACCTAATAACCTTGCTCTTATTCACATTTACTCTTAACTTTCTTCTTCCACACACTTTACCAAACTCAGTCACCAGCTTCTGCAGTTTCTCACATGAATCAGCCACCAGCGCTGTATCATCAGCGAACAACAACTGACTCACTTCCCAAGCTCTCTCATCCCCAGCAGACTTCATACTTGCCCCTCTTTCCAAAACTCTTGCATTTACCTCCCTAACAACCCCATCCATAAACAAATTAAACAACCAAGGAGACATCACACACCCCTGCCGCAAACCTACATTCACTGAGAACCAATCACTTTCCTCTCTTCCTACACGTACACATGCCTTACATCCTCGATAAAAACTTTTCACTGCTTCTAACAACTTTCCTCCCACACCATATATTCTTAATACCTTCCACAGAGCATCTCTATCAACTCTATCATATGCCTTCTCCAGATCCATAAATGCTACATACAAATCCATTTGCTTTTCTAAGTATTTCTCACATACATTCTTCAAAGCAAACACCTGATCCACACATCCTCTACCACTTCTGAAACCACACTGCTCTTCCCCAATCTGATGCTCTGTACATGCCTTCACCCTCTCAATCAATACCCTCCCATATAATTTACCAGGAATACTCAACAAACTTATACCTCTGTAATTTGAGCACTCACTCTTATCCCCTTTGCCTTTGTACAATGGCACTATGCACGCATTCCGCCAATCCTCAGGCACCTCACCATGAGTCATACATACATTAAATAACCTTACCAACCAGTCAACAATACAGTCACCCCCTTTTTTAATAAATTCCACTGCAATACCATCCAAACCTGCTGCCTCGCCGGCTTTCATCTTCCGCAAAGCTTTCACTACCTCTTCTCTGTTTACCAAATCATTTTCCCTAACCCTCTCACTTTGCACACCACCTCGACCAAAACACCCTATATCTGCCACTCTATCATCAAACACATTCAACAAACCTTCAAAATACTCACTCCATCTCCTTCTCACATCACCACTACTTGTTATCACCTCCCCATTTGCGCCCTTCACTGAAGTTCCCATTTGCTCCCTTGTCTTACGCACTTTATTTACCTCCTTCCAGAACATCTTTTTATTCTCCCTAAAATTTAATGATACTCTCTCACCCCAACTCTCATTTGCCCTTTTTTTCACCTCTTGCACCTTTCTCTTGACCTCCTGTCTCTTTCTTTTATACATCTCCCACTCAATTGCATTTTTTCCCTGCAAAAATCGTCCAAATGCCTCTCTCTTCTCTTTCACTAATACTCTTACTTCTTCATCCCACCACTCACTACCCTTTCTAATCAACCCACCTCCCACTCTTCTCATGCCACAAGCATCTTTTGCGCAATCCATCACTGATTCCCTAAATACATCCCATTCCTCCCCCACTCCCCTTACTTCCATTGTTCTCACCTTTTTCCATTCTGTACTCAGTCTCTCCTGGTACTTCCTCACACAGGTCTCCTTCCCAAGCTCACTTACTCTCACCACCCTCTTCACCCCAACATTCACTCTTCTTTTCTGAAAACCCATACAAATCTTCACCTTAGCCTCCACAAGATAATGATCAGACATCCCTCCAGTTGCACCTCTCAGCACAATAACATCCAAAAGTCTCTCTTTCGCACGCCTGTCTATTAACACGTAATCCAATAACGCTCTCTGGCCATCTCTCCTACTTTCATAAGTATACTTATGTATATCTCGCTTTTTAAACCAGGTATTCCCAATCATCAGTCCTTTTTCAGCACATAAATCTACAAGCTCTTCACCATTTCCATTTACAACACTGAACACCCCATGTATACCAATTATTCCCTCAACTGCCACATTACTCACCTTTGCATTCAAATCACCCATCACTATAACCCGGTCTCGTGCATCAAAACCACTAACACACTCATTCAGCTGCTCCCAAAACACTTGCCTCCCATGATCTTTCTTCTCATGCCCAGGTGCATATGCACCAATAATCACCCACCTCTCTCCATCAACTTTCAGTTTTACCCATATTAATCGAGAATTGACTTTCTTACATTCTATCACATACTCCCACAACTCCTGTTTCAGGAGTATTGCTACTCCTTCCCTTGCTCTTGTCCTCTCACTAACCCCTGACTTTACTCCAAAGACATTCCCAAACCACTCTTCCCCTTTACCCTTGAGCTTCCTTTCACTCAGAGCCAAAACATCCAGGTTCCTTTCCTCAAACATACTACCTATCTCTCCTTTTTTCACATCTTGGTTACATCCACACACATTTAGGCACCCCACTCTGAGCCTTCGAGGAGGATGAGCACTCCCCGCGTGACTCCTTCTTCTGTTTCCCATTTTAGAAAGTTAAAAAAAATACAAGGAGGGGAGGATTTCTGGCCCCCCGCTCCCGTCCCCTCTAGTCGCTTTCTACGACACACGAGGACTACGTGGGAAGTATTCTTTCACCCCTAAACATCCTCTAAAATTACAATGCTAAAGGTACTTTGCAGATTACAAACTGAATATATAAAAAAAACCTTTATGCATGAAAGTAAATAAGAGGAGTTCACTGTGGCCTATCTAATCAACAGAGAAGGCTGTAGTAGTTTTCCTGATAATCATTTTCTTAAAGGGTTGATCAACATCTAGAATACCTTTTTTGAAATCATATCCACCTCTATCCTGTATCTAAATGTACAATGATTTATTCATACTTATTCTTTGTCGCTCTCTACTGCGTTAGCGAGGTAGCGCAAGGAAACAGACGAAAGAATGGCCCAACTCACCCACATACACATGTATATACATACATGTCCACACACACAAATATACATACCTATACATCTCAACATATACATATATACACACACACAGACATATACATATATACACATGTACATAATTCATACTGTCTACCTTTATTCATTCCCGTTGCCACCCCGCCACACATGAAATGACAACCCCCTCACCCTGCATGTGCACGAGGTAGCGCTGGGAAAAGACAACAAAGGCCACATTCGTTCACAAATCAGTCTCTAGCTGTCATGTATAATGCACCGAAACCACAGCTCCCTTTCCACATCCAGGCCCCACACAACTTTCCATGGTTTACCCCAGATGCTTCACATGCCCTGGTTCAATCCATTGACAGCACATCAACCCCGGTATACTACATCATTCCAATTCACTCTATACCTTGCACGCCTTTCACCCTCCTGCATGTTCAGGCCCCAACCACTCAGAATCTTTTTCACTCCATCTTTCCAACTCCACTTTGGTTTCCTACTTCTACTCGTTCCCTCCACCTCTGACACATATATCCTCTTGGTCATTCTTTTCTCACTCATTCTCTCCAAGTGACCAGACCAATTCAAAACACCCTCCTCTGCTCTCTCAACCACACTCTTCTTATTACCACACATCTCTCTTACCCTTTCATAACTTACTCGACCAAAGCATCTCACACCACATATTGTCCTCAAACATCTCATTTCTAGCACATCCACCCTCCTCGACACAACTCTATCTATAGCCCATGCCTCGCAACCATATAACATTGTTGGAACCACTATTCCTTCAAACATACCCATTTTTGCTTTCCAAGATAATATTCTCAACTTCCATACATTTTTCAACGCTCCCAGAACTTTCGCCACCTCCCCCATCCTATGATTAACTTCCGCTTCCATGGTTCCATTCACTGCCAAATCCACTCCCAGATATCTAAAACACTTCACTTACTCCAGTTTTTCTTCATTCAAACTTACCTCCCAATTGACTTGTCCCTCAACCCTACTGTACCTAATAACCTTGCTCTTATTCACATTTACTCTCAGTTTTCTTCTTTCACATACTTTACTAAACTCAGTCACCAGCTTCTGCTATTTCTCACCCGAATCAGCCACCAGCGCTGTATCATCAGCGAACAACAATTGACTCACTTCCCAAGCTTTCTCATCCACAACACACTGCATACTTGCCCCTCTTTCCAAAACTCTTGCATTTAACTCCCTAATAATCCCATCCATAAACAAATTAAACAACCATGGAGACATCACGCACCCCTGCCGCAAACCAACATTCACTGAGAACCAATTACTTTCCTCTCTTTCTATTCATACACATGCCTTACATCCTCGATAAAAACTTTTCGGTGCTTCTAAAAACTTGCCTCCCACAGCATATACTCTTAATACCTTCCACAGAGCATCTCTATCAAATCTATAATATGCCTTCTCCAGATCCATAACTGCTACATACAAATCCATTTGCATTTCTAAGTATTTCTCACATACATTCTTCAAAGCAAACACCTGATCCACACATCCTCTACCACTTCTGAAGCCACAATGCTCTTCCCCAATCTGATGCTCTGTACATGCCTTCACCCTCTCAATCAATACCCTCCCATATAATTTACCAGGAATACTCAACAAACTTATACCTCTGTAATTTGAGCACTCACTCTTATCCCCTTTGCCTTTGTACAATGGCACTATGCAAGCATTCCGCCAATCCTCAGGCACCTCACCATGAATCATACATACATTAAATAACCTTACCAACCAGTCAACAATACAGTCACCCCCATTTTTAATAAATTCCACTGCAATACCATCCAAACCTGCTGCCTTGCCGGCTTTCATCTTCCGCACAGCTTTTACTACCTCTTCTCTATTTTGCACACCACCTCGACCAAAATACCCTATATCTGTCACTCTATCATCAAAAACATTAAGCAAACCTTCAAAATACTCACTCCATCTCCTCACATCACCACTACTTGTTATCACCTCCCCATTAGCCCCCTTCACTGAAGTTCCCATTTGCTCCCTTGTCTTATGCACTTTATTTACCTCCTTCCAAAAATCTTTTTATTCTCCCTAAAATTTGATGATACTCTCTCACCCCAACTCTCATTTGCCCTCTTTTTCACCTCTTGCACGTTTCTCTTGACCTCCTGCCTCTTTCTTTCATACATCTCCTACTCATTTGCATTTTTTCCCCCTGCAAAAATTGTTCACATGCCTCACTCTTCTCTTTCACTAATAATCTTACTTCTTCATCCCACCACTCACTACCATTTCTAGTCAACCCACCTCCCACGCTTCTCAGGCCACAAGCATCTTTTGCGCAAGCCATCACTGCTTCCCTAAATACATCCCATTCCTCCCCCACTCCCCTTATATCCTTTGTTCTCACCTTTTTCCGTTCTGTACTCAGTCTCTCCTGGTACATCCTCACACAAGTCTCCTTCCCAAGCTCACTTACTCTCACTACTCTCTTCACCCAAACATTCTCTCTTCTTTTCTGAAAACCCCTACAAATCTTCACCTTCGCCCCCACAAGATAATGATCAGACATCCCTCCAGTTGCACCTCTCAGCACATTAACATCCAAAAGTCTCTCTTTCGTGTGCCTATCAATTAACAGGTAATCCAATAACGCTCTCTGGCCATCTCTCCTACTTACATACGTGTATACTTAAGTATATCTCGCTTATAAACCAGGTATTTCCAATCACCAGTCCTTTTTCAGCACATAAATC
The DNA here is from genome assembly GCF_036320965.1 of Panulirus ornatus. Lineage (NCBI taxonomy): Eukaryota > Metazoa > Arthropoda > Malacostraca > Decapoda > Palinuridae > Panulirus > Panulirus ornatus. Next base: position 10,628,094 of record NC_092225.1, read on the forward strand.
TACAAGCTCTTCACCATTTCCATTTATAACACTGAACACCCCATGTATACCAATTATTCCCTCAACTGCCACATTAATCACCTTTGCATTCAAATCACCCATCACTATAACCCGATCTTGTGCATCAAAACCACTAACACACTCATTCAGCTGCTCCCAAAACACTTGCCTCTCATGATCTTTCTTCTCATACCCAAGTGCATATGCACCAATAATCACCCATCTCTCTCCATCAATTTTCAGTTTTACCCATATCAATCTAGAATTTACTTTCTTAAACTCTATCATATACTCCCATATATATGTATATATATATATTTTATATATATCTATTATTTATTTTCCTTTGTCGCTGTCTCCCACGTTTGCGAGGTAGCAAAAGGAAACAGACGAAAGAAATGGCCCAACCCACCCCCATACACAATGTACACACACACATGCCCACACACACAAATATACATACCTATACATCTCAATGTACACATATATATACACACACAGACACATACATATATACCCATGGACACAATTCACACTGCCTGCTCCTATTCATTCCCATCGCCACCTCACCACATATGGAATACCATCCCCCTCCCCCCTCATGTGTGCGAGGTAGCACTAGGAAAAGACAACAAAGGCCCCATTCGTTCACACTCAGTCTCCAGCTGTCACACAATAATGCCTGAAACTACAGCTCCCCTTCCACATCCAGGCCCCACACAACTTTCCATGCTTTACCCCAGACGCTTCACATGCCCTGATTCAATCCACTGACAGCACATCAACCCCGGTATACCACATCGATCCAATTCACTCTATGCCCGCCTTTCACCCTCCTGCATGTTCAGGCCCCGATCACTCAAAATCTTTTTCACTCCATCTTTCCACCTCCAATTTGGTCTCCCACTTCTCCTCGTTCCCTCCATCTCCGACACATATATCCTCTTGGTCAATCTTTCCTCACTCATTCTCTCCATGTGCCCAAACCATTTCAAAACACCCTCTTCTGCTCTCTCAACCATGCTCTTTTTATTTCCACACATCTCTCTTACCCTTACATTACTTACTTGATCAAACCACCTCACACCACACATTGTCCTCAAACATCTCATTTCCAGCACAGCTATCCTCCTGCGCACAACTCTATCCATAGCCCACGCCTCGCAACCATACAACATTGTTGGAACCACTATTCCTTCAAACATACCCATTTTTGCTTTCCGAGATAATGTTCTCGACTTCCACACATTCTTCAAGGCTCCCAGGATTTTCGCCCCCTCCCCCACCCTATGATTCACTTCAGCTTCCATGGTTCCATCCACTGCCAGATCCACTCCCAGATATCTAAAACACTTTACTTCCTCCAGTTTTTCTCCATTCAAACTTACCTCACAATTGACTTGACCCTCAACCCTACTGTACCTAATAACCTTGCTCTTATTCACATTTACTCTTAACGTTCTTCTTTCACACACTTTACCAAACTCAGATTGGGGAAGAGCAGTGTGGTTTCAGAAGTGGTAGAGGATGTGTGGATCAGGTGTTTGCTTTGAAGAATGTATGTGAGAAATACTTAGAAAAGCAAATGGATTTTGTATGTAGCATTTATGGATCTGGAGAAGGCATATGATAGAGTTGATAGAGATGCTCTGTGGAAGGTATCAATAATATTTGGAGAGGGAGGCAAGCTGTTAGAAGCAGTGAAAAGTTTTTATCGAGGATGTAAGGCATGTGTACGTGTAGGAAGAGAGGAAAGTGATTGGTTCTCAGTGAATGTAGGTTTGCGGCAGGGGTGTTTGATGTCTCCATGGTTGTTTAATTTGTTTATGGATGGGGTTGTTTGGGAGGTAAATGCAAGAGTTTTGGAAAGAGGGGCAAGTATGAAGTCTGTTGGGGATGAGAGAGCTTGGGAAGTGAGTAAGTTGTTGTTCGCTGATGATACAGCGCTGGTGGCTGATTCATGTGAGAAACTGCAGAAGCTGGTGACTGAGTTTGGTAAAGCGTGTGAAAGAAGAAAGTTAAGAGTAAATGTGAATAAGAGCAAGGTTATTAGGTACAGTAGGGTTGAGGGTCAAGTCAACTGGGAGGTAAGTTTGAATGGAGAAAAACTGGAGGAAGTAAAGTGTTTTAGATATCTGGGAGTGGATCTGGCAGCGGATGGAAACCATGGAAGCGGAAGTGGATCATAGGGTGGGGGAGGGGGCGAAAATCCTTGGAGCCTTGAAGAATGTGTGGAAGTCGAGAACATTATCTCGGAAAGCAAAAATGGGTATGTTTGAAGGAATAGTGGTTCCAACAATGTTGTATGGTTGCGAGGCGTGGGCTTTGGATAGAGTTGTGCGCAGGAGGATAGCTGTGCTGGAAATGAGATGTTTGAGGACAATGTGTGGTGTGAGGTGGTTTGATCGAGTAAGTAACGCAAGGGTAAGAGAGATGTGTGGAAATAAAAAAAGCGTTGTTGAGAGAGCAGAAGAGGGTGTTTTGAAATGGTTTGGGCACATGGAGAGAATGAGTGAGGAAAGATTGACCAAGAGGATATATGTGTCGGAGGTGGAGGGAACGAGGAGAAGTGGGAGAACAAATTGGAGGTGGAAAGATGGAGTGAAAAAGATTTTGTGTGATCGGGGCCTGAACATGCAGGAGGGTGAAAGGAGGGCAAGGAATAGAGTGAATTGGATCGATGTGGTATACCGGGGTTGACGTGCTATCAGTGGATTGAATCAGGGCATGTGAAGCGTCTGGGGTAAACCATGGAAAGCTGTGTAGGTATGTATATTTGCGTGTGTGGACGTATGTATATACATGTGTATGGGGGTGGGTTGGGCCATTTCTTTTGTCTGTTTCCTTGTGCTACCTCGGAAACGCGGGAGACAGCGACAAGGCAAAAAAAAAAAAAAAAATATGTATACACATTTATTATTTTGTTTTGTCGCTGTCTCCCGCGTTTGCGAAGTAGCGCAACGAAACAGATGAAAGAAATGGCCCAACCCACCCCCATACACATGTATATACATACACGTCCACACACGCAAATATACATACCTATACATCTCAATGTACACATATATATACACACACAGACATATACATATATACACATGTACATAATTCATACTGTCTGCCTTTATCTATTCCCATCGCCACCTCACCACACATGGAAAAACATCCCCCTCCCCCCTCACGTGTGCGAGGTAGCGCTAGGAAAAGACAACAAAGGCCCCATTCGTTCACGCTCAGTCTCTAGCTGTCATGTAATATTGCCCGAAACCACAGCTCCCTTTCCACATCCAGGCCCCACACAACTTTCCATGGCTTACCCCAGACGCTTCACATGCCCTGGTTCAATCCTTTGACAGCATGTCGACCCAGGGATACCACATCGGTCCAAATCACTCTATTCCTTGCACGCCTTTCACCCTCCTGCATGTTCATACCCCGATCACTCAAAATCTTTTTCACTCCATCTTTCCACCTCCAATTTGGTCTCCCACTTCTCCTCGTTCCCTCCACCTCCGACACATATATCCTCTTGGTCAATCTTCCCTCACTCATTCTCTCCATGTGCCCAAACCATTTCAAAACACCCTCTTCTGCTATCTCAACCACACTCTTATTATTTCCACACATCTCTCTTACCCTTACATTACTTACTCGATCAAACCACCTCACACCACATACTGTCCTCAAACATCTCATTTTCAGCACATCCACCCTCCTGCGCACACCTCTATTCATAGCCCATGCCTCGCAAACATACAACATTGTTGGAACCACTATTCCTACAAACATACCCATTTTTGCTTTCCAAGATAATGTTCTCGACTTCCAAACTTTCTTCAAGGCTCCCAGGATTTTCGCCCCCTCCCCTACCCTATGATTCACTTCCGCTTCCATGGTTTCATTCGCTACCAAATCCACTCCCAGATATCTAAAACACTTCACTTCCTCCAGTTTTTCTCCATTGAAACTTACCTCCCAATTGACTTGTCCCTCAACCCTACTGTACCTAATAACCTTGCTCTTATTCACATTTACTCTCAGCTTTCTTCTTTCACATACTTTACTAAACTCAGTCACCAGCTTCTGCAGTTTCTCACCCGAATCAGCCATCAGTGCTGTATCATCAGCGAACAACTACTGACTCACTTCCCAAGCTCTCTCATCCACAAATGACTGCATACTTGCCCCTCTTTCCAAAACTCTTGCATTTAACTCCCTAATAATCCCATCCATAAACAAATTAAACAACCATGGAGACATCACGCACCCCTGCCGCAAACCAATATTCACTGAGAACCAATCACTTTCCTCTCTTTCTATTCATACACATGCCTTACATCCTCGACAAAAACTTTTCACTGCTTCTAACAACTTGCCTCCCACACCATATACTCTTAATACCTTCCACAGAGCATCTCTATCAACTCTATCATATACCTTCTCCAGATCCATAAATGCTACATGCAAATCCATTTGCTTTTCTATGTATTTCTCACACACATTCTTCAAAGCAAACACCTGATCCACGCATCCTCTACCACTTCTGAAGCCACACTGCTCTTCCCCAATCTGATGCTCTGTACATGCCTTCACCCACTCAATCAATACCCTCCCATATAATTTAACAAGAATACTCAACAAACTTATACCTCTGTAATTTGAGCACTCACTTTTATCCCCTTTGCCTCTGTACAATGGCATTATGCAAGCATTCCGCCACACCTCACCATGAATCATACATACATTAAATAACCTTACCAACCAGTCAACAATACAGCCACCCCCTTTTTTAATAGATTCCACTGCAATACCATCCAAACCTGCTGCCTTGCTGGCTTTCATCTTCCGCAAAGTTATTACTACCTCTTCTCTATTTACCAAATCATTTTCCCTAACCCTCTCACTTTGCACACCACCTCAACCAAAACACCCTATATCTGTCACTCTATCATCAAACACATTCAGCAAACCTTCAAAATACTCACTCCATCTTCTTCTCACATCAGCACTACTTGTTATCACCTCCCCATTAGCCCCCTTCAATGAAGTTCCCATTTGCTCCATTGTCTTACGCACTTTATTTACCTCCTTCCAAAAACCTTTTTATTCTCCCTAAAATTTGATGATACTCTCTCACCCCAACTTTCATTTGCCCTCTTTTTCACATCTTGCACCTTCTCTTGATCTCCTGCCTCTTTCTTTTATACACCTCCTACTCATTTGCATTTTTTCCCTGCAAAAATTGTTCAAATGCCTCTCTCTTCTCTTTCACTAATAATTCTATTTCTTTATCCCACCACTCACTACCATTTCTAGTCAACCCACCTCCCACGCTTCTCATGCCACAAGCATCTTTTGCGCAAGCCATCACTGCTTCCCTAAATACATCCCATTCCTCCACCACTCCCCTTATGTCCTTCGTTCTCACTTTTTTCCATTCTGTACTCAGTCTCTCCTGGTACTTCCTCACACAAGTCTCCTTCCCAAGCTCACTTACTCTCACCACTCTCTTCACCCTAACATTCTCTCTTCTTTTCTAAAAACCCCTACAAATCTTCACCTTCGCCACCACAAGATAATGATCAGACATCCCTCCAGTTGCACCTCTATGCACATTAACATCCAAAAGTCTCTCTTTCGCGCGCCTATCAATTAACACGTAATCCAATAACGCTCTCTGGCCATCTCTCCTAGTTACATACGTATACTTAAGTATATCTCGCTTTTTAAGCCAGGGATTTCCAATCACCAGTCCTTTTTCAGCACATAAATCTACAAGCTCTTCACCATTTCCATTTACAACACTGAACACCCCATGTATACCAATTATTCCCTCAACTGCCACATTAATCACCTTTGCATTCAAATCACCCATCACTATAACCTGGTCTTGTGCATCAAAACCACTAACACACTCATTCAGCTGCTCCCAAAACACTTGCCTCTCATGATCTTTCTTCTCATGCCCACCTGCATATGCACCTATAATCACCCATCTCTCTCCATCAACTTTCAGTTTTACCCATATCAATCTAGAATTTACTTTCTTTAACTCTATCACATACTCCCATATTCATATCCATTTATTTATTTTGCCTTGTCGCTGTCTCCCGCGTTTGCGAGGTAGCGCAAGGAAACAGACAAAAAAAATGGACCAACCCACCCCCATACACATGTATATACATACACGTCCACACACGGAAATGTACATACCCATAAATCTCAATGTACACATATATATACACACACAGACACATACATATATACACATGCACACAACTCACATTGTCTGCAATTATTCATTCCCATCGCCACCTCGCCACACATGGAATAACATCCGCCTCCCCCCTCATGTGTGCGAGGTTGCGATAGGAAAAGACAACAAAGGCCCCATTCGTTCACACTCAGTCTCTAGCTGACATGCAATAATGCCTGAAACCACAGTTCCCCTTCCACATCCAGGCCCCACAGAACTTGCCATGGTTTACCCCAGACGCTTCACATGCCCTGATTCAATCCATTCACAGCACGTCGACCCCGGTATACCACATCAATCCAATTCACTCTATTCCTTGCCCGCCTTTCACCCTCCTGCATGTTCAGGCCCCGATCACTCAAAATCTTTTTCACTCCATCTTTCCACCTCCAATTTGGTCTCCCATTTCTCCTCGTTCCCTCCACCTCCGACACATATATCCTCTTGGTCAATCTTTCCTCACTCATTCTCTCCATGTGCCCAAACCATTTCAAAACGCCCTCTTCTGCTCTCTCAACCACACTCTTTTTATTTCCACACATCTCTCTCACCCTTACATTACTTACTCGATCAAACCACCTCACACCACATATTGTCCTCAAACATCTCATTTCCAGCACATCCACCCTCCTGCGCACAACTCTATCCATAGCCCACGCCTCACAACCATACAATATTGTTGGAACCACTATTCCTACAAACATACCGATTTTTGCTTTCCGAGATAATGTTCTCGACTTCCAAACATTCTTCAAGACTCCCAGGATTTTCGCCACCTCCCCCATCCTATGATTCACTTCCGCTTCCATGGTTTCATTTGCTGCCAAATACACTCCCAGATATCTAAAACACTTCACTTCCTCCAGTTTTTCTTCATTCAAACTTACCTCCCAATTGACTTGTCCCTCAAGCCTACTGTACCTAATAACCTTGCTCTTATTCACATTTACTCTTAACTTTCTTCTTTCACATACTTTACTATACTCAGTCAGCAGCTTCTGCAGTTTCTCACCCAAATCAGCCACCAGTGCTGTATCATCAGCGAACAACAATTGACTCACTTCCCAAGCTCTCTCATCCACAAATGACTGCATACTTGCCCCTCTTTTCAAAACTCTTGCATTTAACTCCCTAATAATCCCATCCAAAAACAAATTAAACAACCATGGAGACATCAAGCACCCCTGCCGCAAACCAACATTCACTGAGAACCAATCACTTTCCTCTCTTTCTATTCATACACATGCCTTACATCCTCGATAAAAACTTTTCACTGCTTCTAACAACTTGCCTCCCACACCATATACTCTTAATACCTTCCACAGAGCATCTCTATAAACTCTATCATATGCCTTCTCCAGATCCATAAATGCTACATACAAATCCATTTGCATTTCTAAGTATTTCTCACATACATTCTTCAAAGCAAACACCTGATCCACACATCCTCTACCACTTCTGAAGCCACACTGCTCTTCCCCAATCTGATGCTCTGTACATGCCTTCACCCTCTCAATCAATAACCTCACATATAATTTACCAGGAATACTCAACAAACATATACCTCTGTAATTTGACCACTCACTCTTATCCCCTTTGCCTTTGTACAATGGCATTATGCAAGCATTCCGCCAATCCTCAGGCACCTCACCATGAATTATACATACATTAAATTACCTTACCAACCAGTCATCAATACAGTCACCTCCTTTTTTAATAAATTCCACTGCAATACCATCCAAACCTGCTGCCTTGCCGGCTTTCATCTTCCGCAAAGCTTTTACTAACTCTTCTCTGTTTACCAAATCATTTTCCCTAACCCTCTCACTTTGCACACCACCTCGACCAAAACACCCTATATCTGCCACTCTATCATCAAACACATTCAACAAACCTTCAAAATACTCACTCCATCTCCTTCTCACATCACCACTACTTGTTATCACCTCCCCATTAGCCCCCTTCACTGAAGTTCCCATTTGCTCTCTTGTCTTACGCACTTTATTTACCTCCTTCCAGAGCATCTTTTTATTCTCCCTAAAATTTAATGATACACTCTCACCCAACTCTCATTTGCCCTCTTTTTCACCTCTTGCACCTTTCTCTTGACCTCCTGCCTCTTTCTTTTATACATCTCCCACTCATTTGCATTTTTTCCCTGCAAAAATCATCCAAATGAGAGTTGGAGTGAGAGAGTATCATTAAATTTTAGGGAGAATAAAAAGATGTTCTGGAAGGAGGTAAATAAAGTGCGTACGACAAGGGAGCAAATGAGAACTTCAGCGAAGGGGGCTAATGGGGAGGTGATAACAAGTAGTGGTGATGTGAGAAGGAGATGGAGTGAGTATTTTGAAGGTTTGTTGAATGTGTTTGATGATAGAGTGGCAGATATAGGGTGTTTTGGTCGAGGTGGTGTGCAAAGTGAGAGGGTTAGGGAAAATGATTTGGTAAACAGAAAAGAGGTAGTAAAAGCTTTGCGGAAGATGAAAGCCGGCAAGGCAGCAGGTATGGATGGTATTGCAGTGGAATCTATTAAAAAAGGGGGTGACTGTATTGTTGACTGGTTGGTAAGGTTATTTAATGTATGTATAACTCATGGTGAGGTGCCTGAGGATTGGCGGAATGTTTGCATAGTGCCATTGTACAAAGGCAAAGGGGATAGGAGTGAGTGCTTAAATTACAGAGGTATAAGTTTGTTGAGTATTCCTGGTAAATTATATGGGAGGGTATTGATTGAGAGGGTGAAGGCATGTACAGAGCATCAGATTGGGGAAGAGCAGTGTGGTTTAAGAAGTAGTAGAGGATGTGTGCATCAGGTGTTTGCTTTAAAAAATGTACGTGAGAAATACTTAGAAAAGTAAATGGATTTTGTATGTAGCATTTATGGATCTGGAGAAGGTATATGATAGAGTTGATAGAGATGCTCTGTGGAAGGTATTAAGAATATATGGTGTGGGAGGCAAGTTGTTAGAAGCAGTGAAAAGTTTTTATCGAGGATGTAAAGCATGTGTTCGTGTAGGAAGAGGGGAAAGTGATTGGTTCTCAGTGAATGTAGGTTTGCGGCAGGGATGTGTGATGTCCCCATGGTTGTTTAATTTGTTTATGGATGGGGTTGTTAGGGAGGTGAATGCAAGAGTTTTGGAAAGAGGGGCAAGTATGAAGTCTGTTGTGGATGAGAGAGCTTGGGAAGTGAGTCATTGGTGTTCGCTGATGATACAGCACTGGTGGTTGATTCATGTGAGAAACTGCAGAAGCTGGTGACTGAGTTTGGTAAAGTGTGTGAAAGAAGAAAGAGTAAATGTAAATAAGAGCAAGGTTATTAGGTACAGTAGGGTTGAGGGTCAAGTCAATTGGGAGGTAAGTTTCAATGGAGAAAAACTGGAGGAAGTAAAGTGTTTTAGATATCTGGGAGTGGATCTGGCAGCGGATGGAACCATGGAAGCGGAAGTGAATCATAGGGTGGGGGAGGGGGCGAAAATCCTGGGAGCCTTGAAGAAAGTTTGGAAGTCGAGAACATTATCTCGGAAAGCAAAAATGGGTATGTTTGTAGGAATAGTGGTTCCAACAATATTGTATGGTTGCGAGGCATGGGCTATGGATAGAGTTGTGTGCAGGAGGGTGGATGTGCTGGAAATGAGATGTTTCAGGACAATATGTGATGTGAGGTGGTTTGGTCGAGTAAGTAATGTAAGGGTAAGAGAGATGTGTGGAAATAAAAAGAGCGTGGTTGAGAGAGCAGAAGAGGGTGTTTTGAAATGGTTTGGGCACATGAAGAGAATGAGTGAGGAAAGATTGACCAAGAGGATATATGTGTCGGAGGTGGAGGGAACGAGGAGAAGTGAGAGACCAAATTGGAGGTGGAAAGAGGGAGTGAAAAAGATTTTGAGTGATCGGGGCCTGAACATGCAGGAGGGTGAAAGGCGGGCAAGGAATAGAGTGAATTGGATCAATGTGGTATACTGGGATTGACGTTCTGTCAGTGGATTGAATCAGGGCATGTGAAGCGTCTGGGGTAAACAATGGAAAGTTGTGTGGGGCCTGGATGTGGAAAGGGAACTGTGGTTTCGGGCATTATTGCATGACAGCTAGAGTCTGAGTGTGAACGAATGGGGCCTTTGTTGTCTTTTCCTAGCACTACCTCGCACACATGAGGGGGGAGGGGGATGGTATTCCATGTGTGGTGAGGTGGCGATGGGAATGAATAAAGGCAGAAAGTGTGAATTGTGTGCATGGGTATATATGTACGTGTCTTTGTGTGTATATATATGTGTATATTGAGATGTATAGGTATGTATATTTGCGTGTGTGGACGTGTATGTATATACATGTGTATGGGGTTGGGTTGGGCCATTTCTTTCATCTGTTTCCTTGCGCTACCTCGCAAACGCGGGAGACAGCGACAAAGCAAATAAATATATATATATATATATATATATATATATATATATATATATATATATATATATATATATATATATTGGAAAGGATCACAATTTTGCGTGTGATGAAGATATTCCTATGAGTCCACGGGGAAAATGAAACATGTTTTGGACAATCACATGTTTACCAAATGGTGTCCTAGCTTCGTCTCTTCGATGTATATCAACTGACTGTTATATTTCTCTCTTGTGTCTCCCCTGATGATGTGATTATTACACGAAAGTGCACTTTGGAACTTTTCGTGTTTCATTTTCCCCGTGGACTCATAGGAATATATATATATATATATATATATATATATATATATATATATATATATATATATATATATATATATATATACATATATATATATATATTTTTTTTTTTTTTTTTTTATACTTTGTCGCTGTCTCCCGCGTTTGCGAGGTAGCGCAAGGAAACAGACGAAAGAAATGGCCCAACCCCCCCCCCATACACATGTACATACACACGTCCACTCACGCAAATATACATACCTACACAGCTTTCCATGGTTTACCCCAGACGCTTCACATGCCTTGATTCACTCCACTGACAGCACGTCAACCCCTGTATACGACATCGCTCCAATTCACTCTATTCCTTGCCCTCCTTTCACCCTCCTGCATGTTCAGGCCCCGATCACACAAAATCTTTTTCACTCCATCTTTCCACCTCCAATTTGGTCTCCCTCTTCTCCTCGTTCCCTCCACCTCTGACACATATATCCTCTTGGTCAATCTTTCCTCACTCATTCTCTCCATGTGCCCAAACCATTTCAAAACACCCTCTTCTGCTCTCTCAACCACGCTCTTTTTATTTCCACACCTCTCTTACCCTTACGTTACTTACTCGATCAAACCACCTCACACCACACATTGTCCTCAAACATCTCATTTCCATCACATCCATCCTCCTGCGCACAACTCTATCCATAGCCCACGCCTCGCAACCATACAACATTGTTGGAACCACTATTCCTTCAAACATACCCATTTTTGCTTTCCGAGATAATGTTCTCGACTTCCACACATTTTTCAAGGCTCCCAAAATTTTCGCCCCCTCCCCCACCCTATGATCCACTTCCGCTTCCATGGTTCCATCCGCTGACAGATCCACTCCCAGATATCTAAAACACTTCACTTCCTCCAGTTTTTCTCCATTCAAACTCACCTCCCAATTGACTTGACCCTCAACCCTACTGTACCTAATAACCTTGCTCTTATTCACATTTACTCTTAACTTTCTTCTTCCACACACTTTACCAAACTCAGTCACCAGCTTCTGCAGTTTCTCACATGAATCAGCCACCAGCGCTGTATCATCAGCGAACAACAACTGACTCACTTCCCAAGCTCTCTCATCCCCAACAGACTTCATACTTGCCCCTCTTTCCAGGATTCTTGCATTTACCTCCCTAACAACCCCATCCATAAACAAATTAAACAACCATGGAGACATCACACACCCCTGCCGCAAACCTACATTCACTGAGAACCAATCACTTTCCTCTCTTCCTACACGTACACATGCCTTACATCCTCGATAAAAACTTTTCACTGCTTCTAACAACTTGCCTCCCACACCATATATTCTTAATACCTTCCACAGAGCATCTCTATCAACTCTATCATATGCCTTCTCCAGATCCATAAATGCTACATACAAATCCATTTGCTTTTCTAAGTATTTCTCACATACATTCTTCAAAGCAAACACCTGATCCACACATCCTCTACCACTTCTGAAACCGCACTGCTCTTCCCCAATCTGATGCTCTGTACATGCCTTCACCCTCTCAATCAATACCCTCCCATATAATTTACCAGGAATACTCAACAAACTTATACCTCTGTAACATATATATATATATATATATATATATATATATATTTTTTTTTTTTATTATTATTATAATTTGTCGCTGTCTCCCGCATTTGTGAGGTAGCGCAAGGAAACAGACGAAAGAAATGGCCCAACCCCCCCCCCCATACACATGTATATACATACGTCCACACACGCAAATATACATACCTACACAGCTTTCCATGGTTTACCCCAGACGCTTCACATGCCTTGCTTCAATCCACTGACAGCACGTCAACCCTCTTTTTCACTCCATCTTTCCACCTCCAATTTGGTCTCCCTCTTCTCCTTGTTCCCTCCACCTCCGACACATATATCCTCTTGGTCAATCTTTCCTCACTCATCCTCTCCATGTGCCCAAACCACTTCAAAACACCCTCTTCTGCTCTCTCAACCACGCTCTTTTTATTTCCACACATCTCTCTTACCCTTACGTTACTCACTCGATCAAACCACCTCACACCACACATTGTCCTCAAACATCTCATTTCCAGCACATCCATCCTCCTGTGCACAACTCTATCCATAGCCTACGCCTCGCAACCATACAACATTGTTGGAACCACTATTCCTTCAAACATACCCATTTTTGCTTTCCGAGATGTCTCCATGGTTGTTTAATATGTTTATGGATGGGGTTGTTAGGGAGGTGAATGCAAGAGTTTTGGAAAGAGGGGCAAGTATGAAGTCTGTTGGGGATGAGAGAGCTTGGGAAGTGAGTCAGTTGTTGTTCGCTGATGATACAGCGCTGGTGGCTGATTCATGTGAGAAACTGCAGAAGCTGGTGACTGAGTTTGGAAAAGGTGTGGAAGAAGAAAGTTAAGAGTAAATGTGAATAAGAGCAAGGTTATTAGGTACAGTAGGGTTGAGGGTCAAGTCAATTGGGAGGTGAGTTTGAATGGAGAGAAACTGGAGGAAGTGAAGTGTTTTAGATATCTGGGAGTGGATCTGGCAGCGGATGGAACCATGGAAGCGGAAGTGGATCATAGGGTGGGGGAGGGGGCGAAAATCCTGGGGGCCTTGAAAAATGTGTGGAAGTCGAGAACATTATCTCGGAAAGCAAAATATATATATATATATATATATATATATATCTTTTTTTTTTTGCTTTGTCGCTGTCTCCCGCGTCTGCGAGGTAGCGCAAGGAAACAGACGAAAGAAATGGCCCAACCCACCCCCATACACATGTATATACATACACGTCCACACACGCAAATATACATACCTACACAGCTTTCCATGGTTTACCCCAGACGCTTCACATGTCCTGATTCAATCCACTGACAGCACGTCAACCCCAGTATACCACATCGATCCAATTCACTCTATTCCTTGCCCTCCTTTCACCCTCCTGCATGTTCAGGCCCCGATCACACAAAATCTTTTTCACTCCATCTTTCCACCTCCAATTTGGTCTCCCACTCCTCCTCGTTCCCTCCACCTCCGACACATATATCCTCTTGGTCAATCTTTACTCACTCATTCTCTCCATGTGCCCAAACCATTTCAAAACACTCTCTTCTGCTCTCTCAACCACGATCTTTTTATTTCCACACATCTCTCTCACCCTTACGTTACTTACTCGATCAAACCACCTCACACCACACAATGTCCTCAAACATCTCATTTGCCAGCACATCCACCCTCCTGCGCACAACTCTATCCATAGCCCACGCCTCGCAACCATACAACATTGTTGGAACCACTATTCCTTCAAACATACCCATTTTTGCTTTCTGAGATAATGTTCTCGACTTCCACACATTCTTCAAGGCTCCCAGGATTTTCGCCCCCTCCCCCACCCTATGATCCACTTCCGCTTCCATGGTTCCATCCGCTGCCAGATCCACTCCCAGATGTCTAAAACATTTCACTTCCTCCAGTTTTTCTCCATTCAAACTTACCTCCCAATTGACTTGACCCTCAACCCTACTGTACCTAATAACCTTGCTCTTATTCACATTTACTCTTAACTTTCTTCTTTCACACACTTTACCAAACTCAGTCACCAGCTTCTGCAGTTTCTCACATGAATCAGCCACCAGTGCTGTATCATTAGCGAACAACGACTGACTCACTTCCCAAGCTCTCTCATCCACAACAGACTTCATACTTGCCCCTCTTTCCAAAACTCTTGCATTACCTCCCTAACAACCCCATCCATAAACAAATTAAACAACCATGGAGACATCACACACCCCTGCCGCAAACCTACATTCACTGAGAAGCAATCACTTTCCTCTCTTCCTACACGTACACATGCCTTAAATCCTCGATAAAAACTTTTCACTGCTTCTAACAACTTGCCTCCCACACCATATATTCTTAATACCTTCCACAGAGCATCTCTATCAACTCTATCATATGCCTTCTCCAGATCCATAAATGCTACATACAAATCCATTTGCTTTTCTAAGTATTTCTCACATACATTCTTCAAAGCAAACACCTGATCCACACATCCTCTACCACTTCTGAAACCACACTGCTCTTCCCCAATCTGATGCTCTGTACATGCCTTCACCCTCTCAATCAATACCCTCCCATATAATTTACCAGGAATACTCAACAAACTTATACCTCTGAAATTTGAGCACTCACTCTTATCCCCTTTGCCCTTGTACAATGGCACTAAGCACGCATTCCGCCAATCCTCAGGCACCTCACCATGAATCATACATACATTAAATAACCTTACCAACCAGTCAATAATACAGTCACCCCCTTTTTTAATAAATTCCACTGCAATACCTTCCAAACCTGCTGCCTTGCCGGCTTTCATCTTCCGCAAAGCTTTTACTACCTCTTCTCTGTTTACCAAATCATTTTCCCTAACCCTCTCACTTTGCACACCACCTCGACCAAAACACCCTATATCTGCCACTCTATCATCAAACACATTCAACAAACCTTCAAAATACTCACTCCATCTCCTTCTCACATCATCACTACTTGTCATCACCTCCCCATTTGCGCCCTTCACTGAAGTTCCCATTTGCTTCCTTGTCTTACGCACTTTATTTACCTCCTTCCAGAACACCTTTTTATTCTCCCTAAAATATAATGATACTCTCTCACCCCAACTCTCATTTGCCCTCTTTTTCACCTCTTGCACCTTTCTCTCGACCTCCTGTCTTTTTCTTTTATACATCTCCCACTCAATTGCATTTTTTCCCTGCAAAAATCGTCTAAATGCCTCTCTCTTCTCTTTCACTAATAATCTTACTTCTTCATACCACCACTCACTACCCTTTCTAATCAACTCACCTCCCACTCTTCTCATGCCACAAGCATCTATATATCAGTAATACATACCTTTCTGACAAACTTCATATCTGTAGAGGCTGGAAATATTTCCTTCTCCAGACGTACACCTCTGCAAGCAAAATATTCAGTTAGAGGAGGCAACATAAACTACAGATATAGGGCTTATATATATTGGTAGACTAAACTAAAACAATATCTTCATGTATCAAGTGTCATTCAAACAACCTCATTAACTAGGTCCTTCAGCATAAGATATAAAAACCATGGTACCGCAAAATGATTAAATTGTATTCAACCTTTAGACACAATAATTATTTGTTAAGGCAGTGACACATTCACATATATACAACCTCACAAACAAATGATAACTAAAATTAACTTCTCCATCCATAATTTGGCAGTAGTAATTCAGAGAGGTTTAGATGATTATTTGTTGGTCAGTCCATGCTTGGTTTTGTACATTTGAGTCAAAAACCTTCTCTTGGGCAAAGAGTACATTCATTTCTTATTCATAATACCACAGCAGTGTATTTATTTCATCTATTTGGAATTACCTAAGGGGCAATTTCTGTAAAGGAGTCCTGGTATTGCCTGGGACCTTCACCTTTAGGATAAAAAGTTCTTTGAAGAGACTGTTCACCCATGATACAGTGTTAACTCCACAGAAGAAGCATGATAACACTCTCCATGAGCATGTTTATTTATCTATGATTACCCCAGGGCCAATTTCTATGAAACAGTCCAGGTGTTACCCAGGACCTCTTTCTTAGGGCTCTTGTAGCCCAAAGCTGTGCTACTTCCAGCAGCAGGGAAATGAATCTTCTTTGAAGTGAAAAGTTCTTTTATGAGTCTGCATTCCCAAAGGTGACTTTTCCCCGACAGTGTAACCTCAAATATGCAGAGTCTGATAACAATGAAATTCCCCAAGGAGCAGTTCTTTCTCCTACTCTCCTCAATCTCTTCCTACACAACCTCCCACTACCTTAGGCAAACCTCAAAATGAAGGTCCTATCATATGGAGATGATCTTACAATCATGTTACAATATCCTAACACCACAGTAGCAATATCAAACATGCAGCACTACATTACACAACTAGAGTAAAGTAACCCAGATTCTCATAAGGTCTCCATCTCCACAGAAGCCATCAACAACTCTTTTAAACCTAGAAAGATATGAATCCAACTCATACCCTCCTGATTCCTTGAATGAACACTCTGAACAAAATCCTACCCATTCTAGGCATCACATACAACACACTAGTGGCATTCATTCCCCACAACAACACACGAGCAAAACACTTACTAAATGCCCCCAGAATACTGACTAACACTAAATTTAGACAAGAATAATATTCCATAACATCCTATACAAATTATTCTTCCACTCTACTTTAAACTAAGCCTCACCTGCAGCCCTGGGCTGCAAGAGCCTTTAGAAACTGGCCCTGAAGTACCAATCGATAAATATATAAATAGGCAGGTGAAGTGGATGTTATTACAATTTTTCTTCAGAAAGGGGATAATTGTGTTCTTGACTGGTCAATTAAGATCCTCGGTGTAAGTATGGATCATGGAAAGGTGACAGAATTGGCAGAATGCACATATAGTGCCACTGGGGAAAGGCAAGGGGGACAATGGTGGGTGTTTGAATTACAGAGGTATAAGTTTGTTGAGTCTACCTGGTAAGTTGTATGGAAGAGCGGTGATTGAAATAATAGTTGCAAGCACAGAGTATCAGATTAGAGAGGAAAATTTTGTTTTCAGGAGTGGTGAAGCATGTGCGGATCATGTGTTCGCTTTGAAGAATGTAGGTGAGAAATACTTAGAAAACTAGAAAGATGTGTATGTGGTATTTGTAGGTTTAGAGAAACCATATGACAGGGTTGACTGAGATACCTTGTGGAAGGTCTTAAGAACATATGGTGTGGGAGAAAAAGCTTTTAGATGCAGTGAGGAGATGTTTTTAAGAGAGTTAAGCATGTATGCAAATAGGTAGAGAAGAGTGTGCAAGGTTCCAGCTGAGGTTTGCATAAGGGGTGTTTGCTGTCACCTTGGCTGTTTAATCTGTTTATTGATGGGTTGGTGAGAAAAGTAATTGTAAGACTCTTGGAGATGTGGGTAGGTTTGCAGTCTGTTGAGGGTGTGGGTGGCCTAGAAGGTGAGTCAGCTGCTGTTAACTGATGACATGGCATTGATGGAAGATTTGAATAAGAAAAAGCAGTTGATATCTTCACCCCCTCCCCAACCCTATGATTAATTTTTGCTCCAATGGTGCCATTCATTGCCATGTCACCTCCCAGGTGTCAAAACACTTCACTTCCTGCAGTACTGTGTTATCAGCAAACATAACTTACTCATCCCCATCCCTGACAGGCTGACAACTTGCTCCTTTCTCCAAGAGCTTTGTATTCTCTTCATCACCAACCACCTACCAAATAGATTAAACAGCCATGTTGACATCACTTAGCTTTGCTTTAGCCTCACTTTCAACTGGAACCACTCACCCTCCTCACTTCCTACTCGCACACATGCCTTACTCTTTCGATTAAAACTCCCCACTTCCTCTAAAGCCTTTCCTTTACACCATATATTCATAGCCCCTTCCATAATGCATTGCTATCGACCCTACTTTGTTTCTTTTCCAGATCCATAAATACCCTTTACAAATTCTTCTCTTTTTCTTCAAAGTTAACACCTGATTCACATATCCTCCAACACTCCTAAAACTATCTTGTTCCTCCTTAACTTGATGTTCTGTGCATGCCAACCCTCTCAATTACCACCCTTCCACACAACTTATACCTCTGCAATTAGAATATTCTTTTTTGTGGCCCATGTCTCTATATGATGACACTACATATGTATTCCACCAATCTTTGGGCTTCTCACCATAAGTCACATATACATTGAATATCCTAACTAACCACAACAGCACAGTCACCCCCTTTCTTAAGAAGTTCAACCAAAATCACATCTACTCCAGCTATTTCGCCATACTTCATCTTATGTGAGGCTTTCACCACATCTCTTTTCACCAAACCACTTGCCATTACTTTCACTTTGCATACTTCAATGTCCAAAATGCCCCATACCTGCCACCTTATCACTGAACACAATCAACAGTCCTTCAAAATACTCCACCCTTCTTTACCTAATCTCTTCCTGTTACCACTCCACTATCTGCTTCCTTCACTGATGCTCCCATTTATTTTCTTGTTTTCTTCACACTGTTGATCTCCTTCCACAACATTTTCCTATTAATCATGAGGTTTGCCGATAATTACTTAACCTAATTCTCCCTTGTCCTCTTTTTTTTTTTTCTTTTGGCCCTTTCACCTTCCTGTTGACCTCCTGCAATTTTTTCTTGTACATATCCCAATCATTCACACTCCCACTCTTTCCTTGCAAGTGAGACCAACACACCTCTTCTTTTTCACTAACAAGTTATTTTCTTCATCCCACCATTCACTAACCTCCTCTCAATTGTCCACCTCCTGCTTTCTGTATGCCACACACTTCTCTTGCACATGTAAGAACTGCTTCACTACTCCTTACCCAAAAGCCTCTTTTCCAAGCTCACTCACTTTCACCACCTTATTCCAACCCATATCATTTCCTCTTTTTGTAAAGCCTTTACAGTAAATAATATTTGGAAAAACACAACATTCAAATTTGTTATTTTTCAAAATATAAAACAATGGACAAAAGAAATGGTTTAATGGTATTTAGTGTTTTTCGGTCAAACTGTATATTACGGACCAATCAAATCCTTATTGCTCCACTTATTTCATCCATCATTTTCTTTTCAGTATTATTCCTGTCTATAATATTTCATGAACAACACAATTTCTCAAGGAAATTAATGAACTACCTGCAATCTATCAGCCATTTGAAAGTTACAAAATCATGATTTAACTGCATGCTTTCATGTGCAATAAATCACTCCTTGTCACAATTACCAACTGAAAAATTAATTCCTTTTCCAGAGAGCTCTTGTAATTTTCCTACTTTCTAACACTATGATAACTGTTATGATTACAACATCCTTGCTTAATGTATCTCAAAAAACATCTTAATATTTCAAATTTCACCTTCAGTCTTCGTACTTATATCTCTAAAAGCCACTCCCATTTTTGTTTTTTTAATCTGCATTTACAGCCCATATGAAGCAAGGAAAGCATCTGGGGTAAACCATGGAAAGTTCTGTGGGGCCTGGATGTGGAAAGGGAACTGTGGTTTTGGTGCATTATACATGACAGCTAGAGACTGAGTGTGAACGAATGTGGCCTTTGTTGTCTTTACCTAGCACTACCTCACGCATATGCGGGGAGAAGGGGTTTTCATTTCATGTGTGGCGGGGTGGCGACGGGAATGAATAAGGGCAGACAGTATGAATTATGTACATGTGTATATATGTATATGTCTGTGTGTCTATATATATATATATACATTGAGATGTATAGGTATGTATATGTACGTGTGTGGACGTGTATGTATATACATGAGTATGTGGGTGGGTTGGGCCATTCTTTCATCTGTTTCTTGCACTACCTCACTAACGCAGGACACAGCGACAAAGTTTGTTGAGTATTCCAGGGAAATTATATGGGAGTGTATTGATTGAGAGGGTGAAGGCATGTACAGAGCATCAGATTGGGGAAGAGCAGTGTAGTTTCAGAAGTGGTAGAGGATGTGTGGATCAGGTGTTTGCTTTGAAGAATTATGTGAGAAATACTTAGAGAACCAAATGGATTTGTATGTAGCATTTATGGATCTGGAGAAGGCATGTGATAGAGTTGACAGATATGCTCTGTGAAAGGTATTAAGAATATATGGTGTGGGAGGCAAATTGTTAGAAGCAGTGAAAAGTTTTTATCAAGGATGTAAGCCATGTGTACGTGTAGGAAGAGAGGAAAGTGACTGGTTCTCAGTGAATGTTGGTTTGCGGCAGGGGTGCATGATGTCTCCATGGTTGTTTAATTTGTTTATGGATGGGGTTGTTCGGGAGGTGAATGCAAGAGTTTTGGAAAGAGGGGCAAGTATGCAGTCTGTTGTGGCTGAGAGAGCTTGGGAAGTAAGTCAGTTGTTGTTTGCTAATGATACAGCGCTGGTGGCTCATTCAGGTGAGAGACTGCAGAAGCTGGTGACTGAGTTTGGTAAAGCATGTGAAAGAAGAAAGTTGAGAGTAAATGTGAATAAGAGCAAGGTTATTAGGTACAGTAGGGTTGAGGGACAAGTCAATAGGGAGGTAATTTTGAATAGAGAAAAACTGGAGGAAGTGAAATGTTTTAGATATCTGGGAGTGGATTTGGCAGCAGATGGAACCATGGAAGCAGAAGTGAATCATAGGGTGGGGAGGGGGAGAAAGTTCTGGAGTTGTTGAAAAATGTGTAAAAGGCGAGAACGTTATCTTGAAAAGCAAAAATGGGTATGTTTGAAGGAATAGTGTTTCCAACAATGATATATGGTTGCGAGGCGTGGGCTATAGATAGAGTTGTGCGGAGGAGGGTGGATGTGCTGGAAATGAGATACTTAAGGACAATATATGGTGTGAGGTGGTTTGATCGAGTAAGTAATGAAAGGTTAAGAGAGATTTTTTTTTATTTTGCTTTGTTGCTGTATCCCGCGTTTGCGAGGTGGCGTAAGAAAACAGACGAAAGAAATGGCCCAACCCACCCCCATACACATGTATATACATACACATCCACACACGTAAATATACATACCCATACATCTCAATGTACACATATATATACACACACAGACACATACATATATACACATGCACACAATTCACACTGTCTGCCTTTATTCATTCCCATCGCCACCTCGCCACACATGGAATAACATCCCTCTCCTCCTCAAGTGTGCGAGGTAGCACTAGGAAAAGACAACAAAGGCCCCATTCGTTCACACTCAGTCTCTAGCTGTCATGCAATAATGCCCGAATCCACAGCTCCCTTTCCACATCCAGGCCCAACAGAACTTTCCATGGTTTACCCCAGACGCTTCACATGCCCTGATTCAATCGAGTGACAGCACATCGACCCCGGTATACCACATCAATCCAATTCACTCTATTCCTTGCCCGCCTTTCACCCTCCTGCATGTTCAGGCCCCGATCACACAAAATCTTTTCCACTCCATCTTTACACCTCCAATTTGGTCTCCCACTTCTCCTCATTCCCTTCACCTTCGACACATATATCCTCTTGGTCAATCTTTCCTCACTCATTCTCTCCATGCGCCCAAACTATTTCAAAACACCCTCTTCTGCTCTCTCAACCATGCTCTTTTTATTTCCACACATCTCTCTTACCCTTACATTACTTACCCGATCAAACCACCTCACACCACATAATGTCCTCAAACATCTCATTTCCAGCATATCCACCCTCCTCCGCACAACTCTATCCATAGCCCACGCCTCGCAACCATACAACATTGTTGGAACCACTATTCCTTCAAACATACCCATTTTTGCTTTCCGAGATAATGTTCTCGATTTCAACACATTCTTCAAGGCTCCCAGGATTTTCGCCCCCTCCCCCACCCTATGATTCACTTCCGCTTCCATGGTTCCATTCGCTGCCAGATCCACTCCCAGATATCTAAAACACTTTACTTCCTCCAGTTTTCCTCCATTCAAACTTACCTCCCAATTGACTTGACCCTCAACCCTACTGTAAATAATAACCTTGCTCTTATTCACATTTACTCTTAACTTTCCTCTTTCATACACTTTACCAAACTCAGTCACCAGCTTCTGCAGTTTCTCATATGAATCAGCCACCAGCGCTGTATCATCAGCGAACAACAACTGACTCACTTCCCAAGCTCTCTCATCCACAACAGATTTCATACTTTCCCCTCTTTCCAAAACTCTTGCATTCACCTCCCTAACAACCCCATCCATAAACAAATTAAACAACCATGGAGACATCACACACCCCTGCCGCAAACCTACATTCACTGAGAACCAATCACTTTCCTCTCTTCCTACACATACACATGCCTTACATCCTCGATAAAAACTTTTCACTGCTTCTAACAACTTGCCTCCCACACCATATATTCTTAGTACCTTCCACAGAGCATCTCTATCAACTCTATCATATGCCTTCTCCAGATCCATAAATCTACATGCAAATCCATTTGCTTTTCTAAGTATTTCTCACATACATTCTTCAAAGCAAACACCTGATCCACACATCCTCTACCACTACTGAAACCTCACTGCTCTTCCCTAATCTGATGCTCTGTACATGCCTTCACCCTCTCAATCAATACCCTCTCATTTAATTTACCAGGGATACTCAACAAACTTATACCTCTGTAGTTTGAGCACTCACTCTTATCCCCTTTCCCTTTGTACAATGGCACTATGCAAACATTCCGCGAATCCTCAGCCACCTCACCATGAATCATGCATACATTAAATAACCTTACCAACCAGTCAACAATACGGTCACCTCCTTTTTTTATAAATTCCACTGCAATACCATCCAAACCTGCTGCCTTGCCGGCTTTCATCTTCCGCAAAGCTTTTACTACCTCTTCTCTCTTTACCAAATCATTTTCCCTAACCCTCTCACTTTGTACACCACCTCGACCAAAACACCCTATATCTGCCACTCTATCATCAAACACATTCAACAAACCTTCAAAATACTCACTCCATCTCCTTCTCACATTACCACTACTTGTTATCACCTTCCCATTAGCCCCCTTCACTGAAGTTCCCATTTGCTCCATTGTCTTATGCACTTTATTTACCTCCTTCCAGAACATCTTCATATTTTTTTTTTTTTTATTATACTTTGTCGCTGTCTCCCGTGTTTGCGAAGTAGCGCAAGGAAACAGACGAAAGAAATGGCCCAACCCCCCCCATACACATGTATATACATACGTCCACACACGCAAATATACATACCTACACAGCTTTCCATGGTTTACCCCAGACGCTTCACATGCCTTGATTCACTCCACTGGCAGCATGTCAACCCCGGTATACCACATCGCTCCAATTCACTCTATTCCTTGCCCTCCTTTCACCCTCCTGCATGTTCAGGCCCCGATCACACAAAATCTTTTTCACTCCATCTTTCCACCTCCAATTTGGTCTCCCGCTTCTCCTCGTTCCCTCCACCTCCGACACATATATCCTCTTGGTCAATCTTTCCTCACTCATTCTCTCCATGTGCCCAAACCACTTCAAACCACCCTCTTCTGCTCTCTCAACCACGCTCTTTTTATTTCCACACATCTCTCTTACCCTTACGTTACTCACTCGATCAAACCACCTCACACCACACATTGTCCTCAAACATCTCATTTCCAGCACATCCATCCTCCTGCGCACAACTCTATCCATAGCCCACGCCTCGCAACCATACAACATTGTTGGAACAACTATTCCTTCAAACATACCCATTTTTGCTTTCCGAGATAATGTTCTCGACTTCCACACATTCTTCAAGGCCCCCAGAATTTTCACCCCCTCCCCCACCCTATGATCCACATCCGCTTCCATGGTTCCATCCGCTGCCAGATCCACTCCCAGATATCTAAAACACTTCACTTCCTCCAGTTTTTCTCCATTCAAACTCACCTCCCAATTGACTTGACCCTCAACCCTACTGTACCTAATAACCTTGCTCTTATTCACATTTACTCTTAACTTTCTTCTTCCATACACTTTACCAAACTCAGTCACCAGCTTCTGCAGTTTCTCACATGAATCAGCCACCAGCGCTGTATCATCAGCGAACAACAACTGACTCACTTCCCAAGCTCTCTCATCCCCAACAGACTTCATACTTGCCCCTCTTTCCAAAACTCTTGCATTCACCTCCCTAACAACCCCATCCATAAACAAATTAAACAACCATGGAGACATCACACACCCCTGCCGCAAACCTACATTCACTGAGAACCAATCACTTTCCTCTCTGTGAGAAGGAGATGGAGTGAGTATTTTGAAGGTTTGTTGAATGTGTTTGATGATAGAGTGGCAGATATAGGGTGTTTTGGTCAAGGTGGTGTGCAAAGTGAGAGGGTTAGGGAAAATGATTTGGTAAAGAGAGAAGAGGTAGTGAAAGCTTTGCGGAAGATGAAAGCCGGCAAGGCAGCAGGTTTGGATGGTATTGCAGTGGAATTTATTAAAAAAGGGGGTGACTGTATTATTGACTGGTTGGTATGTAATGTATGCATGTCTCATGGTGAGGTGCCTGAGGATTGGCAGAATGCGTGCATAGTGCCATTGTACAAAGGCAAAGGGGATAAGAGTGAGTGCTCAAATTACAGAGGTATAAGTTTGTTGAATATTCCTGGTAAATTATATGGGAGGGTATTGATTGAGAGGGTGAAGGCATGTACAGAGCATCAGATTGGGGAAGAGCAGTGTGGTTTCAGAAGTGGTAGAGGATGTGTGGATCAGGTGTTTGCTTTGAAGAATGTATGTGAGAAATACTTAGAAAAGCCAATGGATTTGTATGTAGCACTTATGGATCTGGAGAAGGCATATGATAGAGTTGATAAAGATGCTCTGTGGAAGGTATTAAGAATATATGGTGTGGGAGGGAAGTTGTTAGAAGCAGTGAAAAGTTTTTATCAAGGATGTAAGGCATGTGTACGTGTAGGAAGAGAGGAAAGTGATTGGTTCTCAGTGAATGTAGGTTTGCGGCAGGGGTGTGTGATGTCTCCATGGTTGTTTAATTTGTTTATGGATGGGGTTGTTAGGGAGGTGAATGCAAGAGTTTTGGAAAGAGGGGCAAGTATGAAGTCTGTTGTGGATGAGAGAGCTTGGGAAGTGAGTCAGATGTTGTTTGCTGATGATACAGCGCTGGTGGCTGATTCATGTGAGAAACTGCAGAAGCTGGTGACTGAGTTTGGTAAAGTGTGTGAAAGAAGAAAGTTAAGAGTAAATGTGAATAAGAGCAAGGTTATTAGGTACAGTAGGGTTGAGGGTCAAGTCAATTGGGAGGTGAGTTTGAATGGAGAAAAACTGGAGGAAGTAAAGTGTTTTAGATATCTGGGAGTGGATCTGGCAGGAGATGGAACCATGGAAGCGGAAGTGGATCATAGGGTGGGGGAGGGGGCAAAAATCCTGGGAGCCTTGAAGAATGTGTGGAAGTCGAGAACATTATCTCGGAAAGCAAAAATGGGTATGTTTGAAGGAATAGTGGTTCCAAAAATGTTGTATGGTTGCGATGCGTGGGCTATGGATAGAGTTGTGCACAGGAGGATGGATGTGCTGGAAATGAGATGTTTGAGGACAATGTGTGGTGCGAGGTGGTTTGATCGAGTAAGTAACGTAAGGGTAAGAGAGATGTGTGGAAATAAAAAGAGCGTGGTTGAAAGAGCAGAAGAGGGTGTTTTGAAATGGTTTGGGCACATGGAGAGAATGAGTGAGGAAAGATTGACAAAGAGGATATATGTGTCGGAGGTGGAGGGAACGAGAAGTGGGAGACCAAATTGGAGGTGGAAAGATGGAGTGAAAAAGATTTTGTGTGATCGGGGCCTGAACATGCAGGAGGGTGAAAGGAGGGCAAGGAATAGAGTGAATTGGATCGATGTGGTATACCGGGGTTGACGTGCTGTCAGTGGATCGAATCAGGGCATGTGAAGCGTCTGGGGTAAACCATGGAAAGCTGTGTAGGTATGTATATTTGCGTGTGTGGACATATGTATATACATGTGTATGGGGGTGGGTTGGGCCATTTCTTTCGTCTGTTTCCTTGCGCTACCTCGCAAGCGCGGGAGACAGCAACAAAGCAAAAAAAAGAAAAAAAAATATACACGTACACGTACACATGCCTTACATCCTCGATAAAAACTTTTCACTGCTTCTAGCAACTTGCCTCCCACACCATATATTCTTAATACCTTCCACAGAGCATCTCTATCAACTCTATCATATGCCTTCTCCAGATCCATAAATGCTACATACAAATCCATATGCTTTTCTAAGTATTTCTTACATACATTCTTCAAAGAAAACACCTGATCCACACATCCTCTACCACTTCTGAAACCACACTGCTCTTCCCCAATCTGATGCTCTGTACATGCCTTCACCCTCTCAATCAATACCCTCCCATATAATTTACCAGGAATACTCAACAAACTTATACCTCTGTAATTTGAGCACTCACTCTTATCCCCTTTGCCTTTGTACAATGGCACTATGCACGCATTCCGCCAATCCTCAGGCACCTCACCATGAGTCATACATACATAAAATAACCTATATATATATATATATATATATATATATATATATATATATATATATACATATATATTTTTTTATATTTTGTTATTATACTTTGTCGCTGTCTCCCCCGTTTGCGAGGTAACGCAAGAAAACAGACGAAAGAAATGGCCCAACCCCCCCCCATACACATGTATATATATACGTCCACACACGCAAATATATATACCTATACAGCTTTCCATGGTTTACCCCAGACGCTTCACATGCCTTGATTGAATCCACTGACAGCACGTCAATCCCGGTATACCACATCGCTCCAATTCACTCTATTCCTTGCCCTCCTTTCACCCTCCTGCATGTTCAGGCCCCGATCACACAAAATCTTTTTCACTCCATCTTTCCACCTCCAATTTGGTCTCCCTCTTCTCCTCGTTCCCTCCACCTCCGACACATATATCCTCTTGGTCAATCTTTCCTCACTCATTCTCTCCATGTGCCCAAACCACTTCAAAACACCCTCTTCTGCTCTCTCAACCACGCTCTTTTTATTTCCACACATCTCTCTTACCCTTACGTTACTCACTCGATCAAACCACCTCACACCACACATTGTCCTCAAACACCTCATTTCCAGCACATCCATCCTCCTGCACACAACTCTATCCATAGCCCACGCCTCGCAACCATACAACATTGTTGGAACCACTATTCCTTCAAACATACCCATTTTTGCTTTCCGAGATAATGTTCTCGACTTCCACACATTCTTCAAGGCCCCCAGAATTTTCGCCCCCTCCCCCACCCTATGATCCACTTCCGCTTCCATGGTTCCATCCGCTGCCAGATCCACTCCCAGATATCTAAAACACTTCACTTCCTCCAGTTTTTCTCCATTCAAACTCACCTCCCAATTTACTTGACCCTCAACCCTACTGTACCTAATAACCTTGCTCTTATTCACATTTACTCTTAACTTTCTTCTTCCACACACTTTACCAAACTCAGTCACCAGCTTCTGCAGTTTCTCACATGAATCAGCCACCAGCGCTGTATCATCAGCGAACAACAACTGACTCACTTCCCAAGCTCTCTCATCCCCAACAGACTTCATACTTGCCCCTCTTTCCAAAACTCTTGCATTTACCTCCCTAACAACCCCATCCATAAACAAATTAAACAACCATGGAGACATCACACACCCCTGCCGCAAACCTACATTCACTGAGAACCAATCACTTTCCTCTCTTCCTACACGTACACATGCCTTACATCCTCGATAAAAACTTTTCACTGCTTCTAACAACTTTCCTCCCACACCATATATTCTTAATACCTTCCACAGAGCATCTCTATCAACTCTATCATATGCCTTCTCCAGATCCATAAATGCTACATACAAATCCATTTGCTTTTCTAAGTATTTCTCACATACATTCTTCAAAGCAAACACCTGATCCACACATCCTCTACCACTTCTGAAACCACACTGCTCTTCCCCAATCTGATGCTCTGTACATGCCCTCACCCTCTCAATCAATACCCTCCCATATAATTTACCAGGAATACTCAACAAACTTATACCTCTGTAATTTGAGCACTCACTCTTATCCCCTTTGCCTTTGTACAATGGCACTATGCACGCATTCCGCCAATCCTCAGGCACCTCACCATGAGTCATACATACATTAAATAACCTTACCAACCAGTCAACAATACAGTCACCCCCTTTTTTAATAAATTCCACTGCAATACCATCCAAACCTGCTGCCTTGCCGGCTTTCATCTTCCGCAAAGCTTTCACTACCTCTTCTCTGTTTACCAAATCATTTTCCCTAACCCTCTCACTTTGCACACCACCTCGACCAAAACACCCTATATCTGCCACTCTATCATCAAACACATTCAACAAACCTTCAAAATACTCACTCCATCTCCCTCTCACATCACCAGTACTTGTTATCACCTCCCCATTTGCGCCCTTCACTGAAGTTCCCATTTGCTCCCTTGTCTTACGCACTTTATTTACCTCCTTCCAGAACATCTTTTTATTCTCCCTGAAATTTAATGATACTCTCTCACCCCAACTCTCATTTGCCCTTTTTTTCACCTCTTGCACCTTTCTCTTGACCTCCTGTCTCTTTCTTTTATACAACTCCCACTCAATTGCATTTTTTCCCTGCAAAAATCGTCCAAATGCCTCTCTCTTCTCTTTCACTAATACTCTTACTTCTTCATCCCACCACTCACTACCCTTTCTAATCAACCCACCTCCCACTCTTCTCATGCCACAAGCATCTTTTGCGCAATCCATCACTGATTCCCTAAATACATCCCATTCCTCCCCCACTCCCCTTGCTTCCATTGTTCTCACCTTTTTCCATTCTGTACTCAGTCTCTCCTGGTACTTCCTCACACAGGTCTCCTTCTCAAGCTCACTTACTCTCACCACCCTCTTCACCCCAACATTCACTCTTCTTTTCTGAAAACCCATACAAATCTTCACCTTAGCCTCCACAAGATAATGATCAGACATCCCTCCAGTTGCACCTCTCAGCACATTAACATCCAAAAGTCTCTCTTTCGCACGCCTGTCAATTAACACGTAATCCAATAACGCTCTCTGGCCATCTCTCCTACTTACATAAGTATACTTATGTATATCTCGCTTTTTAAACCAGGTATTCCCAATCATCAGTCCTTTTTCAGCACATAAATCTACAAGCTCTTCACCATTTCCATTTACAACACTGAACACCCCATGTATACCAATTATTCCCTCAACTGCCACATTACTCACCTTTGCATTCAAATCACCCATCACTATAACCCGGTCTCGTGCATCAAAACCACTAACACACTCATTCAGCTGCTCCCAAAACACTTGCCTCTCTTGATCTTTCTTCTCATGCCCAGGTGCATATGCACCAATAATCACCCATCTCTCTCCATCAACTTTCAGTTTTACCCATATCAATCGAGAGTTTACTCTCTTACACTCTATCACATACTCCCACAACTCCTGTTTCAGGAGTATTGCTACTCCTTCCCTTGCTCTTGTCCTCTCACTAACCCCTGACTTTACTCCCCAGACATTCCCAAACCACTCTTCCCCTTTACCCTTGAGCTTCATTTCACTCAGAGCCAAAACATCCAGGTTCCTTTCCTCAAACATACTACCTATCTCTCCTTTTTTCACATCTTGGTTACATCCACACACATTTAGGCACCCCACTCTGAGCCTTTGAGGAGGATGAGCCCTCCCCGCGTGACTCCTTCTTCTGTTTCCCATTTTAGAAAGTTAATACAAGGAGGGGAGGATTTCTGGCCCCCCGCTCCCATCCCCTCTAGTCGCTTTCTACGACACACGAGGAATACGTGGGAAGCACTCTTTCACCCCTATCCCCTATATATATATATATATATATATATATATATATATATATATATATATATATATATATATCTTTTATACGTCTCCCATTCAATTTCATTTTTTCCCTTAAAAAATCGTCCAAATGCCTCTCTCTTCTCTTTCACTAATACTCTTACTTCTTCATCCCACCACTCACTACCCTTTCTAATCAACCCACCTCCCACTCTTCTCATGCCACAAGCATATTTTGCGCAAGAGACAGGTAAGGGTAAGGAGGTCAAGAGAAAGGTGCAAGAGGTGAAAAAAAGGGCAAATGAGAGTTGGGGTGAGAGAGTATCATTAAATTCTAGGGAGAATAAAAAGATGTTCTGGAAAGAGGTAAATAAAGTGCGTAAGACAAGGGAGCAAATGGGAACTTCAGTGAAGGGCGCAAATGGGGAGGTGATAACAAGTAGTGGTGATGTGAGAAGGAGATGGAGTGAGTATTTTGAAGGTTTGTTGAATGTGTTTGATGATAGAGTGGCAGATATAGGGTGTTTTGGTCGAGGTGGTGTGCAAAGTGCGAGGGTTAGGGAAAATGATTTGGTAAACAGAGAAGAGGTAGTAAAAGCTTTGCGGAAGATGAAAGCCGGCAAGGCAGCAGGTTTGGATGGTATTGCAGTGGAATTTATTAAAAAAGGGGGTGACTGTATTGTTGACTGGTTGGTAAGGTTATTTAATGTATGTATGATTCATGGTGAGGTGCCTGAGGATTGGCGGAATGCGTGCATAGTGCCACTGTACAAAGGCAAAGGGGATAAGAGTGAGTGCTCAAATTACAGAGGTATAAGTTTGTTGAGTATTCCTGGCAAATTGTATGGGACGGTACTGATTGAGAGGGTGAAGGCATGTACAGAGCATCAGATTGGGGAAGAGCAGTGTGGTTTCAGAAGTGGTAGAGGATGTGTGGATCAGGTGTTTGCTTTGAAGAATGTATGTGAGAAATACTTAGAAAAGCAAATGGATTTGTATGTAGCATTTATGGATCTGGAGAAGGCATATGATAGAGTTGATAGAGATGCTCTGTGGAAGGTATTAAGAATATATGGTGTGGGAGGCAAGTTGTTAGAAGCAGTGAAAAGTTTTTATCGAGGATGTAAGGCATGTGTACGTGTAGGAAGAGAGGAAAGTGATTGGTTCTCAGTGAATGTAGGTTTGCGGCAGGGGTGTGTGATGTCTCCATGGTTGTTTAATTTGTTTATGGATGGGGTTGTTAGGGAGGTGAATGCAAGAGTTTTGGAAAGAGGGGCAAGTATGAAGTCTGTTGGGGATGAGAGAGCTTGGGAAGTGAGTCAGTTGTTGTTCGCTGATGATACAGCGCTGGTGGCTGATTCATGTGAGAAACTGCAGAAGCTGGTGACTGAGTGTGGTAAAGTGTGTGAAAGAAGAAAGTTAAGAGTAAATGTGAATAAGAGCAAGGTTATTAGGTACAGTAGGGTTGAGGGTCAAGTCAATTGGGAGGTGAGTCTGAATGGAGAAAAACTGGAGGAAGTGAAGTGTTTTAGATATCTGGGAGTGGATCTGGCAGCGGATGGAACCATGGAAGCGGAAGTGGATCATAGGGTGGGGGAGGGGGTGAAAATTCTGGGAGCCTTGAAGAATGTGTGGAAGTCGAGAACATTATCTCGGAAAGCAAAAATGGGTATGTTTGAAGGAATAGTGGTTCCAACAATGTTGTATGGTTGTGAGGCGTGGACTATGGATAGAGTTGTGCGCAGGAGGATGGATGTGCTGGAAATGAGATGTTTGAGGACAATGTGTGGTGTGAGGTGGTTTGATCGAGTAATTAACGTAAGGGTAAGAGAGATGTGTGGAAATAAAAAGAGCGTGGTTGAGAGAGCAGAAGAGGGTGTTTTGAAATGGTTTGGTCACATGGAGAGAATGAGTGAGGAAAGATTGACCAAGAGGATATATGTGTTGGAGGTGGAGGGAACGAGGAGAAGAGGGAGACCAAATTGGAGGTGGAAAGATGGAGTGAAAAAGATTTTGTGTGATCAGGGCCTGAACATGCAGGAGGGTGAAAGGAGGGCAAGGAATAGAGTGAATTGGAGCGATGTGGTATACCGGGGTTGACATGCTGTCAGTGGATTGAATCAAGGCATGTGAAGCGTCTGGGGTAAACCATGGAAAGCTGTGTAGGTATGTATATTTGCGTGTGTGGACGTATGTATATACATGTGTATGGGGGGGGTTGGGCCATTTCTTTCATCTGTTTCCTTGCGCTACCTCGCAAACGCGGGAGACAGCGGCAAAAAAAAAAAAAAAAAAATATATATATATATATATATATATATATATATATATATATATATATATATATATATATATATATATATATATATATATATATATATATATATATATATATATATATATATATGAAAAATGTAAGAAATAATTTAGAAAACTGAAACTTCTAGCTTGAAATGAAATGAAAAATGAATGTCACATAATGGTTCAACCTCTGGCTATGGAAAAGGTAAATGTATAATTTATTTACACAAACGTCAATAGTAGTTTTCATCAATTTATCCACTGTATCATACTGCCTGGTCCACTTCTTCTCTTATCATGAAACTGGAATATTGGCTTATGATGTTTCTCAATTGTCTTCACTACACAAAGTACAGCCATATCTTGGATACATGAGGGTAGGTAGTTGGTCATCCGCCATAATAAAGTCTTGACAGCCAAAGGTTTATCTGGACCTCAAGTTTTCCAGTACATTCATGAAAGACACCTTTTTGCTTTCCATCTCTATCACTTTGAAAAAAAATGCTCCATTTGTTCACATTTCAATGAAAGAATAAGCTTCAATGTCTAAGCTACATTATTTTTCAGTTTCACTATTTTCTTGTCAGAGCACCATATATGAAAACTATCACTAAAGTAACACAACTATAAACTTTTACTTCCCCTTTAAAAAAGTTCTGGGGAAATCTGTCTCGATACACTGCGGGTCACTCTACCAACTGGCAAGGTTTGTGTGGTAATAAAAAGAGTGTGGTTGAGAGAGCACAACAGGGAGTTTTGAAATGGTTTGGTCACATGGAGAGAATGAGTGAGGAAAGACTGACAAAGAGGATATATGTGTCAGAGGTGGAGGGAAAGAGAAGTGGGAGACCAAACTGGAAGTGGAAAGATGGATGACAAAAGATTTTGAGTGATCGGGACCTGAACATGCAAGAGGGTGAAAGGCGTGCAAGGAATAGAGTGAACTAGAATTATGTGGTATAATGGGGTCAATGTGCTGCCAATGGATTGAACCAGGGCATGTGAAGCATTTAGGGTATACCATAAAAAGTTCTGTGGGGCCTGGATGTGGAAAGGGAGCTGTGGTTTCGGTGCATTATACATGACAGCTAGAGACTGAGTGGGAACGAATTTGGCCTTTGTTATCTTTTCCTAGCGCTAACTCGCGCACATGCAGAGGAAGTGTTTTGGGAGCAGCTGAATGAGTGTGTTAGTTGTTTTGATGCACGAGACCGGGATATAGTGATGGGTGATTTGAATGCAAAGGTGAGTAATGTGGCAGTTGAGGGAATAATTGGTGTACATGGGGTGTTCAGCGTTGTGAATGGAAATGGTGAAGAGCTTGTACATTTAAGCGCTGAAAAAGGACTGGTGATTGGGAATACCTGGTTTAAAAAGAGAGATATACATAAGCATACGTAACTAGGAGAGATGGCCAGAGAGTGTTATTGGATGACGTGTTAATTGATAGGCGCGCGAAAAGAGAGACTTTTGGATGTTAATGTGCTGAGAGGTGCAACTGGAGGGATGTCTCATCATTATCTTGTGGAGGTGAAGGTGAAGATTTGTAGAGGTTTTCAGAAAAGAAGAGAGAATGTTGGGGTGAAGAGAGTGGTGAGAGTAAGTGAGCTTGGAAAGGAGACTTGTTTGAGGAAGTACCAGGAGAGACTGAGTACAGAATGGAAAAAGGTGAGAACAAAGGAGGTAAGGGGAGTGGGGGAAGAATGGGATGTATTTAGAGAAGCAGTGATGGCTTGCGCAAAAGATGCTTGTGGCATGAGAAGCGTAGGAGGTGGGCAGATTAGAAAGGGTAGTGAGTGGTGGGATAAAGAAGTAAGATTATTAGTGAAAGAGAAGAGAGAGCCATTTGGACAGTTTTTGCAGTGAAAAAATGCAAATGAGTGGGAGATGTATAGAAGAAAGAGGCAGGAGGTCAAGAGAAAGATGCAAGAGGTGAAAAAGAGGGCAAATGAGAGTTGGGGTGACAGATTATCATGAAATTTTAAGGAGAATAAAAAGATGTTTTGGAAGGAGGTAAATAAAGTGCATAAGACAAGGGGGCAAATGGGAACTTCACTGAAGGGGGCTAATGGGGAGGTGATAACAAGTAGTGGTGATGTGAGGAGGAGATGGAGTGATCATTTTGAAGGTTTGTTGAATGTGTTTGATGATAGAGTGGCAGATATAGGGTGTTTTGGTCGAGGTGGTATGCAAAGTGAGAGGGTTAGGGAAAATGATTTGGTAAACAGAGAAGAGGTAGTAAAAGCTTTGCAGAAGATGAAGGTCAGCAAGGCAGCGGGTTTGGATGGTATTGCAGTGGAATTCATTAAAAAAGGAGGTGACTGTATTGTTGACTGGTTGGTATGGTTATTTAATGTATGTATGATTCATGGTGAGGTGCCTGAGGATTCGCGGAATATTTGCATAGTGCCATTGTACAAAGGCAAAGGGGATAAAAGTGAGTGCTCAAATTACAGAGGTATAAGTTTGTTGAGTATCCCCGGTGAATTATATGGGAGGATATTGATTGAGAGGGTGAAGGCATGTACAAAGCATCAAACTGGGGAAGAGCAGTATGGTTTCAGAAGTGGTAGAGGATGTGTGGATCAGGTGTTTGCTTTGAAGAATGTATGTGAGAAATACTTAGAAAAGCAAATGGATTTGTATGTAGCATTTATGGATCTGGTGAAGGCATATGATAGAGTTGATAGAGATGCTCTGTGGAAGGTCCTAAGAATATAAGGTGTGGGAAGCAAGTTGTTAGAAGCAGTGAAAAGGTTTTATCGAGGATGTAAGGCATGTGTACGTGTAGGAAGAGAGGTGATTGGTTCTCAGTGAATGTAGGTTTGCAACAGGGGTGTGTGTTGTCTCCATGGTTGTTTAATTTGTTTATGGATGGGGTTGTTAGGGAGGTGAATGCAAGAGTTTTGGAAAGAGGGGCAAGTATGCAGTCATTTGTGGATGAGAGAGCTTGGGAAGTGAGTCAGTTGTTGTTCGCTAATGATACAGCGCTGGTGGCTGAGTCATATGAGAAACTGCAGAAGCTGGTGACTGAGTTTGGTAAAGTGTGTGAAAGAAGAAAGGTGAGAGTAAATTTGAATAAGAGCAAGTTTATTAGGTACAGTAGGGTTGAGGGTCAAGTCAATTGGGAGGCAAGTTCGAATGGAGAAAAACTGGAGGAACTGAAGTGTTTTAGATATCTGGAAGTGGATTTGGCAGTGGATGGAATCATGGAAGTGGAAGTGAATCATAGGGTGGGGGAGAAG
This sequence comes from Panulirus ornatus, assembly GCF_036320965.1. Lineage (NCBI taxonomy): Eukaryota > Metazoa > Arthropoda > Malacostraca > Decapoda > Palinuridae > Panulirus > Panulirus ornatus. The sequence continues at coordinate 10,664,074 of NC_092225.1, forward strand.
GCGAAAATTATGGGAGCCTTGAATAATGTGTGGAAGTCAAGAACATTATCTCAGAAGGCAAAAATGGGTATGTTTGAAGGGTGGGTGGGTTGGGCCATTCTTTCGTCTGTTTCCTTGCACTGCCTCGCTAACACGGGAGACAGCAACAAAGCAAAAAAAGAAAAAAAGAAATAATATATTTTCATGTATTATTTTCCTTTGTTGCTGTCTCCCACGTTAGTGAGGTAGCTCAAGGAAACAGACAAAAGAATGGCCCAACCCACCCACATACACATGTATATACTTACACGTCCACACACGCAAATTTACATACCTATACATCTCAATGTATAAATATATATATACACACAGACATATACATATACACATGTACATAATTCATACTGTCTGCCTTTACCCATTCCAATCGCCTCCCCGGAACACATGGAATAACAGCCCCCTCCCCCCTCATGTGTGCGAGGTAGAGCTAGGAAAAGACAACAAAGGCCCCATTCGTTCACACTGAGTCTCTAGCTGTCATGTAATAATGCACCAAAACCACAGCTCCCTTTCCACATCCAGGCCCCACACAACTTTCCATGGTTTACCCCAGACGCTTCACATGCCCTGGCTCGATCCATTGACAGCATGTCGACCTTGGTATACCACATCGTTCCAATTCACTCTATTCCTTGCCCGCCTTTCAACCCCCTTCATGTTCAGGCCCCGATCACTCAAAATCTTTTCCACTCCATCTTTCCACCTCCAATTTGGTCTCCCACTTCTCCTCGTTCCCTCCACCTCCAACACATATATCCTCTTGGTCAATCTTTCCTCACTCATTCTCTCCATGTGACCAAACCATTTCAAAACACCCTTTTCTGCTCTCTCAACCACACTCTTTTTATTACCACACATCTCTCTTACCCTTACATTACTTACTCGATCAAACCACCTCACACCACATATTGTCCTCAAACATCTCATTTCCAGCACATCCACCCTCCTGCACACAACTCTATCCATAGCCCACGCTTCGAAACCATACAACATTGTTGGAACCACTATTCCTTCAAACATACCCATTTTTGCTTTCCGAGATAATGTTCTTGACTTCCAAATATTCTTCAAGGCTCCCAGAATTTTTGCCCCCTTCCCCCCCCCTATGACTCACTTCCGCTTCCATGGTTCCATCCACTGCCAGATCCACACACAGATATCTGAAACATTTTACTTCCTCCAGTTTTTCTCCATTCAAACTTATCTCCCAATTGACTTGACCCTCAACCCTACTGTACCTAATAACCTTGCTCCTATTCACATTTACTCTCAACTTTCTTCTTTCACACACTTTACCAAACTCAGTCACCAGCTTCTGCAGTTTCTCACATGAATCAGCCACCAGCGCTGTATCATCAGCGAATAACAACTGACTCACTTCCCAAGCTCTCTCATCCACAAATGACTGCATACTTGCCCCTCTGTCCAAAACTCTTGCATTCACCTCCCTAACAACCCCATCCATAAACAAATTAAACAACCATGGACACATCACACACCCCTGCCGCAAACCTACATTCACTGAGAACCAATCACTTTCCTCTCTTCCTACACGTACACATGCCTTACATCCTCGATAAAAACTTTTCACTGCTTCTAACAACTTGCCTCCCACACCATATATTCTTAATACCTTCCACAGAGCATCTCTATCAACTCTATCATATGCCTTCTCCAGATCCATAAATGCTACACATAAATCCATTTGCTTTTCTAAGTATTTCTCACATACATTCTTCAAAGCAAACACCTGATCCACACATCCTCTACCACTTTTGAAACCACACTGCTCTTCCCCAATCTGATGCTCTGTACATGCCTTCACCCTCTCAATCAATACCCTCCCATATAATTTACAAGGAATACTCAACAAACTTTTACCTCTGTAATTTGAGCACTCACTCTTATCCCCTTTGTCTTTGTACAATGGCATTATGCAAGCATTCTGCCAACCCTCAGGCACATCACCATGAATCATAAATACATTAAATAACCTTACCAACCAGTCAACAATACAGTCATCCCCTTTTTTAATAAATTCCACTGCAATATCATCCAAACCTGCTGCCTTGCTGGCTTTCATCTTCTGCAAAGCTTTTACTACCTCTTCTCTATTTCTTATTTTTTTTATTTTGCTTTGTCGCTGTCTCCCACGTTTGCGAGGTAGCGCAAGGAAACAGACGAAAGAAATGGCCAAACCCACCCCCATACACATGTATATACACACGCAAATATACATACCTATACATCTCAATGTTTATTATTTTATTATACTTTGTCGCTGTCTCCCGCGTTTGCGAGGTAGCGCAAGGAAACAGACGAAAGAAATGGCCCAACCCCCCCCATACACATGTATATACATATGTCCACACACGCAAATATACATACCTACACAGCTTTCCACGGTTTACCCCAGACGCTTCACATGCCCTGCTTCAATCCACTGACAGCACCTCAACCCCGGTATACCACATCGATCCAATTCACTCTATTCCTTGCCCTCCTTTCACCCTCCTGCATGTTCAGGCCCCAATCACTCAAAATCTTTTTCACTCCATCTTTCCACCTCCAATTTGGTCTCCCACTTCTCCTCGTTCCCTCCACCTCCAACACATATATCCTCTTGGTCAATCTTTCCTCACTCATTCTCTTCATGTGCCTAAACCATTTCAAAACACCCTCTTCTGCTCTCTCAACCACGCTCTTTTTATTTCCACACATCTCTCTTACCCTTACATTACTTACTCGATCAAACCACCTCACACCACACATTGTCCTCAAACATCTCATTTCCAGCACATCCACCCTCCTGCGCACAACTCTATCCATAGCCCACGCCTCGCAACCATACAACATTTTTGGAACCACTATTCCTTCAAACATACCCATTTTTGCTTTCCGAGATAATGTTCTCAACTTCCACACATTCTTCAAGGCTCACAGGATTTTTGCCCCCCTCCCCCACCATATGATTCACTTCCGTTTCCATGGTTCCATCCACTGCCAGATCCGCTCCCAGATATCTAAAACACTTTACTTCCTCCAGTTTTTCTCCATTCAAACTTACCTCCCAATTGACTTGACCCTCAACCCTACTGTACCTAATAACCTTGCTCTTATTCACATTTACTCTTAACTTTCTTCTTTCACACACTTTACCAAACTCAGTCACCAGCTTCTGCAGTTTCTCACATGAATCAGCCATCAGTGCTGTATCATCAGCGAACAACAACTGACTCACTTCCCAAGCTCCCTCATCCACAACAGACTTCATACTTGCCCCTCTTTCCAAAACTCTTGCATTCACCTCCCTAACAACCCCATCCATAAACAAATCAAACATCCATGGAGACATCACACACCCCTGCCGCAAACCTACATTCACTGAGAACCAATCATTTTCCTCTCTTCCTACACGTACACATGCATTACATCCTCGATAAAAACTTTTCATTGCTTCTAACAACTTGCCTCCCACACCATATATTCTTAATACCTTCCTCAGAGCATCTCTATCAACTCTATCATATGCCTTCTCCAGATCCATTAATGCTACATACAAATCCATTTGCTTTTCTAAGTATTTCTCACATACATTCTTCAAAGCAAACACCTGATCCACACATCCTCTACCACTTCTGAAACCACACTGCTCTTCCCCAATCTGATGCTCTGTACATGCCTTCACCCTCTCAATCAATACCCTCCCATATAAATTACCAGGAATACTCAACAAACGTATACCTCTGTAATTTGAGCACTCACTCTTATCCCCTTTGCCTTTGTACAATGGCACTATGCACGCATTCCGCCAATCCTCAGGCACCTCACCATGAGTCATACATACATTAAATAACCTTACCAACCAGTCAACAATGCAGTCACCCCCTTTTTTAATAGATTCCACTGCAATACCATCCAAACCTGCTGCCTTGCCGGCTTTCATCTTCCGCAAAGCTTTTACTACCTCTTCTCTGTTTACCAAATCATTTTCCCTAACCCTCTCACTTTGCACACCACCTCGACCAAAACACCCTATATCTGCCACTATATCATCAAACACATTCAACAACCTTCAAAATACTCACTCCATCTCCTTCTCACATCACCACTACTTGTTATCACCTCCCCATTGGTGCCCTTCACTGAAGTTCCCATTTGCTCCCTTGTCTTACGCACTTTATTTACCTCCTTCCAGAACATCTTTTTATTCTCCCTAAAATTTAATGATACTCTCTCACCCCAACTCTCATTTGCCCTCTTTTTCACCTCTTGCACCTTTCTCTTGACCTCCTGTCTCTTTCTTTTATACATCTCCCACTCAATTGCATTTTTTCCCTGCAAAAATCGTCCAAATGCCTCTCTCTTCTCTTTCACTAATAATCTTACTTCTTCATCCCACCACTCACTACCCTTTTTAATCAACCCACCTCCCATGCTTCTCATGCCACAAGCATCTTTTGCGCACTCCATCACTGATTCCCTAAATACATCCCATTCCTCCCCCACTCCCCTTATGTCCTTTGTTCTCACCTTTTTCCATTCTGTGCTCAATCTCTCCTGGTACTTCCTCACACAAGTCTCCTTCCCAAGCTCACTTACTCTTACCACTCTCTTCGCCCCAACATTCTCTCTTCTTTTCTGAAAACCCCTACAAATCTTCACCTTCGCCTCCACAAGATAATGATCAGAATGTAAATTGTATAGTACATTTACAGATCTGAAAAATGCATATGTTAGGGTTAACAGAGAGTCCTTGCTGAAGATACTAAGAACATATGGAGTAAATGGAAACTTACTAAATGCGGAGATGAGTTTTTACAAGTAAGGCTTATATGCTTGTAGGAAGGGAGGAGGATGAGTTGTTCTTGGTGATGGTGGGGTCTGGGAAAAGGATGTATGATGTCAACATTGTTGTTTAATCTGTTTAGGAATGAAGGAATGGTAAGACAGGTGAATGCACGGATATCAAAGCATGGAGTAGGTGTACAACATACTGGGAGTCAGAGAAATGGGAGATGAAGCAGCTGCTGTTGGCAGATGACACAGTTCCAGTGACAGACTCAAGGGATAAACTCCAGATGTTTTGGGATGCAGTGAAAGAAGTTGAAAACTAATGTAAACAAAAGTAATTAATGAGTTGCAGCAGGGATATGAAGCAAGATGGTTTGAATGTCTGAATGGGGAAGACCTAGAGATTGTGGAGTGCTTTAAATACCTGGAGCAGGCCTGACAGCAGATGGAATCATGAAGGTTGAAATGAGTCATTAAGGTGGAAGAGAGGTGCTAAGTTTCTGGGTGTGTGAGGAATGTGTGTCTGTAAGGGCAAAGATGGGTAAGTCGGAAAGTATAGTAGTCCCAACTGTGCTGTATGGATGTAATTCTTGGACCATGAATGCAAAAGAATGGAAGAAGTGGACATGTTGAAATAGAAATCCCAGAGGGTAATATGTGGTGTGAAGTGAGTTGATCATGTAAGGAAAGACAGTGCAAGAGAAGTTTTGTTGTAAGTGGAATAAGACTGAAAATGAGCAGGGAATGTTGAATTCATTTGTTTAAATGGACAGGATGAGCAAAGAAAGAATGACTATGAAGATATGTGTCAGAAGTGGAGGGGACAAGAGGATGAAGGAGGAAACTGAGAGGGGGATGTAAAGATGGAGTGAAAAGGGCTTTGTGGTATCATGGCCGGAACATTCCAGAGGGTGAGAGGTATGCAAGGGATGAAACAATTTGGAGCATTGTGTTGTAAGGGGGAAAAGTGCTGTCATTGGATTCAATCAAAGTATATGATGTGGTCAGAGGAAATAACAAGAGTAGTCTGTATGACTTGACTGTGGGTGGTGGGCTATGGTTTTGGTGAATTATACATGACAGCTAGAAAGTGGTAAACTATTTATTTATTTTGCTTTGTCGCTGTCTCCCGCATTTGCGAGGTAGCGCAAGGAAACAGACGAAAGAAATGGCCCAACCCACCCCCATACACATGTATATATATGCACATCCCCCCACGCAAATATACATACCCATACATCTCAATGTACACATATATATACACACAAAGACATATACATATATACACATGCACACAATTCACATTAGCATGTAAAGAATTCCAATATACCTTGCCTCTTATCTCCTGCAAATGCATTTAAACATCCTCAGCACAGCTATCACAACCAAAGTCATATAGATTGCGCTGTCCATCCTCAATTGATTTTGGACGCACAATTTATCTGGTATGCAAAGGTGCCTGTATCACTAACAACTACATCTAGCTTCATCTGTTGTCAGCTTCCTAAGTAACACAAAAGAGAAAAAGTACAGCCCTGTTTCTCCCGGGTAAGTTCACTCAGTAATTTCTGCAACTTGCCATGAAGCCATGTTTGCTTGCCCCAGCAAATTAGTGACTGTATCTATGGCACTAATGACTGTGATAGTGATTCATTGGTTGCTAAATGTGATTTTGAGTATAGAAGAAAACTTATTTTGATTATGGCACACAAGAAATAATATTAGAATGTTTTAGAGCAACTATAGGCAGACATAGATAGCGCAGGCAGGTCACTGTGCAATGAAACAAAAACTATGAATAACATACGTGTCTAAAAACATGTGAATAAAACATAATGAATAAGGGATATCTGAAAAGTATATGAATAGTGCACTGTTAAATATTCTATGTGATAACTTTGTATTATCAACTGGGTATCGTGTCACAAAGGGACTCCAAAAGTATGAAGTGTGTTGATGTCATAATTGAAAACAAAAATGCATGAGTTACATAAAGAAAGTATGATGGTCATCAGAAGCCAAGTTGATGACAAAGTCTCTCTTGTAAGCTGTGATAATGATGCTGAAAAATAATTGGCAAGCACACAAACTTTAAATGTCTGTACAGCACCAAGTAGGGTAACTTTCCTTGATATATTCTACTTACTGACAAGACTGAAGTATATTTCTTAACTGATAATACTGGTCAATAAAATTTTAACATTTTTGTCTCATGAACCTAAATAGGTGGACCTTATAGTACTTTTTATGCTGAATTAGATCTTATTTTTAGAATTTTTTATTAAATTTTACAATAAGTGTATATTACTCAGTCATAAATAAGCCTGGTATTACACTTAAAAAACTCACCTTAAAATGTAGAAGTGTATGATTTTTAGCTATATCTGGCCTCAGGAACATCCTTGTTTAGTGTACAACAGTAATCTGCCAACATAGAGAGGCTCCAATCTTTTGCCATGCTCATCACTGACTGTCCCAAGATTTTCTGGGAAAGGTCTAAGTGCAAGCCTAAAAATTGGAATTCTAAATTCATATTGCATCCCAGATTTATATAGGAAGTCAACAGACCTTTTACAATATCACGGTAGTTTTCTGATCTGTGATTCCCCCCAAAATATTTGCAAACTCTCTTAAAAGACAGCCATGCAGTTTTTTCAACTTCATTTAGCTCCTCATCAAACTTTTCATCTCGAAGCAGTTCCCTGATCAGTGGTCCCACAAAATTACCCTCCCTGATTTTTGCATCACCAATTCTAGGGAATTTATTCCTCAAATAATTGAATTCACGGCCAGATATATCCAAACCTTTGATGAAGTTCTTCATCAACTTGAACATAATGTGCAAAGGAGGCAGATAAAAATTTCTCAAAATCAACAGGAGGGGGAATTGATGACATTCTCCTTCTACTGAGCCAGTGAAGCTCATTTTGGCTACACTTTCTTTACATAATGATTTTTCTTGTCCCGGCTGTCCCACTCACAGAGGAAACAACAGAAGTTCATGTAACCAAGTTCCATTCTAAGTAAAAGTGCCACAACCTTTAGGTCACCACATACATTCCACATAAGTCCCCATAATCAATTTTTTCCAAAAGAAGCTTCGTCTTATCATGTGATTCCTTCATGTTAGCTGCATGAGCGAGAGGAACAGAGGGGAACTTAATTCCACTGTGAAGCAAACCATTTTCAAGCTTTTGATGAGCTGCTAAACAAGTGCCATTCATCCATGTTATATTTGTGCCCAAGTACCTCCATAACAGAATGAACATCATTGCAAAACACCAGACCATCTTCGAGGGAGAAAATCTTTGAAAAAAGTTTCATTCTGGAGAAGACTCCAGTCCTTTAAACTGGAACCCACAAGTTTGGCCTGCTTCTTAGACCACTTCAAATCACAGACAAGATCATTAAGATCTTGACTTAGAAAATGTGGTTCACTTGAAGAACAGCTTGCTTCAAATGTTAAATCCATATTGTCTTTTACTTGGTCTACTTTCTCATCACCAGACTCATCATCACTCAATGTCATGCTTCTTGGAGGCTCTGGCGCAGGTAATTCCTGACTATGAGGTACTGGCTTCATAGCAGATTAGGATATCTAACAGTATGCTTGGATTTTGATGTTATACCATTTACATTCATCAGGCAGAAGTAACAATCCGAAGTATTATCTTTGGCTTCTCTCCAAACCATAGGAATGGCAAAAGGCAGACAGTATGAACCTTTTGCCCAAGCTGTGAGAAGCCTGATACATGTGATGCAACAAATATGGGGCCCAACTTTTATCCTAGTCATTACAGCATTTTTTTAATGATGTGTGTGAAAGAGCATTTTGCGACATGAATGTCAATTAACCACAGATGTAGCAGAAAAAATTCAGACCATTTGCACAGTTTCTCGGCATTATAATGGTCAATGGGGTATTAGTACAACACATGAATACACAAAAACACAATTTGTCAACAGAAAGGAAAAGACATTGTTTACACATTGAATTCTAGCCTTCAACTGCCAGAGAACCACTTCTCAAGAGTAGCCACTGTTTGAATGTCTCAACATTTCCAGCAGTTTTTAGGCCTCTTATTTTAAGGGTTTATGTCTTACAGCAACAATATCTAAAACGACTGATAATTACTCATTTTTGCAGGCAGCAGAAAATGCATCCCACCATGGATTTTTTCCATCTTCCACACATGTCACTTCCTTTGCTAGAAACTGAAACAAAGCAATATTGATATCATAAAACTAATACTGGACAAGATAGTAATTCAAGGAGAACCTATTTCTTTGTTTAGCCACTTAATCAATGATACTAGAGGTATTCTTATTGCATATACATCAACATCTAGTAACTACCCTTCCATTGCTTTTGGTTACAGTATATTCTAAGAGTTCTTAGTATCAGGAAACCTTTATATCACAGGAACATTTATGCAACACAGATGTTCACCACTTACCAGGGTCAATTGTGCTATATACCTGAGGGAATGAAAAATATTTTCCCAAAAGGTATAAAATATACACAACATTGAGTGATGGCTCATGAGAAAAAAGCTACTAACTTGATGTCCATAATCATAGGTGATGCCTTCTCCTGCATCCTTACACCACTTCTGAAGCATATTTTCAAGCTTTTCTACCTCAGATGGGGGGATACGGACATCAAATCCAACAGACAATTCTGCTGGTACCACATTATGTTGTACTCCACCCTATGGAAACAGCAAAATATCATCATAATAAACTTTTATACTATTTTTTTTTTTATTATACTTTGTCGCTGTCTCCCGCGTTTGCGAGGCAGCGCAAGGAAACAGACGAAAGAAATGGCCCAACCCCCCCCATACACATGTATATACATACGTCCACACACGCAAATATACATACCTACACAGCTTTCCATGATTTACCCCAGACGCTTCACATGCCTTGCTTCAATCCACTGACAGCACGTCAACCCCGGTATACCACATCGCTCCAATTCACTCTATTCCTTGCCCTCCTTTCACCCTCCTGCATGTTCAGGCCCCGATCACACAAAATCTTTTTCACTCCATCTGTCCACCTCCAATTTGGTCTCCCTCTTCTCCTTGTTCCCTCCACCTCCGACACATATATCCTCTTGGTCAATCTTTCCTCACTCATCCTCTCCATGTGCCCAAACCATTTCAAAACACCCTCTTCTGCTCTCTCAACCACGCTCTTTTTATTTCCACACATCTCTCTTACCCTTACGTTACTCACTCGATCAAACCACCTCACACCACACATTGTCCTCAAACATCTCATTTCCAGCACATCCATCCTCCTGTGCACAACTCTATCCATAGCCCATGCCTCGCAACCATACAACATTGTTGGAACCACTATTCCTTCAAACATACCCATTTTTGCTTTCCGAGATAATGTTCTCGACTTCCACACATTCTTTAAGGCCCCCAGGATTTTCGCCCCCTCCCCCACCCTATGATCCACTTCCGCTTCCATGGTTCCATCCGCTGCCAGATCCACTCCCAGATATCTAAAACACTTCACTTCCTCCAGTTTTTCTCCATTCAAACTCACCTCCCAATTGACTTGACCCTCAACCCTACTGTACCTAATAACCTTGCTCTTATTCACATTTACTCTTAACTTTCTTCTTCCACACACTTTTCCAAACTCAGTCACCAGCTTCTGCAGTTTCTCACATGAATCAGCCACCAGCGCTGTATCATCAGCGAACAACAACTGACTCACTTCCCAAGCTCTCTCATCCCCAACAGACTTCATACTTGCCCCTCTTTCCAAAACTCTTGCATTCACCTCCCTAACAACCCCATCCATAAACAAATTAAACAACCATGGAGACATCAACACCCCTGCCGCAAACCTACATTCACTGAGAACCAATCACTTTCCTCTCTTCCTACACGTACACATGCCTTACATCCTCGATAAAAACTTTTCACTGCTTCTAACAACTTTCCTCCCACACCATATATTCTTAATACCTTCCACAGAGCATCTCTATCAACTCTATCATATGCCTTCTCCAGATCCATAAATGCTACATACAAATCCATTTGCTTTTCTAAGTATTTCTCACATACATTCTTCAAAGCAAACACCTGATCCACACATCCTCTACCACTTCTGAAACCACACTGCTCTTCCCCAATCTGATGCTCTGTACATGCCTTCACCCTCTCAATCAATACCCTCCCATATAATTTACCAGGAATACTCAACAAACTTATACCTCTGTAATTTGAGCACTTACTCTTATCCCCTTTGCCTTTGTACAATGGCACTATGCACGCATTCCGCCAATCCTCAGGCACCTCACCATGAGTCATACATACATTAAATAACCTTACCAACCAGTCAACAATACAGTCACCCCCTTTTTTAATACATTCCACTGCAATACCATCCAAACCTGCTGCCTTGCCGGCTTTCATCTTCCGCAAAGCTTTCACTACCTCTTCTCTGTTTACCAAATCATTTTCCCAAACCCTCTCACTTTGCACACCACCTCGACCAAAACACCCTATATCTGCCACTCTATCATCAAACACATTCAACAAACCTTCAAAATACTCACTCCATCTCCTTCTCACATCACCACTACTTGTTATCACCTCCCCATTTGCACCCTTCACTGAAGTTCCCATTTGCTCCCTTGTCTTACGCATTTTATTTACCTCCTTCCAGAACATCTTTTTATTCTCCCTAAAATTTAATGATACTCTCTCACCCCAACTCTCATTTGCCCTTTTTTTCACCTCTTGCACCTTTCTCTTGACCTCCTGTCTCTTTCTTTTATACATCTCCCACTCAATTGCATTTTTTCCCTGCAAAAATCGTCCAAATGCCTCTCTCTTCTCTTTCACTAATACTCTTACTTCTTCATCCCACCACTCACTACCCTTTTTAATCAACCCACCTCCCACTCTTCTCATGCCACAAGCATCTTTTGCGCAATCCATCACTGATTCCCTAAATACATCCCATTCCTCCCCCACTCCCCTTACTTCCATATTGTCTATATAGTCTATATAGTCTTTAAAAAAGTCAAACAATCTCATTATAACATATCAAGCAATCTTCATCATTTATCTCAGGAAACTGCTGCCAATGAGGAACTTTCCTAAAATACATCCACTTTCACTTACAGATATATAGCAGCAAACGCAACCATGGAAGCAGAAGTGAGTCACAGGGTGGGGGAGGAGGAAGGTTCTGGGAGCAATGAAGAATGTGTGGAAAGAAAGAATGTTATCTCAGAGATCAAAAATGAGTATGTTTGAAGAAACAGTAGTTCCAACAATGTTATATGGTTGCATGGCATGGGCTATAGATAGGGTTGTATGGAGGAGGGTGGATGTGTTGGAAATGAGATGTTTGAGGACAAAATGTGGTGTGAGGTGGGTTTGATCAGATAAGTAATGAAGGGGTAAGAGAGATGTGTGGAAATAAAAAAGAGTGTGGTTGAGAGAGCAGAAGAGGGTCTACTGATATAATTTGGACATATGGAGAGAATGAGTATGGGAGAGGAAAGAATGAAAAAGAGGTGGAGGGAACAAGGAGAAGCAGGAGATCAAATTGGTAGCGCCAAGAGTGGATGAAGGAAAGCAAATATGAATATGTACATTTGTATATATGCATATGTCTGTGTATGTGTATGAATGTATATGTGTATATGTTGATATGTATATGAACAAGTATGTATATTTGTGTGTATGGGCGTTTATATATATATTTACGTGTATATGAGAGTGATAAACATAATATGTAGTAAATAAAGAGTTATATTAAAAAATATTACATCTGCTAGCCCAGGGATGATGAAATTTTTATAATTACAGATTTTAATTTTCGTGTATGAATGACTGGATTTAAAAGTTTGTGTTTAATGTCAGAGCTTACACGTACTAAATGCTACAGCTAAATTCTCTGCAAGCTATAGCATTTGAATTCATGGACTAAATTTTGTGTATGACTGGTGGCTTTAAAATTTTGTGTTTAAGAAAATGGCCTTCGTAACTGTTACTCATGATTCATATGCTGAGCAATAGTTATGATCTTTTATCATTTATCTAAAGTTATGGAATAGTTCATTTGCCATTATTTTTCCTGCTTGCAAAATCAATTTTCATATAAGGTGTACTGAAAAGAATTAGTAGACAAACACCAAAAAACATTCCTGGAAGAAATGAAAAGGCACTAATAACCACCTCTTTGAATATATATGATAGCTAGTAGCTGAGGGATTTGTTCATTTGTTCCTGACAATAATTTGCTACCACAGGAAAGGCAATTAGGTGTAATAAAACAAAAACTGGGCTACAAGTTCTAAGTTTTAGAAGATTAAAGGTGCAGAAACCTACTTTTAAGAATACAAAGTTTAAAGTTGGTCCTCTGCTCCCACCACCTAAAATTCAACAACTGCATTATCAATGTCTTTGACATGATTCCTTTTGCTAAGACTGCAATTTGATATTGCTGTTGCCACAGCAAAATTAGGAATTCCTTTGTTTGCATCCTTATAGCTGAAACAAACTTCTTGTAATCTTTTTCAGACTGTCAGGAAAGTGCTTCATTCTCTGGACACAAGCAAGGTTTATGGTCTGATGGCATCCATCCCATGTACTGAAAGAGCATGCCTCTGAAATTGCACCTGTGCTTGTTTGTCTGTTCCATTTTTCTTTAAAAACCAAAACTTTTCCTTCTCCCTTTTAGCATGTATTGATACATCCCATCCCTAAGAAGGGTGGCCATTCTGACCTCTCTAACTATCATCCTATTACTTTGACATCTACCATTTCCAAAGTCTTTGAATCCACCCTCAACTACCATATCCTCAGACAACTCGAAAATCAGTCCTCTCTCTGATCACCAGTATGGCTTCTGTAACAGAAGATCCACTGGTGATATTCTTTCCTATCTTACTTATGTCTGATCACTATCCCTAAAAGATTTTTAGGAGTCATTTGTAGTTGCCCTTGACATAACAAAGCCTTTTGACAAAATATGGCATTGGGGTCTCATTTCTAAGCTCCCCTTTTTTGACTTCCCCAGACCACTCACTTTGCTCCTTCATATTCAGCTTCCTCTCCAGCTGATCTATCTCTTGGTTGTTGATGGATCAGCTTCCCCCTTTTCTCCATCAAAAGTGGTGTCCTTCATGGTTCTGTCCTGTACCTTACACTTTTTCTCCTCCTTTTCAATGATTTCCTCTACTCCACAAATCATCCAATGCACTTATACGCCAACAACTCAACACTGCATTCATCCACATCCTTCAGTTCTGCTCCCTCTTCTCTCACTCGATCTGCATCTTATCTTGACACAGCTTCCCCAGTAAACTCAGACTTGGACAGGATATCTCAGTGAGTACACAAAATCTTGTTAAGTTAATGCCTCCAAGACCCAATTTCTAACCATCTCTCAATCAAAAACTTCTCAAAACTCTCGTCTCTCCTTTGATGGTTCTGTAATTCCATCTCCTGACTCAATGAACATCTTGATATTACCGTAACATCCACCCTTTCTTGGAAACCCTACATTACAGGAACAGCTAGGTCTGCCTTTAAGAAACGGTGTCCTGTTTAGTTGTCGAAATTTCTCTCCTGAACAGTTGCTCTGTTTATGCAGGGGATTGATTTGTCCTTGCACGGAGTACTGCTCTTATATCTGAGGTGTTTCTAGCTCTGCACCCTTACTTGAAAGAGTTGAGTTGAAAGCAGTCCGACTTAAACACTGTCTCAGGCTAACTTCCAAATTTGACCCCCTTGCCCTACATCACAATGTTGGTTCGCTTTCCCTCTTCTATAGGTATGACTTTGGTTTTTGCTCCTAAGAGCTTGTGTGCCAACACAACTAGCTAGACCACACAATACTTGGCAAGCTTGGCAAGTTCCTTCTTTTGGAAAATTAAAAACGAGAGGGGAGGATTTCCAGCCCCCCACTCCCTTTCCTTTTAGTTGCCTTCTACGACACGCTGAGAATACTTGGGAAACATTAAAGGATAAATCTATTTTCAGAAAACATTCCCATTTATTCCATTATGGTCAATTTTTGCCATCTAATCCTCTTGTCAAAGATGCAGAATATGTTGAATTGTAAATTATGTAAAGATAAAAATAATCTCTGATATTAATCCATATTTCTTTTCTCTTTTTAGTGACCAACATGGCAAAGCTAAAACATGTCTCAAGGCTTTTTTAGGTGAGAGAAAAAGGGTAAAGAGAAAATGAACCAGGAATTGGGAAAGGCTCTGCAAGTATTTGTAGGCCTGTCTCTTAAAGGTAAAAAAAGTTATAGGAAATGAGAAAGATGAAAACTGGAAAAAAATTCCATAGTTGAGCGGTTTCAGGAAATGAAGCATTATGGCAGTCAATCCTCAAGTGATCATTGTTCACATACAAACTATGGGAATGGTAGTCAGACACATGCCTAAGGTCTAAGCCTTGATGGCAGGGATACATGCAGACAGCTCATATGAACACTGACCAGACTACAAACTAAAGGAAAATGAAAGGAAAGCAGCATTGTGGTTCACAGAAAGAAATGGACGAAGAAAAGTGATGCCTAACGAATTAATGACAGAAGGATTTTGATTCCATTCTCACTAACATAAAATTGGATGAGGAATCGCCCTAGATATGTGCACATTACTCCATACTAGAGCATTTATAATCCTTTTAGATATAAAACAACCATTCATAAGAAAAATAACTATAACATCTAAACAATACCCCAGCTCTTGGAAAGCATTCTCAAATGTTAATAATGAGGGGTTTCCAGGATAGACTGGAAGACATGGTAATGTCCAACATGTCCATTTTCATGTTATGTTAGTATTCATGCAATGAGTTACAAAATTTTACTATACCTTCATGATTATGAAGAACTACAAATTTATCAAGCAAAGACCAAATGCTTTCTGGACTACATCGCTACCCACAGTAGGTAGTAGTTGGTAGCCAGCCAACGACAAGGAAGTATACTACCAGCACTAACCACCTGGGTATCAGGAGGATGAATGACATCTGCTTAATGAGCCAGTGGTTGTCAAGTTGCACTCCTCTGACCCAGGTAGCTGTCTCTTCTTTCTGCCTCACTAACACATAGGACTACTAGAATTCTGTCCACAAACGTACAATCTCTCTTTGTCATTTGTAACACTTGACAACACTTAACTCACACAGCTCATTCTTCATGACTAGTTTTTCCGGCAGTGAGCCCAATGTGCAAGCCCTGCCATTTGGCAAAATGGTAGAATCAATATACAGAAGCAGTAGGTAGGAACATTTAAGCAGGAGCATTGGGTAGAAATATTGGGCAGTAGCTGGTAGGAGCATTAGATGGATGAAGTCAGTAGGAACAGTAGGTAGGAACCTCAGCAGACACTGCTCTAGAGTTGCCTTCTGCCAGCGGCCTGTTAAGGGTAAGGTACTAAAGGCTAAGAAGCAGCACTGCAGTTCACTTGTTCTGGAGACTCTTATTGCCATGGTCACCCCTTTGAGGGGAACAGGCTAATTCAGCAAAACTGCCTTTGGGGACTCAGTTCATAAACAGAAATTACCAAAAATTCTAAAGCTTATGTTAAGTACCTACTTGAAATTTTGACTTAGTTTAACATCCCTATCAAAGCAGAGGGTAATCAGAGACAAACCATGAAGGATGTGGAAGGAAACCTATCTTATTCTTGTGAGTGTGGGGTATAATAAAGATTATAGAATAATGAGGAAGGAGGAAAACTACAATAAGCATCCTCTCTATCTATCAGTATCCTTCATAAAGCCTATTGGAACATTCCTACCTCTGTCATTATTTTTATCCCTCACCTCCAAAATAGTGAGATTGATGGTTGTGACATCACCCAGCTTTAATTCAGGATTGTCCTTCAACTTCTGCTCTTGTGAGTCTCGGTAACCAAGAAGAGAGTTAACAATGCAACGAAACTTCTCTCCGGCAGTGTTCGGCAGGAACTGTGAACCATGACCTGGCTGACCTAAGCATTTGATCAGCAGCTCTGAAAATATGATCTCTTTCACTACCCCTTCTCTTTCCACCTAACCACTTGTCATGTCTCTTTCATGTTGTATACTTCCATGCTCAAAACACAATACATCTGCCATCGTAAAACAATCCTTCAAAGTAATGACTTCATCTCTTCATCTAGTCCCTGCCTGTTACCACTCCCTCATTTTTTTCCCTTCACCAGGGATCACATATCTTCTCTTATTTTCTTTTACACATTTACCTCCTTAAAAAACATTTTCTTATTCTCCCTGAATGTTTCAGGCACTCACTCACTCCAAGTCTAATTTATCCTTTTTTCAGCCCCTATACCTTCCTCTTGACCTCTTGCTGCATTCTCTTGCACATCTTTCAATCATGAGCATTCCTTCCATGACAGTAATGCCAATACAACTCTCTTTTTCTCTTTCAATAGGATCTTAACTTCCTCATCCCACCAATCATCACCCTTTCTCACATGCCCACCTCCTACCTTTATCATGCCACATGCTACTCTCATCCATGTAAGCATTGCCTCCCTAAATACCCCCATTCCTCATCCACTCTCATACCTTCATTTAATCTGGCAACTCTAAACTCAGTCTATCCTCGTATCTCTTCACTTCAGCCTCTTTTCCAAGATCACCCACTTTCACCACCCTCTTTTCATCCATATCATTTCCTCTTTAAATAAGGCTTCTGAAACTCTTCACCCTTGCCTTGACCTAGTATGATCACAAAACACACCAGCTACTCCTCTCAGCACATTCAAATCCAAGAATACATGTACAGTGACACTGTATATAGGCAATGGGGATAAAGGTGAGCTTTCAAACTACAGAAGTATAAGTTTGTTGTGTGTACCTGGTAAGTTGTATGGAAGGGCTGTGACTGAGAAAGTAAAGACATGTAAAGATCACCAGAGTAGCATGGTTTCAGAAGTGGTAGATATGGGGGGAAAAAGACTGGCAGAAGTGAGGGGAATCTAAGTATGTGGAAGTTGTTTTGGGTGAGTGTAGTGATATGGAAGGAGAGATAAGATAGAGAGCAGTACAGGGTAGAAGAGTCACTGGGTCCTCTAATAGAAAAGTAAAGGGTAAAGGTGTAAGTATGGAAATGAAGAGATGATTAAGGGACGGCATAGTCCTCCCAACCCTGACCAATGCAGCCAAAACATGGACTTGGAATGAGGCACAGAGGTCAAGAATCCAGGCTGTGGAAATGAGCTATCTGAAGAGAGCATGTGGTGTGACTAGATGGAATGAAGAAAAAATGAAAGGGAGTATGAGAGATGTGGTATGGCAAGGAATGCAAATGGGAATGAATTGTGGAGTGGTAGAATGGGCAAAATGTAATACTTTGAGGTGGTTTGGGCATGCGGAAAGAATGCAAGACTGGAGTTTACAAGGGGAGTGTATGATAGTGCAACTGAAGGGTTTGTTGTGAGTGGAAGACCACCTGTGACATGGGGAAATAGGTTGGGTGAATACTGGAGGGAGATAAATAGAGGAAGAAGGTGTGGAATGGTGTATGCAAGGGAGGCATGTAAGGACATGGATAAGTGAAGACTCTTTTGCTGTGGCTACCACTTAATGGGAGTCCCCGGAGGGAATAGGCATCAGATATATAAATAGATAGATAGATAGAGGATGTGTGGATCAGATGTGTGCTTTAAAAAATGTGTGTGAGAAGTACTTGGGAGAAACAGATGGATTTGTATGTGACATGGATCTGAAGAAGGCTCATGAAAGAGATGATAAAGATGTTTTGTGGAAGGTCTTAAGAATATACAGAGTGTGAGGAAAGCTGCTAGAAGCAGTGAGAAACTTTTATCGAGGATGCACGGCTTGTGTAAAAGTAAGAAGAAAGGAAAGTATGGTTCCAAGTGAAGGATGGCTTGAGGAAGGAGTATATGATGTCACTGTGGTTGCTCATTTTGTTTAAGGATGGGTGGATGACCAAGGTAAATGCTAGAGTCTTGGAGAGAGGAATGAGTATGCAGTCTGCAGATGATAAGAGGGCCTGGGAAGTGAGTCAGTTGTGGCAGTTGAGAGTATAATTGGGGTTCATAGGGTATTCAGTGTTATGAAAGGAAATGGTGAAGAGCTTGTGGAGTTTTGTGCTGAAAAAAGGGCTGATGATTGGGTATATCTGTTTCAAAAATAGGGAAGGACACAAGTATACCTATGTGAGTGGGAGAGTTGGTCAACGAGCATTAGATTACATATTAATTGATAAGCATGAGAAAAAGAGTCTTTTGGATGTAAATGTGCTGAGAGGGATTGATCATGGAATGAAGTTTTGTAGGTTTTCAAAAAGAAAAAAGAATATTGGGCAGAAGAAAGTGGTGAGAGAATGAGCTTGGAAAGGAGACTTGTGTGAAGAAATACCAGGAGAGGTTGTGTGTAGAATGGAAAAGATGAGAATAAATGAAAACAGGGAGTGGGTGAGGAATGGGTGGTATTTAGAGTAGCAGTTGATAACATGTGCAAGAGATGCATGTGGCATGCAAAAGGTGGGAGGTGGGCCATTTAGAAAGGGCAGAGAATGGTGGGATGAAGTAAAGCTGCCAGTGAAAGGAAAAAAAGAGGCATTTGGGCAGTATTTACAGGGTAGGAGGGCAAATGATTGAACGATGAATAGGAGAAAGCAGCAGGTCAAGAAGAAAGTACAGTGCTTGAAAAAGAAGACATATGAGAGTTGGGGTGAATGAATATCAGTAAACTTTAAGGAGAATAAGATGTTTTGGAAGGAGATAAATAACACCCAAAATACAAGAAAACAAATGGAAACATTAGTTCGAGTTCTGACTGGTAAGATCTTGAAATGGACATAAATCAGACATATGTCAGTACTGCATGCAGAATTCATATACTTGCACAGCATTCTTTCATCCTACTCAATTTCTATCATGATTATCTCATCTTTTATTATCCAGCTTTATTATAAGATTCTGTAGTTTCTTTTCACCTTTCATCTAAGATTCCATGGTTCATATTTCATCATTTATATTTTTCCATTATACAAGTTCTATCATGATTACCTCATTTTCATTTCACCAGCTTTATGAATTGACATTTTTCAAAATCACTCTATGGTTTATCAAACAAAAAAAAAAGATTCTTTGGTTTATTTTCTACCTCTTCAGCAGCTCCTTCATCAGCACTTGCTGATTCACAAGTGACTCGAATGCTTGCAAGATATATCTTTTTAAACTCTACTGAACCAACCATGACTTGCTGTGAAGTGTTCAATGTAATCTTCTCCCACTCACTCCTTTAAAGTCTCAGAAAGACTTGTAGCCTTGACCTGAACTGTTACTAGGCTTAGTTGTAAACGATTTTGAATCTGATCTTCATCCACAGCATATTCATACTTGCTTGCCTTCATCCATTCCTGTCACTACCCCACCCCACAGGAAACAACATTGCTGCCCCCCGCCTCAGTGAGGTTGAGCCAGGAAAACACAAAATAAGGCCACATTCGTTCACACGCACGTCTCTAGCTGTCATGTGTAGTGCACCAAAACCACAGCTCCCTATCTACATCCAGGCCCCACAGACCTTTCCACAGTTTATCTCACACGCTTCACATGCCCTGGTTCAGTCCACTGACAGCACATCGATCCCAGTGCACCACATCATTCCAATTCAATCTGTTCCTTGCAAGCGTCTCACCCTCCTGTATGTTCAGGGCCTGATCACCCAAAATCTTTTTCACTCCATTTTTCCTCCTCCAAACTGATCTCCCACTTCTCCTTGATCCCTTCACCTCTGACACATATATTTTCTTTGTCAATCTTTCCTCACTCATTCTCTCCATATGTCCAAACCATTTCAACACACCCTCTTCTGCTCTCTCAACCACACTCTTTTTATTACCACACATCTTTCTTACCCTTTCATTACTAAATCGATGAAACCACCTCACACCAAATATTTTCCTTAAACATTTCATTTCCAACACATCCACCCTCTTCCGTACAACCCTATCTATAGCCTATGCCTTGCAACCATATAATACTGTTGGAACTACTATTCCTTCAAACATAACCAAATCTGCTATCCAAGATAACATTCTCTCCTTCCACACATTCTTATTCGCTCCCAGAACCTTTGTCCCCTTCACAAGCCTGTGACTCACTTTTGCTTTCATGGTTACATTCGCTGATAATTCCACTCCCAGATATCTAAACCATTTCACTTCCTCCAATTTTTCTCCATTCAAACTTACATCCCAGTTCATTTTTCCCTCAACCATACTGAACCTAATAACCTTGCTCCTATTCACATTTACACTCAACTTTTTCCTTTCACACACTTTTCCAAACTCAGTCACCAACTTCTGCAGTTTCTACATGAATCAACCACTAGAGCTGTATCATCGGCAAACAACAACTGACTCACTTCCCAGGCCCTCTCATCCCCAACAGACTGCATAATCGCCCCTCTCTTAAACTATTACATTTACCTCCCTAACCACCCATCCATAAACAAATTAAACAAACATGGGAACATCACACACCCCTGCCACAAACCAACAGGAACCAATCACTTTCCTCTCTTCCTACTCGTACTCATGCCTTACAACCTTAGTGAAAAATTTTCACTGCTTCCAGCAACTTACCTCCCACACCATATACTCTTAAACCTTTTCACAAAGCATCTCTATCAACCCTATCATATGCCTTCTCCAGATCCATGAATGCTACATACAAATCCATTTGTTTTTCTAAGTATTTCTCACATACATTCTTCAAAGCAAACACCTGATCCACATATCCTCTACCACTTTTGAAACCACACTGCTCTTTCCCAATCTGATGCTCTGTACATGCCTTAACCCTCTCAATCTTCCCATATAATTTCCCAGGAATACTTAACAAACTTATGCCTCTGTAGTTTGAACACTCACCTTTATCCCCTTTGCCTCTGCACAATGGCACTATGCATGCATTATGCCAATCCTCAGGCACTTCGCCATGATCCATACATACACTGAATATCCTCACCAACCAATCAACAACATAGTCACCC
The DNA here is from genome assembly GCF_036320965.1 of Panulirus ornatus. NCBI lineage: Eukaryota > Metazoa > Arthropoda > Malacostraca > Decapoda > Palinuridae > Panulirus > Panulirus ornatus. The sequence goes on from NC_092225.1 coordinate 10,685,952, forward strand.
TCTTTTTTAACAGATTCCACTGCAATACTGTCTAAACCCTGCCGCCTTGCTGGATTTTATTTTTCACAAAGCATTCACCAGCTCTTCTCTCTTTACCAAATCATTCTCCTTGACCCTCTCAACTTCACACACCACCTTGACGAAAACACTATCTGCCACTCAATCATCAAACACATTCAACAAACCTTCAAAATACTCACTCCAGCTCCTTCTCACTTCATCACTACATATTATTACTTCCCCAATTACCCCCTTCACCGATGTTCCCATTTATTATCTTGTCTTATGCACTCTATTTACCTCCTTACAAAACATCTTTTTTTTTTTTTTTTTTTTATACTTTGTCGCTGTCTCCCGCGTTTGCGAGGTAGCGCAAGGAAACAGACGAAAGAAATGGCCCAACCCCCCCCCATACACATGTACATACACACGTCCACACACGCAAATATACATACCTACACAGCTTTCCATGGTTTACCCCAGACGCTTCACATGCCTTGATTCAATCCACTGACAGCACGTCAACCCCTGTATACCACACCGCTCCAATTCACTCTATTCCTTGCCCTCCTTTCACCCTCCTGCATGTTCAGGCCCCGATCACACAAAATCTTTTTCACTCCATCTTTCCACCTCCAATTTGGTCTCCCTCTTCTCCTCGTTCCCTCCACCTCCGACACATATATCCTCTTGGTCAATCTTTCCTCACTCATTCTCTCCATGTGCCCAAACCATTTCAAAACACCCTCTTCTGCTCTCTCAACCACGCTCTTTTTATTTCCACACATCTCTCTTACCCTTACGTTACTTACTCGATCAAACCACCTCACACCACACATTTTCCTCAAACATCTCATTTCCAGCACGTCCATCCTCCTGCGCACAATTCTATCCATAGCCCACGCCTCGCAACCATACAACATTGTTGGAACCACCATTCCTTCAAACATACCCATTTTTGCTTTCCGAGATAATGTTCTCGACTTCCACACATTTTTCAAGGCTCCCAAAATTTTCGCCCCCTCCCCCACCCTATGATCCACTTCCGCTTCCATGGTTCCATCCGCTGACAGATCCACTCCCAGATATCTAAAACACTTCACTTCCTCCACTTTTTCTCCATTCAAACTCACCTCCCAATTGACTTGACCCTCAACCCTACTGTACCTAATAACCTTGCCCTTATTCACATTTACTCTTAACTTTCTTCTTCCACACACTTTACCAAACTCAGTCACCAGCTTCTGCAGTTTCTCACATGAATCAGCCACCAGCGCTGTATCATCAGCGAACAACAACTGACTCACTTCCCAAGCTCTCTCATCCCCAACAGACTTCATACTTGCCCCTCTTTCCAGGACTCTTGCATTTACCTCCCTAACAACCCCATCCATAAACAAATTAAACAACCATGGAGACATCACACGCCCCTGCCGCAAACCTACATTCACTGAGAACCAATCACTTTCCTCTCTTCCTACACGTACACATGCCTTACATCCTCGATAAAAACTTTTCACTGCTTCTAACAACTTGCCTCCCACACCATATATTCTTAATACCTTCCAAAGAGCATCTCTATCAACTCTATCATATGCCTTCTCCAGATCCATAAATGCTACATACAAATCCATTTGCTTTTCTAAGTATTTCTCACATACATTCTTCAAAGCAAACACCTGATCCACACATCCTCTACCACTTCTGAAACCGCACTGCTCTTCCCCAATCTGATGCTCTGTACATGCCTTCACCCTCTCAATCAATACCCTCCCATATAATTTACCAGGAATACTCAACAAACTTATACCTCTGTAATTTGAGCACTCACTCTTATCCCCTTTGCCTTTGTACAATGGCACTATGCACGCATTCCGCCAATCCTCAGGCACCTCACCATGAGTCATACATACATTAAATAACCTTACCAACCAGTCAACAATACAGTCACCCCCTTTTTTAATAAATTCCACTGCAATACCATCCAAACCTGCTGCCTTGCCGGCTTTCATCTTCCGCAAAGCTTTTACTACCTCTTCTCTGTTTACCAAATCATTTTCCCTAACCCTCTCACTTTGCACACCACCTCGACCAAAACACCCTATATCTGCCACTCTGTCATCAGACACATTCAACAAACCTTCAAAATACTCATTCCATCTCCTTCTCACATCACCACTACTTGTTATCACCTCCCCATTTACGCCCTTCACTGAAGTTCCCATTTGCTCCCTTGTCTTACGCACCCTATTTACCTCCTTCCAGAACATCTTTTTATTCTCCCTAAAATTTACTGATAGTCTCTCACCCCAACTCTCATTTGCCCTTTTTTTCACCTCTTGCACCTTTCTCTTGACCTCCTGTCTCTTTCTTTTATACTTCTCCCACTCAATTGCATTTTTTCCCTGCAAAAATCGTCCAAATGCCTCTCTCTTCTCTTTCACTAATACTCTTACTTCTTCATCCCACCACTCACTACCCTTTCTAAACAGCCCACCTCCCACTCTTCTCATGCCACAAGCATCTTTTGCGCTAAAATCTAATGATACTCTCTCACCCAAACTCTCATTTGCCCTCTTTTTTCAACCCTTGCACCTTTCTCTTGACCTCCTGCCGCATTCTTTCATACATCTCCAAGGCCTTTGCACTAATTCCCTGCAAGTATCATCCAAATGCCTCTCTCTTCTCTTTAACTAACAACCTTACTTCATCCCACCACTCACTACCCTTTCTGATCTGCCCACCTCCCACCTTTTTCATGCCACATACATCCCATTCCTCATCCATTCCCCTCATATCATTTGCTCTCACCTTTTGCTATTCTACACTCATTCTTTCCTGGTACTTCCTCATACAAGTCTCCTTTCCAAGCTCACTTACTCTCACCACACTCTTCTCCCCAACATTCTCCCTTCTTTTTTGAAAACCTCTACAAATCTTCACCTTCGCCTCCACAAGATAGCGATCAAACATCCCTCCAGCTGCCCGTCTCAGCACATTAACAACCAAAAGTCTCTCTTTTACATGCCTATCAATTAACATGCAATCCAATAATCCCCTTTGACCATCTCTCCTACTTACATATATATATTTATGTATATCTCTCTTTTCAAACCGGGTATTCCCAATCACCAGTCTTTCTTCAACACATAAATCCACAAGCTCTTCACCATTTCCATTTACAATACTGAACACCCCATGTACACCAGTTATACTCTCAACTGCCACATTCCTCACCCTCTTATTTAAAGCACCCATTACTATATTCCAGTTTTGGGCATCAAAGCTGCAAACATACTCACTCAGCTGCTCCCAAAACACTTGCCTCTCATGATCTTTCTTCTCATGACCAGGTGCATAGGCATCAATAATCACCCATCACTCTCCATCCACTTTTAGTTTTACCCACATCAATCTAGAATCTACTATCTTAAACTCTATCACATACTCCCACAACTTTTGCTTCAGGAGTAGTGCTACTCCCTCCTCAGATCTTGTCCTCTCACCAACCCCTGACTTTACTCCCAAGACTTTCCCAAGCCACCCTTCCCATTTACCCTTGAGCTTCGTTTCAATCAGAGCCAGAACATCCAGGTTTCTTTCCTCATGCATGCTACCTATCTCTCCTTTCTTCTCATTTTGGTTACATCCACACATATTCAGACACCCCAATATTCCCCATTTCCTGCCGAGCACACAATTCGTTGACCTAGTAAACAGATGGGCTGACTTTGGGCCAATCTCCAAGGCCAGGATTCAAACCTGTGTAGTTTTAACCCCAAGCATCCTGTGAATACATCATGATCAGTTACACTATTTGCTACACCATGGAGGCCCATAAAGGTTTGAGAACATGACAGGGTGTAAAATCATTACACTGTAAATGAAACCAGTGAAACAATACTAAAAAAGAACAGAGTATATCCCATTATGAAAATCAACTTACTCCAAGAATTTCTTTGACCATAAAAAACTGTCATTTCATCTGTTGAGTTTGCATAACCTTCATCAAGTGCGAGACCAATGTTCATCTTCTTGAAAACTTCCATTTCAACAAGGCGGCCCATGCCATTAAATCCTCCTAATTCCTCATCTGAAATTACAAAAATAAAAGGTGGCACTGAAAAACATAATAGATTAATTACCATGGAGGTTATACACTGCTTAAAAGATATAATACTTAAAAAATACATGTACCTCATCCAAGTGCCATGGTAGTTTTTGAATCTTACCACACAAATGTGCATGTAATTACCTATTTTCACTGTATGGAAAGGAATTTTACACTCATGGGAAACAAACCATCTCCTTAACATGCTTTACTTTCATAAAACTTCTTAAATTATTGGATGCTGTCTGCATGACCCATGTTCTTAGTCATTATGTTCCATTCATCCACCATTCTTGTTCTATAAAAGTTCTTTTCTAACAAGTATCTTGCTTAATTTCTTGTTTTGTACACTGGTTGCTCTACCCCTGCATCTCTCGAAGAAATATTCATTGTCCATGTCATTAATCTGTTATAAAAACTTATAGTTTGTGATCAGGTCATCCCTCATTCTTCTCTCTTCCATGGTCAGCAAATTTACAGCCTTTAGCCTTTGCCCTCCTCTGGACCTTCTCTATTAGCTCTTTGTATATCTTTGGGAGAGATGACTAAACTTGAGAAGTATATTCTAGTTTGGCCTTTTGCGAGATATGAAACACTTGCTTCATATTTCCTGAGCCATATACTTAACAGCTAATCAGACATTTCCCAAACAAACAGTTTGTCTTCCTTACTATCATCTAAATGTGCAACTCTGGTGACAGGTTTGGGACAATGTTGAGTCTCAAGTCCTTCTCACACACAGAATCTTGAAGCTTATTCTGCCAAATAACAGTCATATTGAGGCTTTCTTTCGCTTTGTCCCATCCTCATTACTTTACATTTCCTTGGGAAGAATGTCATCAACCATGGATCAGACCAACTATGAAGTCTGTTTAGGTCTACTTGTAAGCTGATGCAATCCTGCATCATCTGCAAACATATTCAGGTAAGAGTCCATACCTTCAGGCAAGTCATTCACATTGATCAAGAGCAATGGTCCCAAAACAGAACCCTGGGGCACTCCACTGGTGACCACTACCCATTCAATAAGGCTCGTCTGACATGTGTCCTTGTTCCCTTCTGCTAAGATAACTTAACATCCATCAGAGGAGCCTCCTACTTATTTCTTTTTAATATTCCAGCCCCTTAACCTGCCTCCCGTGAAGTATTGTGTTAAATGTTTTCTGGCAGTCACAATATACACAATCTACCCAGCTTTCCCTTCCTTCTGAGATATAGCTCAATTTCTCATAGAAATCTTACAGAGGTTCATTTCATATGACCTCCTTTCCCTAAAACCATTTTGCCTCACACTTTGGTTATTTAATCTTTTCAGAAAGTTATCTCTTTGGCTTCTGATTAACTTTTCCAGTATCTTCCAGACTGCACTTGTCAAGGATATTGGTCTGTAGTTCAGTGGCTCTTCCCGATTTCCTTTCTTAAACATGCTTGTGATATTTGCCCTTTTCCCATCCCTTGGCACTGCCTTTCTCTAGCAACATTTTGAATATATTTCAAGAGGTCTGTCAAGTGTATTTGCATACATCTTCACGACATATGGTGAAATTTCATCAAGACCATGAGCCTTGTGTGGGTCAAGAATTCTTGTTGGTCTGTTTATGTCTTTTATAGATATCTCAAAGTTTACTAAAGCCTCCAACACATCCAATCTTACTAATGATGGTGCTGTAGCATTTTCCTTTGTGAAAACACTATTGATCTTGTTAAACAGTTCCTTATATATCCATACATCATCCTTAACTATTTTCCCTCTAAATTAGGTTCAACCAAAAATCTAATCCTGATGAATTTAAAGAAAAGTTTTGGATTTTCACCTGCTATATTCATAATACTCCTTAAAATTTCTCTGTTCCTCTTTTCTTTTCCTGCTATACTTATTCTCTGCTACACATACTCAGTTTTTGACTCAGCTTTAATGGTGCAAACCAAACTGCACAGTTAACTCTGAGCATGTGGACTGAAAATCAACTGTGCAGTCTTAACAGCACAGACCAAAATGTCAGTCTGTGCAATACCTGTCACTGACTGCAATGATTTCCTCACAACTAAAGAGCAAGTGCTTAGTGTCTTCACCGTGAAAGTTTTGTCATGGACTTGAAAGGTCTTGTGATTTTCTGACCTCATGTTTACAATGTTAGAGATCAGTGGTGTCCAGAACATAGATAAGAATGCATAACTCATACACGCCTGGGGAGTGTTGTTCCAAATGGGTAGTTTCCGTGCTTGTCAAGTCGTTTATACATATTCTGTTCTTGTCGTGTATATTGGGAAAGGGTGGATCTATAAGTACTGAAGTGTGAAGCAAGTTAAGCTCTTTATTTTGACATCAGGATTGATAGGTTGTAATGAAGTGCCTTTAGTGGGAAGGTTTTAATGTTGTTGCAAAGAATTGAATGCCAAGCATACTGAGGTGAGAGTGCATTGGAGGCATTTTTGCTTTATAATGCAGGAGCTGAATGTCTCTTGCTCTAAGGCAGCCAATGATTGATCTGAGAATTTTGTTTTGTGTAGTCTGCAGCACTGTTACATTTTTTGACAGGGTGGAATACCAGGTAGGTGCAAATGATCACGCAGGTGTGGAACAGTTTAGAAGGGAAAAGATGAACTGTTTGTTATCTCCAAAACTGGTGCCATTAAGTGTTCTAAGGGTGTTTAGTTTGTTTCTGTTATCAGTTTCTTAAAGTATAACTTTAATTCTAAACAATACACTACAGCATTATTACCTGCTCTGTATATCATTCAAGTCCTCAGGCCTGACACACACTCCCTCCTCTCTTTGTTTACTACTAAAATATTCTTATTAGCCCTTAAACACTAGGTACCTTGTTATTGTTCAGTCTCAAATAATGTAAAAAACTAAGGTCTTTAAATTTTCTACTTACCATTATAAAAGAAATACAAGCAAAAGTATCATTATTATCATTATCATCATTATTATACATAATCGCTGTATCCCTCGTCAACAAGATAGCGCCAGGAAACAGACGAAGAATGAACCATCCACTCATTTACACATATATGTACATAAACACCCACATATGCACATATACATATCAACATATACATACATATACATACACGGACACAGACATTACATACATACACATGTACATATTCATACTTGCTTGACTTCATCCATTCCTATCGCTACCCTGCCCCACAGGAAAATAGCATCGTTATCCATTGCTCCAGCGAGGTAGCGCCAGGAATACAGACAAAAAGGCCACATTCATTCACACTCAGTCTCTAGCTGTCATGTGTAATGCATCAAAACCACAGCTCCCTATCCACATATAGGCCCCACAAAACTTTCCATGGTTTATCCCAGACACTTCACATGCCCTGGTTCAATCCATTGACAGCACATTGACCCAGTATACCATGTCATTCCAATTCACTCTATTCCTTGCACGACTCACCCTCCTGTATGTTCAGGCCCCGATCGTTCAAATTCTTTTTAACTTCATCCTTCCACCTCCAATTTGGTCTTCCGCTTTTCCCTGTTCCCTTCACCTCTGACACGTATATCCTCTCTGTCAATCTTTCCTCACTCATTCTCTCCATATGTCCAAACCATTTCAACACATCCTCTTCTGCTCTCTCAACCATACTCTTTTCATTTCCACACATCTCTCTTACCCTTACATTACTTAATCAAACTACCTCAAACCACATATTGTACTTAAACATTTCATTTCCAACACATCCACCCTCCTCCGTACAACCCTATCTATAACCCATGCCTCGCAACCGTATAACATTATTGGAATACTATTCCTTCAAACATACCCATTTTTGCACTCCAAGATAACGTTCTCTCCTTTCACACATTCTTTATTGCTCCCAGAACCTTCACCCCTTCCCCCACCCTGTGACTCACTTCTGCTTCCAAGGTTCCATCTGCTGCTAAGCCCACTCCCAGATATCTAAAACACTTCACTTCCTCCAATTTTTCTTCATTCATACTTACATCCCAATTAACTTGTCCCTCAACCTTACTGAACCTAATAACCTTGCTCTTATTCACATTTACTCTCAACTTTCTCCTTTTACACACTTTTCCAAACTGTCACCAACCTCTGCAGTTTCTCACCCGAAACTGACTCACTTCCCAGGCCCTCTCATCCACAACAGACTGCATAATCACCTCTCTCTCCAAAACTATTACATTTACCTCCCTAACCACCCCATCCATACACAAATTAAACAACCATGGGGACATCACACACCCCTGCCACGGACCAACATTCACTGGGAACCAATCCCTTTCCTCTCTCCCTATTCATACACATGACTTACATCCCTGGTAAAAACTTTTCACTGCTTCTAACAACTTACCTCCCACTCCATATACTCTTAAAACCAACAAAACATCTCTGTCAGCCCTATCATATGCCTTATCCAGATCCATAAATGCTAAATACAAATCCATTTGTTTTTCTGTATTTTTCACATAAATTCTTAAAAGCAAACACCTGATCCACACATCTTCTACATCTTCTTTGTAAACAACACTGCTCTTCCCCAATCTATGCTCTGTACATGCCTTAACCCTCTCAATCAATACCCTTCCATATAATTTCCCAGGAATACTCAACAAACTTATACCTCTGTAGTTTGAACACACATCTTTATCCCCTTTGCCTTTGTACAATGTCACTATGCATGCATTCCACCAATCCTCAGGCACTTCACCGTGTTCCATAAATACACTGAATATCCTTACTAACCAATCAAAAACACAGTCACCCCCTTTTTTAATAAATTCCACTGCAATACCATCCAAACCCCACTGCCTTGCTCGATTTCATCTTCTTCAAAGTTTTCACTACCTCTCTCTTTACCAAACCATTCTCCCTGACCCTCTCTCACTTTGCACACCACCCTGACCAAAACACCCTATATCTGTCACTCAATCATCAAACACATTCACAAAACCTTCAAAATTCTCACTCCATCTTCTTACCCTATTACTATCTGTTATCACCACCCCTCTCATACATACATGGTATAGCAGACACAGTGGAAGAACAGTGTTGGAAGGGTGGAGGAAGGAAGAGGTAGAAAGAGGGGATTATGTGCATTCAATGATAACACTCATAATCATTTATGAGACAAATATATGAGTAAAAGTAAAAACACTCATAATCATTTATGAGATAAACATATGAGTAAAAGTAAAAGACATACACCAATAAATGAGCTAACACAACTGATAAGGCATATTTACCCCAATGAAGGCTGTGGAAGGGTGGTGGCAGGAGGGAGGAGGTATGGGGTTGTGAACCTTGTGATGTAAACTCACTAAATAAAACATCATCATTTATGGTTACTAAATTCATATTTACATCAATATCTATAAATATTTACATATTTACATAAATTTTTTTTATTTTGCTTTGTCGCTGTCTCCCACGTTAGCGAGGAAGTGCAAGGAAACAGATGAAAGAATGGCCCAACCCATCCACATACACATGTATATACATACACGTCAGCACATGCACATATACATACCTATACATCTCAATGTATACATATATATACACATACAGACATATACATATATACACATGTGCATAATTCATACTGTCTGCCTTTATTCATTCCCATCGCCACCTCGCCACACATGAAATAACATCCCCCTCCCCCCTCATGTGTGCAAGGTAGCGCTAGGAAAAGACAATAAAGGCCACATTCGCTCACACTCAGTCTCTAGCTGTCATGTAATAATGCACCGAAGCCACAGCTCCCTTTCCACATCCAAGCCCCACAGAACTTTCCATGGTTTACCCCAGACGCTTCACATGCACTGGTTCAATCCATTGCCAGCACGTCGACCCCAGTATACCACATCGTTCCAATTCACTCTATTCCTTGCACACCTTTCACCCTCCTGCATGTGTAGGCCCCAATCACTCAAAATCTTTTTCACTCCATCCTTCCACCTCCAATTTGGTCTCCCACTTCTCCTCATTCCCCCCCACCCCTGACACATATATTCTCTTGGTCAATCTTTCCTCACTCATTCTCTCCATGCGACCAAACCATTTCAAAACACCCTCTTCTGCTCTCTCAACCACACTCTTTTTATTATCACATGTCTCTTACCCTATTATTACTTACTCAATCAAACCACCTCACACCAAATATTGTCCTTAAACATCTCATTTCCAGCACATCCACCCTCCTGCGCACAACTATATCCATAGCCCAAGCCTTGCAACCATATAACGTTGTTGGAACCACTATTCCTTCAAACATACCCATTTTTGCTTTCTGAGATAATGTTCTCGACTTCCCCACATTCTTCAACGCTCCCAGAACTTTCGCCCCCTCCCCCACCCTATGATTCACTTCCGCTTCCATGGTTCCATCCGCTGCCAAATCCACTCCCAGATATCTAAAACACTTCACTTCCTCCAGTTTTCCTCCATTCAAACTTACCTCCCAATTGACTTGTCCCTCAACCCTACTGTATATAATAACCTTGCTCTTATTCACATTTACTCTAAGCTTTCTTCTTTCACACACTTTACCAAACTAAGTCACCAGCTTCTGCAGTTTCTCACATGAATCAGCCACCAGCGCTGTATCATCAGCGAACAACAACTGACTCACTTCCCAAGCTCTCTCATCCACAACAGACTCCATACTTTCCCCTTTTTCCAAAACTCTTGCATTTACCTCCCTAACAACCCCTTCCATAAACAAATTAAACAAACGTGGAGACATCACACACCCCTGCCACAAACCTACATTCACTGAGAACCAATCACTTTCCTCTCTTTCTACACGTACACATGCCTTACATCCTCGATAAACACTTTTCACTGCTACTAACAACTTGCTTCCCACACCATATATTCTTAGTACCTTCCACAGAGCATCTCTATCAACTCTATCATACACCTTCTCCAGATCCATAAATGCTACATACAAATCCATTTGCTTTTCTAAGTATTTCTCACATACATTCTTCAAAGCAAACACCTGATCCACACATCCTCTACCACTTCTGAAACCACACTGCTCTTCCCCAATCTGATGCTCTGTACATGCCTTCACCCTCTCAATCAATACCCTCCCATATAATTTCCAAGGAATACTCAACAAACTTATACCTCTGTAATTTGAGCACTCACTTTTATCCCCTTTGCCTTTGTACAATGGCACTATGCAAGCATTTCGCTAATCCTCAGGCACCTCACCATGAGTCATACATGCATTAAATAACCTTACCAACCAGTCAACAATACATTCACCCCTGTTTTTAATAGATTCCACTACAATACCATCCAAACCTGCTGCCTTGCCGGCTTTCATCTTCCGCAAAGCTTTTACTACCTCTTCTCTGTTTACCAAACCATTTTCCCTAACCCTCTCACTTTGCACACCATCTCAACCAAAACACCCTATATCTGCCACTCTATCATCAAACACATTCAACAAACCTTCAAAATACTCATTCCATCTCCTTCTCACATCACCACTACCTGTTATCACCTCCCCATTAGCCCCCTTCACTGAAGTTCCTGTTTAATCCCATGTCTTACACACTTTATTTACCTCATTCCAAAACATCTTTTTATTCTCCCTAAAATTTAATGATACTCTCTCACCCAACTCTCATTTGCCCTCTTTGTCATCTCTTGCACCTTCCTCTCGACCTCCTGAATATATACATATACATATTAGAGTGGGAGACGTATAAAAGAAAGAGACAGGAGGTCAAGAGAAAGGTGCAAGAGGTGAAAAAAAGGGCAAATGAGAGTTGGGGTGAGAGAGTATCATTAAATTTTAGGGAGAATAAAAAGATGTTCTGGAAGGAGGTAAATAAAGTGCGTAAGACAAGGGAGCAAATGGGAACTTCAGTGAAGGGCGCAAATGGGGAGGTGATAACAAGTAGTGGTGATGTGAGAAGGAGATGGAGTGAGTATTTTGAAGGTTTGTTGAATGTGTTTGATGATAGAGTGGCAGATATAGGGTGTTTTGGTCGAGGTGGTGTGCAAAGTGAGAGGGTTAGGGAAAATGATTTGGTAAACAGAGAAGAGGTAGTAAAAGCTTTGCGGAAGATGAAAGCCGGCAAGGCAGCAGGTTTGGATGGTATTGCAGTGGAATTTATTAAAAAAGGGGGTGACTGTATTGTTGACTGGTTGGTAAGGTTATTTAATGTATGTATGACTCATGGTGAGGTGCCTGAGGATTGGCGGAATGCGTGCATAGTGCCATTGTACAAAGGCAAAGGGGATAAGAGTGAGTGCTCAAATTACAGAGGTATAAGTTTGTTGAGTATTCCTGGTAAATTATATGGGAGGGTATTGATTGAGAGGGTGAAGGCATGTACAGAGCATCAGATTGGGGAAGAGCAGTGTGGTTTCAGAAGTGGTAGAGGATGTGTGGATCAGGTGTTTGCTTTGAAGAATGTATGTGAGAAATACTTAGAAAAGCAAATGGATTTGTATGTAGCATTTATGGATCTGGAGAAGGCATATGATAGAGTTGATAGAGATGCTCTGTGGAAGGTATTAAGAATATATGGTGTGGGAGGCAAGTTGTTAGAAGCAGTGAAAAGTTTTTATCGAGGATGTAAGGCATGTGTACGTGTAGGAAGAGAGGAAAGTGATTGGTTCTCAGTGAATGTAGGTTTGCGGCAGGGGTGTGTGATGTCTCTATGGTTGTTTAATTTGTTTATGGATGGGGTTGTTAGGGAGGTGAATGCAAGAGTTTTGGAAAGAGGGGCAAGTATGAAGTCTGTTGGGGATGAGAGAGCTTGGGAAGTGAGTCAGTTGTTGTTCGCTGATGATACAGCGCTGGTGGCTGATTCATGTGAGAAACTGCAGAAGCTGGTGACTGAGTTTGGTAAAGTGTGTGAAAGAAGAAAGTTAAGAGTAAATGTGAATAAGAGCAAGGTTATTAGGTACAGTAGGGTTGAGGGTCAAGTCAATTGGGAGGTGAGTTTGAATGGAGAAAAACTGGAGGAAGTGAAGTGTTTTAGATATCTGGGAGTGGATCTGGCAGCAGATGGAACCATGGAAGCGGAAGTGGATCATAGGGTGGGGGAGGGGGCGAAAATTCTGGGAGCCTTGAAGAATGTGTGGGTCGAGAACATTATCTCGGAAAGCAAAAATGGGTATGTTTGAAGAAATAGTGGTTCCAACAATGTTGTATGGTTGCGAGGCGTGGGCTATGGATAGAGTTGTGCACAGGAGGATGGATGTGCTGGAAATGAGATGTTTGAGGACAATGTGTGGTGTGAGGTGGTTTGATCGAGTAAGTAACATAAGGGTAAGAGAGATGTGTGGAAATAAAAAGAGCGTGGTTGAGAAAGCAGAAGAGGGTGTTTTGAAATGGTTTGGGCACATGGAGAGAATGAGTGAGGAAAGATTGACCAAGAGGATATATGTGTCAGAGGTGGAGGGAACGAGGAGAAGAGGGAGACCAAATTGGAGGTGGAAAGATGGAGTGAAAAAGATTTTGTGTGATCGGGGCCTGAACATGCAGGAGGGTGAAAGGAGGGCAAGGAATAGAGTGAATTGGAGCGATGTGGTATACCGGGGTTGACGTGCTGTCAGTGGATTGAATCGGGGCATGTGAAGCGTTTGGGGTAACCCATGGAAAGCTGTGTAGGTATGTATATTTGCGTGTGTGGACGTATGTATATACATGTGTATGGGGGTGGGTTGGGCCATTTCTTTCGTCTGTTTCCTTGCGCTACCTCGCAAACGCGGGAGACAGCGACAAAGCAAAAAAAAAAAAAAAAAAAAAAAATATTTATATTTGTTTACATGTATACATACTTACACTTTAGAACAATTTTCATAGAGTGGTAGTCTTTAAATAAGCATCTAAAGTGACCAAAGTAACACTTAGCAGTCATACAAATATAGAAAAATCAGCAGAGAACTTAAAGAAAGCCCTCAAACATGAGCAATCACACAGTGTTTCCTGGCACCTACTACAAAAGTTGTATATGACAACACCCAGTATTTAAGGATAGATGAAATTCCTCGTACTTATACTGTAAGTATGTCATTTAACCTAAATGCATTCTATGTATAAAATTCTTTTAACTGTGACAAAATAGCAGTCTAATTCACTTCAAGTTAAGGCACCTTTCTTTGTATACAGGGACAACAACTCCAACCATATGTCTTTGGTGCTAACTGCATCATCTTCCTTTCACTTTACAATAATGGATGAGAAAAGCTTCATTAATAACTAGCTTCTTTTGTTTCAGTAAATTTCTTTCAAACAAATTTGTTGGATCATCACCGCCTATTCCATAGTAAGACAGTAAATGCTTACTACTTTCTAATCTATGCTCTCCAACATTCAAAGATTCGTAGATGATCAATTTTCCACTCGATTACATAACATGCAGTTATCTACAGTAAATTGAAACTAATAAAACAGAAATACAGTTGATGGTATCATATAATGCTATGCAATACTAAAATAGTTTCATGTACAAACCTGGTACAAAGGAAAGATAAATTGTGCGAAGGAATTTATGCCCTTGCTTTCTGAGTCTCTTTAGAGCTTCTAAGTACTGAACCCCAACACATTTCATATCTTGAGTTCCTCGTCCATAGATGTTTCCATTATCCTCTTTGTGTGCACTGAATGGATCATATTTCCAGTGTTCCTGCCAAGAAAGTTGACTGTAGTTCATGAATAAAATATATGATCTTCATGTTAAACATTATATATGAGGATAAAATCAGCATCAAAGATACTAATAAAAAAAAGGTACATGCTTACTGGAAACACTGGGACAACATCAGTATGAGAGTTAAGAAGAAGTGACTGCAGACTTGGGTCTTCTCCCAATAATTTCATTATAGCTGCTGGTTTACCAGGCATGCATTCTACAACCTGGAAGTCTACCTCCAGTTCCCTGGCCTGGCCCTGTAAATACTGCATGCATGCAGCTGCATACAAATGTTATAAGCTGTTAATCAAAGGTACTTGAGAACACCTCACCTTAATATTCTTTTTGATGTCTTAACTAAATAGTGACTTCAACTACATTCATTTTTCCTATTTTGATGCTCTAAGCATGGCTAGATATATAAAGAGATTCCATAGTAAAGTTAACTATAATCTACTTCCTTGCCTTTTAGGAACAATACATAATCACAGCTAACACTGTTATAAAAAAAAGCAGGCTTGTCAATTTTCTTTAACAGACAAGTCACATGATCATGACATTATGAGATTAGTTGCCCTATTCTAGGGTGCAAGAGAACTTATCATATGTTACTGGTACATAACATCATGCAATACATTTTGAATACCAAATCAAAGATCTCTACTTGCTGTGCTTTGCATGATCTAGATTGTCAATGTGCATACTTAACTATGGAGGTGAGCTGCAATATGAAAGCTTCTACATAAATTTTTTCACTGATCCCTTCATCTGTATTTGCATAAACTCAATGCAGCTTCAGCATTTTCATATAATGTTAAGTTCATGTTTCAGTATCAGTGTCCTACATTACAAAAAAATGCATATTTCAACATCTATATCAGTCACTGCATTCATACATGGGCTTCTGTCACAACTGCATGCCTTAATTGTCTAATTTCCTCTTCATGTATATGAATGGCAATACAAAGTAGAGTTTTAAAATGCACTACAAGATTTGGAATCTGGTTTGCACCCTTTATTTGGAGGGTTACCACACCCTCTCTCACCCTCACCATTCCCTCCCTCCCTGGCTATCACACTTTCCCTCATCTCCACCACTCCATCCCTCTAGCCATCACACCCTCCCTCACCACCACCACTCCTCCCTTTCCTGGTCACCCCACCCTGAAAAGCAGACTGGCGCTATTCAATTGTATAACCACTCATCACCATTTCCACTCTTCATACTTCTCATATTACAGTAAAACCTTCCTTCTCAATAATCAAGTATTATTTTTTTTTATAATCTGTCATCCTATTGGCTAGCAATTTCCTTCATGTATATGGTTGTTAATTGCATTGTGTCTGGGAACTTCTGTGATGCCTATACAAAGAGACAGACAGACAGGACATTCTTTTCATACAGTGGTACAAAACTGCATATGTGTAATTATCTGTATGCAGATGGAGATTTTAGGGGTGGAGGTGGGGGATTTCTAACACGAGAAGGCTTATCAATCTCTCCTTTTTGTTGTTATCTCTTAAGACTCCTGTGTTTTCTAAGTCTATTATTTGTCAAACTTACGAGTATCTTACCTGTACATTATCATCTACTGAAATAGTTCCTCCCACCATTTCTAAATCATTCAAGGAATGAGTAACTATTCATTTCTAGTGTTTTACAAATGACACAAAAGTTAAATCTCATGCTCAATTATATAGAAGTGCTCCATGTCAACACAATCAAATCCATTGAGGAACCAAAAAGGTTTCAGTCATATCTCTCTTAATCTAGTCCAAATACCATTACTAATCTGTATCTCTCTATCACCTGTTTCAAAATTTCCACAACATCAAGTCTAACCAAGATCCTGGTTAGCCCTTGGAGCTTGTTTTCATCTACCTCAAGCTTTTTACCCTATCAAATACTGTATTCTCTGCCAAAGTAAATTCAAACCCCTCATTCTCTCTTTTCATCCTTTTCTTCACTCAGTTCCCCAATAATGGTTTTCATGCAAGCCACTCTTAAACCAGGGACAGGTGGTGAGGTAATTTTTGTCTATATTATCATGCATAACCATATCAATTAGTCTCTCTCTCTCTCTCTCTCTCTCTCTCTCTCTCTCTCTCTCTCTCTCTCTCTCTCTCTCTCTCTCTCTCTCTTCTCATTTCATGCACTTTGAATATTCTTAGACAGTTCACTAGAAATTACATAAAGATTTCCCTCATGTTTACAGTTTTTTTTAAACTATATTTTCAGAGACTGTATCTCACTTCATATGTATCCATTAAATTTTTTTGGGTGGTGTCTATCTCATTTTTACACACTGGGTACGTGAAAATGATAAGAGGTTGTTGGTTGTGTCTAGTTTGGATGAGGATGTGTTCAAGATTATCATTTTGATAGTATCTGGTTGATATTTCTGCTTGTCCCAGGTTAAAAAAAATGTTCACCAATTTGTCTATTTGTAGAGAATTTGCCTGTCTTAACAGTAGAAACACGTCTACATTTGCAAGACCCCCTTCTCTTGGACGTTGTTTTCATAGGCTTTGGCAAGTTTAATAATTTAAAATCTTGGGAATTCCATGAATATGACAACTGCTGGTGCCGTTTTTTATGGGAGGGTGCCAAATCAAAAAGCCTGAATCACCCAAACTCCAGCAACATCTCAGCCCCAAATATATCACATGTTGGATGTATATACTTGTACAAGAAAAGTCTTTTGCGAGTATTGTGAAACATAAATTTGTAAAGAAAGAGATAGGATAAAATTTCAATGAATTTCCATGAAATACTAAGTGCACACTGATTCATATATTGTTCTACCTGTAGCAGTCTTCAGTACTTTTTATTGGTTTCATTTCTGCTTATGTAATTGGTTGCCATTTCCATTACTTTTCCCAAGTATGTTATTATGATAATGACTCAAGTGATTTTGATTAGCATAAAGACCACTCTGAAATCCCTTAAATTTCAAAACTCATTTGATTCCAATTTCCAGATTCTCAAGATCATAATGCAAATGCAACAACTTTTTATATAAAGTGAATCATACCACTCTTTTATAAAGTAGAATAAGTATGGTAAATCTCTAACTTTTCAGATCCTTTGTGCTCCCATCTTATGTATATATCAGCCACATGTATGAGAAAAGAATATCTAGATTTTAAAATTGGTCAAGATTTTGCATGGATATTCATTTTTCTGTTGACAATAATCAGTAAAAAAGTGCACTTTTGCAAAATCTTGTTTTTCACTTTACTTCAGTAATTCATTATCTAGAATGCTAACTATATATTTTTCAGCATTACTAAACATCAAAAAACAATAAAAGCCCATGAATGCATGAGGCCTAAAATTTTCCACAAAAACTGCAGCGATCACTCAATAAAAATGTTAAATCATATTGTTTAGGCTGGTAGTCTTAGCGAATATATAAAATATAAAATTAACCAACCCAAGAAAACTAGCCGATCGAATTACAAAAGTGTGACAGAAATGATTTCAGGGTAAACTGTACCATAGTTCTGCCATCATAATAAGTTAGGTAAATCAAAAATGATTCAGAGAGGCATATATGAATAAAGGCAAATAATTTTTTATACTACGCTGATAGATACAGCGTAGTGGGGAGGGTTATGAATGTCTAGGTAAACATGGAGCTAATTACAGTGGCATTGAATGAATCGCAAATTAAAAAAAAAAAAAAATTAACTCCATCGAATGTCATCTGATATTCTATATGTTCTTGAAGACAAAAACGTTTTCGCTAGCAGTGGTGTATTTGAGCAGTAAGTCAACGATAAGATATTTCGTCTATAACAAAATTTTGGTTCTGCTTTTTCAGAGAATTCAGTTACTCAAGTTAATAGACCCCTATTTTCCCAGGAGGAATATAATCAGGACACACAAAAGACGTGTCCGCAACACCGAGAATGCGAAAAATATCATCTTTCGAATATTGAGCGAATATTAGGATATTAAGTTTTGCAATCAGTAGTTTCCTCAGTTGTTATACCCTTGTCTTCCATACAATTCCTCCCGCAAATAATTGATTCTCGAGCAAATTAAGATTTTTCTATAATCAATGTAATTTTCCCAATTCAATCTAGAATTTAGTTAGGGTAAGCAACAAGCTGAAGTTACGGTAAGTTACGTATTTTCATCCGATGGATTTTTTATGCCTTTGAACTATTCTAGCATTCATTTATATTGCAAATCACTATTTTTTGTTATCTCCCCCTACCAAAACCTTGGATCTCTTGCGATAGAAATGATGGTCATAATAATGCAACACATCAAAAGACATCGGAAAAACGTAATTTAACCTTTCAAACGAAAGGATGTCTTCAAAGGTAATTTCACAAATTCAAATTTAAAGTAACATCGGCTGTTTGGGGAAGTTATGCGATATCTTCAGACACTCTGTGGATATATTCTTTGCCCCACGTTTTCCCTTATCATCAATGCTTTCCGCATTATCGACCCGTATTGAAGAACAACATTTAACGTAAAAGAAATAACTTAACCTAACCTAACCAGGGCCCTTGAGATGAATTTTATGAGGGTCCAAAGTTTCTTTCTGTTCCCTTCCCTTTGCATTAGTCCTGCATTTGTCATCCTGTGTTCATCCACTCCGGATTTATACCACGAGCTGTAAGGCCAAAAAGGATATGGAAGATGAGAGAGGGTTGAATGCTATTCTTCAATACATGCAATCTATCTATTTTAATAGGAAATAACAGCATATCAGTCATTCATAGATATCAAACATTTACGGCCAGCAGTGAAACAGGAGGAAATGGGCACTATCAGTCGCACATCGTATTACTATCGCGAAACAGATTCGATTTCCTTACCATAATCTGGATTCGGTTGAACTGTTTTTATCCTAATATAATTCCGGAAATTAGTTACGGCAGGATCTTCCATTGACGACATCGAAAATTACGCGTCAACCGCTCTGAAGTGTGAAGCTAAGTAGATAAAGGTCTGTCCTTCGACTGCAATTCTTATGACAGTGATAAGAATACGAAACGCTGCCGACGGGTTGCAACTCGCCAGTAGCCAAGATTTACGGTACTTTAAAGCTACATCACAGTGACGTCACCAAGATGGCGTTGTATTCCTTATCACTTGAAAAACAGTGGACAAGACAAGAGTGGAACCCTTACGGGGTGCTGTGCCCTATTTTACTTGATGAAAAGGGAGCGGAGCTCCTCTTTGTCTCCCCATTTGCTCAGGCCCTTCCGGCCACCGTCTGATTCCAGAGGATGTGATGAGATAAATATCATATCAGAGAATTTCGTTAGGATTTACCAGCCATTGGCGCTAGCACACTGTTTTTCTAGTTCATTTTTCTAAATACTACCATGAACAACTTCGCAGAAATGATATCCCTTTATTCCTTTTCCCATTCTTTCTTTGTCACTTGTGACTAATTTCTACGCATTTATGTGACTTGTTATTTTTAAAGAATTCAAAGTAAAGCCTGTGCTGACAGAAGCAAACGCCTTTTCATTGTCTGTGAAAGTCATGATAAGAGGTTTTTCACATTCATGTCATTTCATTGCTTGCTGGACTGCCTAGATATGGTTGTTGGTGCTGCAGCTACTTCTGATGCCTTCTTGTTCGTCTGATCAATTATAATCCAATGTACTAATACACACACACACACACACACACACACACACACACACATATATATATATATATATATATATATATATATATATATATATATATATATATATATATATATTTTTTTTTTTTTTTTTTTTTTTTCTTTGTCGCTGTCTCCCGCGTTTGCGAGGTAGCGCAAGGAAACAGACGAAAGAAATGGCCCAACCCACCCCCATACACACGTATATACATACGTCCACACACGCAAATATACATACCTACACAGCTTTCCATGGTTTACCCCAGACGCTTCACATGCCCCGATTCAATCCACTGACAGCACGTCAACCCCGGTATACCACATCGCTCCAATTCACTCTATTCCTTTGCCTCCTTTCACCCTCCTGCATGTTCAGGCCCCGATCACACAAAATCTTTTTCACTCCATCTTTCCACCTCCAATTTGGTCTCCCTCTTCTCCTCGTTCCCTCCACCTCCGACACATATATCCTCTTGGTCAATCTTTACTCACTCATTCTCTCCATGTGCCCAAACCATTTCAAAACACCCTCTTCTGCTCTCTCAACCACGCTCTTTTTATTTCCACACACCTCTCTTACCCTTACGTTACTTACTCGATCAAACCACCTCACACCACACATTGTCCTCAAACATCTCATTTCCAGCACATCCATCCTCCTGCGCACAACTCTATCCATAGCTCACGCCTCGTAACCATACAACATTGTTGGAACCACTATTCCTTCAAACATACCCATTTTTGCTTTCCGAGATAATGTTCTCGACTTCCACACATTCTTCAAGGCTCCCAGAATTTTCGCCCCCTCCCCCACCCTATGATCCACTTCCGCTTCCATGGTTCCATCCGCTGCCAGATCCACTCCCAGATATCTAAAACACTTCACTTCCTCCAGTTTTTCTCCATTCAAACTCACCTCCCAATTGACTTGACCCTCAACCCTACTGTACCTAATAACCTTGCTCTTATTCACATTTACTCTTAACTTTCTTCTTTCACACACTTTACCAAACTCAGTCACCAGCTTCTGCAGTTTCTCACATGAATCAGCCACCAGCGCTGTATCATCAGCGAACAACAGCTGACTCACTTCCCAAGCTCTCTCATCCCCAACAGACTTCATACTTGCCCCTCTTTCCAAAACTCTTGCATTCACCTCCCTAACAACCCCGTCCATAAACAAATTAAACAACTATGGAGACATCACACACCCCTGCCGCAAACCTACATTCACTGAGAACCAATCACTTTCCTCTCTTCCTACACGTACACATGCCTTACATCCTCGATAAAAACTTTTCACTGCTTCTAACAACTTGCCTCCCACACCATATATTCTTAATACCTTCCACAGAGCATCTCTATCAACTCTATCATATGCCTTCTCCAGATCCATAAATGCTACATACAAATCCATTTGCTTTTCTAAGTATTTCTCACATACATTCTTCAAAGCAAACACCTGATCCACACATCCTCTACCACTTCCGAAACCACACTGCTCTTCCCCAATCTGATGCTCTGTACATGCCTTCACCCTCTCAATCAATACCCTCCCATATAATTTACCAGGAATACTCAACAAACTTATACCTCTGTAATTTGAGCACTCACTCTTATCCCCTTTGCCTTTGTACAATGGCACTATGCACGCATTCGCCAATCCTCAGGCACCTCACCGTGAGTCATACATACATTAAATAACCTTACCAACCAGTCAACAATACAGTCACCCCCTTTTTTAATAAATTCCACTGCAATACCATCCAAACCTGCTGCCTTGCCGGCTTTCATCTTCCGCAAAGCTTTTACTACCTCTTCTCTGTTTGCCAAATCATTTTCCCTAACCCTCTCACTTTGCACACCACCTCGACCAAAACACCCTATATCTGCCACTCTATCATCAAACACATTCAACAAACCTTCAAAATACTCACTCCATCTCCTTCTCACATCACCACTACTTGTTATCACCTCCCCATTTGCGCCCTTCACTGAAGTTCCTGTTTAATCCCATGTCTTACACACTTTATTTACCTCATTCCAAAACATCTTTTTATTCTCCCTAAAATTTAATGATACTCTCTCACCCAACTCTCATTTGCCCTCTTTGTCATCTCTTGCACCTTCCTCTCGACCTCCTGAATATATACATATACATATTAGAGTGGGAGACGTATAAAAGAAAGAGACAGGAGGTCAAGAGAAAGGTGCAAGAGGTGAAAAAAAGGGCAAATGAGAGTTGGGGTGAGAGAGTATCATTAAATTTTAGGGAGAATAAAAAGATGTTCTGGAAGGAGGTAAATAAAGTGCGTAAGACAAGGGAGCAAATGGGAACTTCAGTGAAGGGCGCAAATGGGGAGGTGATAACAAGTAGTGGTGATGTGAGAAGGAGATGGAGTGAGTATTTTGAAGGTTTGTTGAATGTGTTTGATGATAGAGTGGCAGATATAGGGTGTTTTGGTCGAGGTGGTGTGCAAAGTGAGAGGGTTAGGGAAAATGATTTGGTAAACAGAGAAGAGGTAGTAAAAGCTTTGCGGAAGATGAAAGCCGGCAAGGCAGCAGGTTTGGATGGTATTGCAGTGGAATTTATTAAAAAAGGGGGTGACTGTATTGTTGACTGGTTGGTAAGGTTATTTAATGTATGTATGACTCATGGTGAGGTGCCTGAGGATTGGCGGAATGCGTGCATAGTGCCATTGTACAAAGGCAAAGGGGATAAGAGTGAGTGCTCAAATTACAGAGGTATAAGTTTGTTGAGTATTCCTGGTAAATTATATGGGAGGGTATTGATTGAGAGGGTGAAGGCATGTACAGAGCATCAGATTGGGGAAGAGCAGTGTGGTTTCAGAAGTGGTAGAGGATGTGTGGATCAGGTGTTTGCTTTGAAGAATGTATGTGAGAAATACTTAGAAAAGCAAATGGATTTGTATGTAGCATTTATGGATCTGGAGAAGGCATATGATAGAGTTGATAGAGATGCTCTGTGGAAGGTATTAAGAATATATGGTGTGGGAGGCAAGTTGTTAGAAGCAGTGAAAAGTTTTTATCGAGGATGTAAGGCATGTGTACGTGTAGGAAGAGAGGAAAGTGATTGGTTCTCAGTGAATGTAGGTTTGCGGCAGGGGTGTGTGATGTCTCCATGGTTGTTTAATTTGTTTATGGATGGGGTTGTTAGGGAGGTGAATGCAAGAGTTTTGGAAAGAGGGGCAAGTATGAAGTCTGTTGGGGATGAGAGAGCTTGGGAAGTGAGTCAGTTGTTGTTCGCTGATGATACAGCGCTGGTGGCTGATTCATGTGAGAAACTGCAGAAGCTGGTGACTGAGTTTGGTAAAGTGTGTGAAAGAAGAAAGTTAAGAGTAAATGTGAATAAGAGCAAGGTTATTAGGTACAGTAGGGTTGAGGGTCAAGTCAATTGGGAGGTGAGTTTGAATGGAGAAAAACTGGAGGAAGTGAAGTGTTTTAGATATCTGGGAGTGGATCTGGCAGCAGATGGAACCATGGAAGCGGAAGTGGATCATAGGGTGGGGGAGGGGGCGAAAATTCTGGGAGCCTTGAAGAATGTGTGGGTCGAGAACATTATCTCGGAAAGCAAAAATGGGTATGTTTGAAGGAATAGTGGTTCCAACAATGTTGTATGGTTGCGAGGCGTGGGCTATGGATAGAGTTGTGCACAGGAGGATGGATGTGCTGGAAATGAGATGTTTGAGGACAATGTGTGGTGTGAGGTGGTTTGATCGAGTAAGTAACGTAAGGGTAAGAGAGATGTGTGGAAATAAAAAGAGCGTGGTTGAGAGAGCAGAAGAGGGTGTTTTGAAATGGTTTGGGCACATGGAGAGAATGAGTGAGGAAAGATTGACCAAGAGGATATATGTGTCAGAGGTGGAGGGAACGAGGAGAAGAGGGAGACCAAATTGGAGGTGGAAAGATGGAGTGAAAAAGATTTTGTGTGATCGGGGCCTGAACATGCAGGAGGGTGAAAGGAGGGCAAGGAATAGAGTGAATTGGAGCGATGTGGTATACCGGGGTTGACGTGCTGTCAGTGGATTGAATCGGGGCATGTGAAGCGTCTGGGGTAACCCATGGAAAGCTGTGTAGGTATGTATATTTGCGTGTGTGGACGTATGTATATACATGTGTATGGGGGTGGGTTGGGCCATTTCTTTCGTCTGTTTCCTTGCGCTACCTCGCAAACGCGGGAGACAGCGACAAAGCAAAAAAAAAAAAAAAAAAAAAAAATATTTATATTTGTTTACATGTATACATACTTACACTTTAGAACAATTTTCAGAGAGTGGTAGTCTTTAAATAAGCATCTAAAGTGACCAAAGTAACACTTAGCAGTCATACAAATATAGAAAAATCAGCAGAGAACTTAAAGAAAGCCCTCAAACATGAGCAATCACACAGTGTTTCCTGGCACCTACTACAAAAGTTGTATATGACAACACCCAGTATTTAAGGATAGATGAAATTCCTCGTACTTATACTGTAAGTATGTCATTTAACCTAAATGCATTCTATGTATAAAATTCTTTTAACTGTGACAAAATAGCAGTCTAATTCACTTCAAGTTAAGGCACCTTTCTTTGTATACAGGGACAACAACTCCAACCATATGTCTTTGGTGCTAACTGCATCATCTTCCTTTCACTTTACAATAATGGATGAGAAAAGCTTCATTAATAACTAGCTTCTTTTGTTTCAGTAAATTTCTTTCAAACAAATTTGTTGGATCATCACCGCCTATTCCATAGTAAGACAGTAAATGCTTACTACTTTCTAATCTATGCTCTCCAACATTCAAAGATTCGTAGATGATCAATTTTCCACTCGATTACATAACATGCAGTTATCTACAGTAAATTGAAACTAATAAAACAGAAATACAGTTGATGGTATCATATAATGCTATGCAATACTAAAATAGTTTCATGTACAAACCTGGTACAAAGGAAAGATAAATTGTGCGAAGGAATTTATGCCCTTGCTTTCTGAGTCTCTTTAGAGCTTCTAAGTACTGAACCCCAACACATTTCATATCTTGAGTTCCTCGTCCATAGATGTTTCCATTATCCTCTTTGTGTGCACTGAATGGATCATATTTCCAGTGTTCCTGCCAAGAAAGTTGACTGTAGTTCATGAATAAAATATATGATCTTCATGTTAAACATTATATATGAGGATAAAATCAGCATCAAAGATACTAATAAAAAAAAGGTACATGCTTACTGGAAACACTGGGACAACATCAGTATGAGAGTTAAGAAGAAGTGACTGCAGACTTGGGTCTTCTCCCAATAATTTCATTATAGCTGCTGGTTTACCAGGCATGCATTCTACAACCTGGAAGTCTACCTCCAGTTCCCTGGCCTGGCCCTGTAAATACTGCATGCATGCAGCTGCATACAAATGTTATAAGCTGTTAATCAAAGGTACTTGAGAACACCTCACCTTAATATTCTTTTTGATGTCTTAACTAAATAGTGACTTCAACTACATTCATTTTTCCTATTTTGATGCTCTAAGCATGGCTAGATATATAAAGAGATTCCATAGTAAAGTTAACTATAATCTACTTCCTTGCCTTTTAGGAACAATACATAATCACAGCTAACACTGTTATAAAAAAAAGCAGGTTTGTCAATTTTCTTTAACAGACAAGTCACATGATCATGACATTATGAGATTAGTTGCCCTATTCTAGGGTGCAAGAGAACTTATCATATGTTACTGGTACATAACATCATGCAATACATTTTGAATACCAAATCAAAGATCTCTACTTGCTGTGCTTTGCATGATCTAGATTGTCAATGTGCATACTTAACTATGGAGGTGAGCTGCAATATGAAAGCTTCTACATAAATTTTTTCACTGATCCCTTCATCTGTATTTGCATAAACTCAATGCAGTTTCAGCATTTTCATATAATGTTAAGTTCATGTTTCAGTATCAGTGTCCTACATAACAAAAAAATGCATATTTCAACATCTATATCAGTCACTGCATTCATACATGGGCTTCTGTCACAACTGCATGCCTTAATTGTCTAATTTCCTCTTCATGTATATGAATGGCAATACAAAGTAGAGTTTTAAAATGCACTACAAGATTTGGAATCTGGTTTGCACCCTTTATTTGGAGGGTTACCACACCCTCTCTCACCCTCACCATTCCCTCCCTCCCTGGCTATCACACTTTCCCTCATCTCCACCACTCCATCCCTCTAGCCATCACACCCTCCCTCACCACCACCACTCCTCCCTTTCCTGGTCACCCCACCCTGAAAAGCAGACTGGCGCTATTCTATTGTATAACCACTCATCACCATTTCCACTCTTCATACTTCTCATATTACAGTAAAACCTTCCTTCTCAATAATCAAGTATTATTTTTTTTTATAATCTGTCATCCTATTGGCTAGCAATTTCCTTCATGTATATGGTTGTTAATTGCATTGTGTCTGGGAACTTCTGTGATGCCTATACAAAGAGACAGACAGACAGGACATTCTTTTCATACAGTGGTACAAAACTGCATATGTGTAATTATCTGTATGCAGATGGAGATTTTAGGGGTGGAGGTGGGGGATTTCTAACACGAGAAGGCTTATCAATCTCTCCTTTTTGTTGTTATCTCTTAAGACTCCTGTGTTTTCTAAGTCTATTATTTGTCAAACTTACGAGTATCTTACCTGTACATTATCATCTACTGAAATAGTTCCTCCCACCATTTCTAAATCATTCAAGGAATGAGTAACTATTCATTTCTAGTGTTTTACAAATGACACAAAAGTTAAATCTCATGCTCAATTATATAGAAGTGCTCCATGTCAACACAATCAAATCCATTGAGGAACCAAAAAGGTTTCAGTCATATCTCTCTTAATCTAGTCCAAATACCATTACTAATCTGTATCTCTCTATCACCTGTTTCAAAATTTCCACAACATCAAGTCTAACCAAGATCCTGGTTAGCCCTTGGAGCTTGTTTTCATCTACCTCAAGCTTTTTACCCTATCAAATACTGTATTCTCTGCCAAAGTAAATTCAAACCCCTCATTCTCTCTTTTCATCCTTTTCTTCACTCAGTTCCCCAATAATGGTTTTCATGCAAGCCACTCTTAAACCAGGGACAGGTGGTGAGGTAATTTTTGTCTATATTATCATGCATAACCATATCAATTAGTCTCTCTCTCTCTCTCTCTCTCTCTCTCTCTCTCTCTCTCTCTCTCTCTCTCTCTCTCTCTCTCTCTCTCTCTCTTCTCATTTCATGCACTTTGAATATTCTTAGACAGTTCACTAGAAATTACATAAAGATTTCCCTCATGTTTACAGTTTTTTTTAAACTATATTTTCAGAGACTGTATCTCACTTCATATGTATCCATTAAATTTTTTTGGGTGGTGTCTATCTCATTTTTACACACTGGGTACGTGAAAATGATAAGAGGTTGTTGGTTGTGTCTAGTTTGGATGAGGATGTGTTCAAGATTATCATTTTGATAGTATCTGGTTGATATTTCTGCTTGTCCCAGGTTAAAAAAAATGTTCACCAATTTGTCTATTTGTAGAGAATTTGCCTGTCTTAACAGTAGAAACACGTCTACATTTGCAAGACCCCCTTCTCTTGGACGTTGTTTTCATAGGCTTTGGCAAGTTTAATAATTTAAAATCTTGGGAATTCCATGAATATGACAACTGCTGGTGCCGTTTTTTATGGGAGGGTGCCAAATCAAAAAGCCTGAATCACCCAAACTCCAGCAACATCTCAGCCCCAAATATATCACATGTTGGATGTATATACTTGTACAAGAAAAGTCTTTTGCGAGTATTGTGAAACATAAATTTGTAAAGAAAGAGATAGGATAAAATTTCAATGAATTTCCATGAAATACTAAGTGCACACTGATTCATATATTGTTCTACCTGTAGCAGTCTTCAGTACTTTTTATTGGTTTCATTTCTGCTTATGTAATTGGTTGCCATTTCCATTACTTTTCCCAAGTATGTTATTATGATAATGACTCAAGTGATTTTGATTAGCATAAAGACCACTCTGAAATCCCTTAAATTTCAAAACTCATTTGATTCCAATTTCCAGATTCTCAAGATCATACTGCAAATGCAACAACTTTTTATATAAAGTGAATCATACCACTCTTTTATAAAGTAGAATAAGTATGGTAAATCTCTAACTTTTCAGATCCTTTGTGCTCCCATCTTATGTATATATCAGCCACATGTATGAGAAAAGAATATCTAGATTTTAAAATTGGTCAAGATTTTGCATGGATATTCATTTTTCTGTTGACAATAATCAGTAAAAAAGTGCACTTTTGCAAAATCTTGTTTTTCACTTTACTTCAGTAATTCATTATCTAGAATGCTAACTATATATTTTTCAGCATTACTAAACATCAAAAAACAATAAAAGCCCATGAATGCATGAGGCCTAAAATTTTCCACAAAAACTGCAGCGATCACTCAATAAAAATGTTAAATCATATTGTTTAGGCTGGTAGTCTTAGCGAATATATAAAATATAAAATTAACCAACCCAAGAAAACTAGCCGATCGAATTACAAAAGTGTGACAGAAATGATTTCAGGGTAAACTGTACCATAGTTCTGCCATCATAATAAGTTAGGTAAATCAAAAATGATTCAGAGAGGCATATATGAATAAAGGCAAATAATTTTTTATACTACGCTGATAGATACAGCGTAGTGGGGAGGGTTATGAATGTCTAGGTAAACATGGAGCTAATTACAGTGGCATTGAATGAATCGCAAATTAAAAAAAAAAAAAAAATTAACTCCATCGAATGTCATCTGATATTCTATATGTTCTTGAAGACAAAAACGTTTTCGCTAGCAGTGGTGTATTTGAGCAGTAAGTCAACGATAAGATATTTCGTCTATAACAAAATTTTGGTTCTGCTTTTTCAGAGAATTCAGTTACTCAAGTTAATAGACCCCTATTTTCCCAGGAGGAATATAATCAGGACACACAAAAGACGTGTCCGCAACACCGAGAATGCGAAAAATATCATCTTTCGAATATTGAGCGAATATTAGGATATTAAGTTTTGCAATCAGTAGTTTCCTCAGTTGTTATACCCTTGTCTTCCATACAATTCCTCCCGCAAATAATTGATTCTCGAGCAAATTAAGATTTTTCTATAATCAATGTAATTTTCCCAATTCAATCTAGAATTTAGTTAGGGTAAGCAACAAGCTGAGGTTACGGTAAGTTACGTATTTTCATCCGATGGATTTTTTATGCCTTTTGAACTATTCTAGCATTCATTTATATTGCAAATCACTATTTTTTGTTATCTCCCCCTACCAAAACCTTGGATCTCTTGCGATAGAAATGATGGTCATAATAATGCAACACATCAAAAGACATCGGAAAAACGTAATTTAACCTTTCAAACGAAAGGATGTCTTCAAAGGTAATTTCACAAATTCAAATTTAAAGTAACATCGGCTGTTTGGGGAAG
The DNA here is from genome assembly GCF_036320965.1 of Panulirus ornatus. NCBI lineage: Eukaryota > Metazoa > Arthropoda > Malacostraca > Decapoda > Palinuridae > Panulirus > Panulirus ornatus. The sequence goes on from NC_092225.1 coordinate 10,715,865, forward strand.
TTATGCGATATCTTCAGACACTCTGTGGATATATTCTTTGCCCCACGTTTTCCCTTATCATCAATGCTTTCCGCATTATCGACCCGTATTGAAGAACAACATTTAACGTAAAAGAAATAACTTAACCTAACCTAACCAGGGCCCTTGAGATGAATTTTATGAGGGTCCAAAGTTTCTTTCTGTTCCCTTCCCTTTGCATTAGTCCTGCATTTGTCATCCTGTGTTCATCCACTCCGGATTTATACCACGAGCTGTAAGGCCAAAAAGGATATGGAAGATGAGAGAGGGTTGAATGCTATTCTTCAATACATGCAATCTATCTATTTTAATAGGAAATAACAGCATATCAGTCATTCATAGATATCAAACATTTACGGCCAGCAGTGAAACAGGAGGAAATGGGCACTATCAGTCGCACATCGTATTACTATCGCGAAACAGATTCGATTTCCTTACCATAATCTGGATTCGGTTGAACTGTTTTTATCCTAATATAATTCCGGAAATTAGTTACGGCAGGATCTTCCATTGACGACATCGAAAATTACGCGTCAACCGCTCTGAAGTGTGAAGCTAAGTAGATAAAGGTCTGTCCTTCGACTGCAATTCTTATGACAGTGATAAGAATACGAAACGCTGCCGACGGGTTGCATCTCGCCAGTAGCCAAGATTTACGGTACTTTAAAGCTACATCACAGTGACGTCACCAAGATGGCGTTGTATTCCTTATCACTTGAAAAACAGTGGACAGGACAAGAGTGGAATCCTTACGGGGTGCTGTGCCCTATTTTACTTGATGAAAAGGGAGCGGAGCTCCTCTTTGTCTCCCCATTTGCTCAGGCCCTTCCGGCCACCGTCTGATACCAGAGGATGTGATGAGATAAATATCATATCGGAGAATTTCGTTAGGATTTACCAGCCATTGGCGCTAGCACACTGTTTTTCTAGTTCATTTTTCTAAATACTACCATGAACAACTTCGCAGAAATGATATCCCTTTATTCCTTTTCCCATTCTTTCTTTGTCACTTGTGACTGTAATTTCTACGCATTTATGTGACTTGTTATTTTTAAAGAATTAAAAGCAAAGCCTGTGCTGACAGAAGCAAACGCCTTTTCATTGTCTGTGAAAGTCATGATAAGAGGTTTTTCACATTCATGTCATTTCATTGCTTGCTGGACTGCCTAGATATGGTTGTTGGTGCTGCAGCTACTTCTGATGCCTTCTTGTTCGTCTGATCAATTATAATCCAATGTACTAACACACACACACACATACACATATATATATATATATATATATATATATATATATATATATATATATATATATATATATATATATACATATATATATACATATATATATATATATATATATATATAATTTTTTTTTTTTTTTATACTTTGTCGCTGTCTCCCGCGTTTGCGAGGTAGCGCAAGGAAACAGACGAAAGAAATGACCCAACCCCCCCTCCCCCCATACACATGTATATACATACGTCCACACACGCAAATATACATACCTACACAGCTTTCCATGGTTTACCCCAGACGCTTCACATGCCCTGATTCAATCCACTGACAGCACGTCAGCCCCGGTATACCACATCGCTCCAATTCACTCTGTTCCTTGCCCTCCTTTCACCCTCCTGCATGTTCAGGCCCCGATCACACAAAATCTTTTTCACTCCATCTTTCCACCCCCAATTTGGTCTCCCTCTTCTCCTTGTTCCCTCCACCTCCGACACATATATCCTCTTGGTCAATATTTCCTCACTCATCCTCTCCATGTGCCCAAACCACTTCAAAACACCCTCTTCTGCTCTCTCAACCACGCTCTTTTTATTTCCACACATCTCTCTTACCCTTACGTTACTCACTCGATCAAACCACCTCACACCACACATTGTCCTCAAACATCTCATTTCCAGCACATCCATCCTCCTGCGCACAACTCTATCCATAGCCCACGCCTCGCAACCATACAACATTGTTGGAACCACTATTCCTTCAAACATACCCATTTTTGCTTTTCGAGACAATGTTCTCGACTTTCACACATTCTTCAAGGCCCCCAGAATTTTCGCCCCCTCCCCCACCCTATGATCCACTTCCGCTTCCATAGTTCCATCCGCTGCCAGATCCACTCCCAGATATCTAAAACACTTCACTTCCTCCAGTTTTTCTCCATTCAAACTCACCTCCCAATTGACTTGACCCTCAACCCTACTGTACCTAATAACCTTGCTCTTATTCACATTTACTCTCAACTTTCTTCTTTCACACACTTTACCAAACTAAGTCACCACATTCTGCAGTTTCTCACATGAATCAGCCACCAGCGCTGTGTCATCAGCGAACAACAACTGACTCACTTCCCAAGCTCTCTCATCCCCAACAGACTTCATACTTGCCCCTCTTTCCAAAACTCTTGCATTTACCTCCCTAACAACCCCATCCATAAACAAATTAAACAACCATGGAGACATCACACACCCCTGCCGCAAACCTACATTCACTGAGAACCAATCACTTTCCTCTCTTCCTACACGTACACATGCCTTACATCCTCGATATATATATATATATATATATATATATATATATATATATATATATATATATATATATATATATATATATATATATATATACATATATATTATACTTTGTCGCTGTCTCCCGCGTTAGCGAGCTAGCGCTAGGAAACACGAAAAAATGGCCCAACCCACCCACATACTCATGTATATACATACAAGTCCATACACGCACATATACATACCTATACATTTCAATATATATATATATATATATATATATATATATATATATATATATATATATATGTATGTATATTTATTTATTTATTTTGCTTTGTCGCTGTCTCCCGCGTTAGCGAGGTAGCGCAAGGAAACAGACGAAAGAATGGCCCAACCCACCCACATACACATGTATATACATACACGTCCACACACACAAATATACATACCTATACATATCAACGTATACATACCTATACATATCAACGTATACATACCTATACATATCAACGTATACATATATATACACACACAGACATATACATGTATACACATGTACATAATTTATACTGGCTGCCTTTATTAATTCCCATCGCCATCTCGCCACACATGAAATAACAACCCCTTCCCCCCTTATGTGTGCGAGGTAGCGCTAGGAAAAGAACACAAAGGCCCCATTCGTTCACACTCAGTCTCTAGCTATCATATAATAATGCACCGAAACCACAGCTCCCTTTCCACATGCAGGCCCCACAGAACTTTCCATGGTTTACCCCAGACGCTTCACATACCCTGGTTCAATCCATTGACAGCACGTCGACCCCGGTATACCGCATCGTTCCAAGTCACTCTATTCCTTGCACGCCTTTCACCCTCCTGCATGTTCAGGCCCCGATCACTCAAAATCTTTTTCATTCCATCTTTTCACCTCCAATTTGGTCTCCCACTTCTCTTCGTTCCCGCCACTTCTGACACATATAACCTCTTTGTCAATCTTTCCTCACTCATTCTCTCCATGTGACCAAACCATTTCAAAACACCCTCTTCTGCTCTCTCAACCACAATCTTTTTATTACCACACATCTCTCTTACCCTATTATTACTTACTCGATCAAACCACCTCACACCACATATTGTCCTCAAACATCTCATTTCCAGCACATCCACCCTCCTGCGCAAAACTCTATGCATAGCCCACGCCTCGCAACCATACAACATTGTTGGAACCACTATTCCTTCAAACATACCCAGTTTTGCTTTCCGAGATAATGTTCTCGACTTCCACACATTCTTCAACGCTCCCAGAATTTTCGCCCCTCCCCCACCCTACGATTCACTGCCGCTTCCATGGTTCCATCCGCTGCCAAATCCACTCTCAGTTCTTCTCCATTCAAACTTACGTCCCAATTGACTTGACCCTCAACCCTACTGTACCTAATAACCTTGCTGTTATTCACATTTACTCTCAACTTTCTTCTTTCACACACTTTACCAAACTAAGTCACCACCTTCTGCAGTTTCTCACAGGAATCAGCCACCAGCGCTGTATCATCAGTGAACAACAACTGACTCATTTCCCAAGCTCTCTCATCCACAACAGACTGCATACTTGCCCTCTTTCCAAATTTCTTGCATTCACCTCCCTAACAACCCCATCCATAAACAAATTAAACAACCATGGAGACATCACACACCCCTGCCGCAAACCTACATTCACTGAGAACCAATCACTTTCCTCTCTTCCTACACGTACACATACCTTACATCCTCGATAAAAAAAACTTTTCACTGCTTCTAACAACTTGCCTCCCACTCCATATATTCTTAATACCTTCCACAGAGCATCTCTGTCAACTCTATCATATGCCTTCTCCAGATCCATAAATGCTACATACAAATCCATTTGCTTTTCTAAGTATTTCTCACATACATTCTTCAAAGCAAACATCTGATCCACACATCCTCTACCACTTCTGAAACCACGCTGCTCTTCCCCAATCTGATGCTCTGTACATGCCTTAACCCTCTCAATCAATACCCTCCCATATGATTTACCAGGAATACTCAACAAACTTATACCTCAGTAATTTGAGCACTCACCTTTGTCCTCTTTGCCTTTGGACAATAGCACTATGCAAGCATTCCGCCAATCCTCAGGCACCTCTCCATGAATCATACATACATTAGATAGCCTTACCAACCAGTCAACAATACAGTCACCCCCTTTTTTAATAAATTCCACTGCAATACCATCCAAACACGCTGCCTTGCCGGCTTTCATCTTCCGCAAAGCTTTTACTACATCTTCTCTGTTTACCAAATCATTTTCCCTAACCCACTCACTTTGCACACCACCTCGACCAAAACACCCTATATATGCCACTCTATCATCAAACACATTCAACAAACCTTCAAAATACTCACTCCATCTACTTCTCACATCACCACTACTTGTTATCACCTCCCCATTTGCCCCCTTCACTGAAGTTCCCATTTGTTCCCGTGTCTTACGCACTTTATTTACCTCCTTCCAAAAGATCTTTTTATTCTCCCTAAAATTTAATGATACTCTCTCATTCCAACCTCATTTGCCCTCTTTTTCACCTCTTGCACCTTTCTCTTGACCTCCTGCCTCTTTCTTTTATACATCTCCCACTCATTTGCATTATTTCCATGCAAAAATCGTCCAAATGCCTCTCTCTTCACTTTCACCAATAATCTTACTTCTTTATCCCAGCACTCACTACCCTTTCTAATCTGCCCACCTCCCACGTTTCTCATGCCACAAGCATCTTTTGCGCAAGCCATCGCTGCTTCCCTAAATACATCCCATTCCTCCCCCACTCCCCTTACCTCCTTTGTTCTCACCTTTTTCCATTCTGTACTCAGTCTCTCCTGGTACTTCCTCACACAAGTCTCCTTCCCAAGCTCACTTACTCTCACCACTCTCTTATATGTATATATATATATATATATATATATATATATATATATATATATATATATATATATATATATATATTTGTTTATATACATACATATACACATGTACATGATTCATACTCACTGCCTGTACTCATTCCCGTCGCCACCCCGCCACACATGAAATGACAACCCCCTTCCCTGGACGCGCGAGGTAGCGCTAGGAAAAGACAACAAAGGCCACATTCGTTCACACTCAGTCTCTAGCTGTCATGTATAATGCACCGAAACCACATCTCCCTTTCCACATCCAGGCCCCACAAAACATTATATGGTTTACCCCAGACGCTTCACATGCCCTGGTTTAATCCATTGACAGCGCGTCGACCCCGGTATACCACATCGTTCCAATTCCCTCTACTCCTTGCATGCCTTTCACCTTCCTCCATGTTCAGGCCCCGATCGCTCAAAATCGCTTTCGCTCCATCCTTCCACATCCAATTTGGTCTCACACTTCTCCTCGTCCCCTCCACCTCAGACACACGTATCCTCTTTGTCAATCTTTGCTCACTCATTCTCTCCATGTGACCCAACCATTTCAAAACACCCTCTTCTGCTCTCTCAACCACACTCTTTTTAGTACCACACATCTCTCTTGCCCTTTCGTTACTTACTCGATCAAACCACCTCACACCACATATCGCCCTTAAACATCTCATTTTCAACACATCCACCCTCCTCCGCACAACCCTATCTATAGCCCACGCCTCACAGCCATAACATTGTTGGAACCACTATTCCTTCAAACATGCCCATTTTTGCTTTGCGAGATAATGTTTTCGCCTTCCACATATTTTTCAACGCTCCCAGAACTTTCGCCTCCTCCCCCACCCTGTGACTCTCTATCGCTTCCATGGTTCCATCCGCTGCCACATCCACTCCCAGATATCTAAAACACTTCACTTCCTCCAGTTTTTCTCCATTCAAACTTACCTCCCAGTTTACTTGTCCCTCAACCCTACTGTACCTAATAACCTTGCTCTTATTCACACTTACTCTCAGCTTTCTTCTTTCACACACTTTACCAAACTCAGCCACCAGCTTCTGCAGTTTCTCACCCGAATCAGCGACCAGCGCTGTATCATCAGCGAACAACAACTGACTCATTTCCCAAGCTCTTTCATCCACAATAGACTGCATACTTGCCCCTCTCTCCAAAACTCTTGCATTCACCTCCCTAACAACCTCATCCATAAACAAATTAAACAACCATGGAGACATCACGCACCCTTGCCGCAAACGGACATTCACTGAGAACCAATCACTTTCCTTTCTTCCTACTCGTACACATGCCTTACATCCTCGATAAAAACTTTTCACTGCTTCTAGCAACTTGCCTCACTCACCATATATTCTTTATACCTTTCACAGAGCCTCTCTATCAGCTCTATCATATGCTTTCTCCATATCCATAAATGCTCCATACAGATCCATTTGTTTTTCTAAGTATTACTCACATACAATCTTCAAAGCAAACACCTGATCCACACATCCTCAACCACTTCTGAAACCACGCTGCTCTTCCCCAATCTGATGCTCTGTACATTCCTTCACCTTCTCAATCAATACTCTCCCATGTAATTTCCCAGGAATACTCAACAGACTTATACCTTTGTAATTTGCACAGTTACCTTTATATATATATATATATATATATATATATATATATATATATATATATATATATATATATATACATATATATATATTCCTATGAGTCCACAGGGAAAATGAAACACGAAAAGTTCCCTGGTGCACTTTCGTGTAATAATCACATCATCAGGGGAGACACAAGAGAGAAATATAACAGTCAGTTGATATACATCAAAGAGACGAAGCTAGGACGCCATTTGGTAACTGACTGTTATATTTTTCTCTTGTGTCTCCCCTGATGATGTGATTATTACACGAAAGTGCACTTGGGAACTTTTCGTGTTTCATTTTTCCCGTTGACTCATAGGAATATCTTGATCACGCGCAAAATTGTGATCCTTTCTAACATATATATATATATATATATATATATATATATATATATATATATATATATATATATATATATGTATATATGATATCGTCAGTAACCTATTAGAGTCCTGTGCTAGACGCATTGTTATACTTAAAGAAGCACACTGTTGCTCATACAGGAGAGGAGCCGTATGAATGCAATGCTCACAGTGCCCAAAGGCCCTCCTTCAGGAGAGTATTCTACCGTAGTACATGACTGTTCATGCAGGAGAAAAGCTGTATCAATATTCAGTTGGTGAGGCACATAAACACTCATACAGAAGAGAAACCAAATCAGTGTTTATATTGCCAAAACACTTGCTTCCTAATGAGTCACATGATATGACACGTGATTGAACATACGAGAAAGAATCCATTCACATGTTCACGTTGCCAAAAGTCTTCCCGGAGAAATGCTCTTATGGAGCACATGATGACTTCATACAGGAAAGAAGACAATGAATGTTAATAGTGCCAAAATGCCTTCTCCCAGAAGATTGATTTAGTGAGACACATGAATACTCATATAAGAATCTTCTTTTAAGGAAGTGCTTAATTGAAACAAATGAATTATCATACAAGACAAAAAGTGAAAAATCTTCTCATAGGGATCATTTAGGGTTAGCACACAGCTATTTACACAGGAGAGAAGCCATATGAAAGATCACAGTGCCAAACGGCCTTTTAGAGAAGTAGTTTGGAAGAGTATACTGTAACTCACACTGGAAAGAAGCTATTTACATATTCATAGTGTTAGGGAACATTCTCCTGTTGAAATATTTCATTGCATCACATGACTTTTTATGCAGATGAGAAGCCATATGAATGTTCACAGTGCCTAACAACTTTTAACCGCTGTTGGTTTATTGTTACAGAGCACTTTGTTCTTTACGCCGGAGAGAAAATTTAAAGAGTACAGTCCTTTCCTAAAATATTCTTAAAACTCCTGTTTAACTATTACAACGCCGCCTGGTGCTGAGGTTTAGAACTGCGTCCTTGTACCAGCCACAGCGTGAAGCTGATGCACATGAATCTATAAGTTCTAATCACCAGACTCAAGTTCATTACTGAACCAACAGATGGCGCATAATGGCATCTATTACAGGGGATGTTGAAGAAGAGGGAAAGGTTGTTTGAAGGTTGCGATCCTGATAACGTTAACAGTTATCTTGTTGACAGCCAGATGCAGACTCTTACGTTCATTAAACCATATGGGGAAAGTTTCAGGTTTCGAGGTTATACCCTCCTGGGGTTATGACGGTCACCCATGTACACAGAGGGACAAGGGGACAAACAGACAAGCTCTTGCATCATTACAGATTCTACCACTGCATTTTTAAAGCAACAATTACAGGGCAGAAAAGTTTGTTGTTCATGAAAGCTGGCTGTGACTGGCCACACCAACACACAACACTACTACACTATTACACAAATCTACATCATCATACAACACTGAGCATACTACACTGACAAGACATTGACAGAATGGAGATGTTTGCCAGAATAGATAGTGACTGCAGTCGTTTACGAATGTCCAGATTGAGCTTGATGACTTACTTCAGATTTGTTTAGTCATCTGTGATAAATATAAAGAGATTCGTAACAAAGGTTTCAGGGTCTCATTGTTAAATAGGTTAATCTTTGTGCCCAATTTGTGTAAGAGGGTGGCGGCGGACACCATTGTGGAGGGCTGGGGGTGCATTCCTTTGAGTCCAGGTTACCAGCACTGACTAGCAGGCCTAACTTCCCACTGTGTTGTAAATACCTTGTGTAATTAGTGCCTTGCAATTTTTCTACGCTAATGTGACCAATTTATGGTGTATCATTTAAATAATTAATCCTAATATGTGAAGGATAACCTCAAACTACAAAAAAGGCAAGGCACATTTGAGATAAGCAAGCTAATATGTCACTTACTTGCCGGTAAAAGCAACTCACACACTTTATGACATTATTCAACTGCCATAGCACGACAATGATAATAATGTTGCATATCGTACTGAACGTAATTATTGCTTTACATATGAATTTAAGGTAACTAACTTCATGACAGGTTTCATAAAGACGAAACGGTGCCAGACTTCAGTCTACCTTACAGAATGAGTGCGTACTTGTTATCCGGGGAAGATCATACTGAAATTTGGCAGCATCACCGCTTACCTCTTACTTAATTCCAGAGGAGGTGACTGAGTCATGTAAACGCTGGTGGACCCACACAGATGATTTATCTGAAGCTACAATGAATTGACCAATTTGACGACACATTAACCTAAAGGCAGTGAAATCTCATTTCAGAGGAAGTCCAAATGATATAATTGAACTGAAAACATTAACAATTTTATGATAGATCTCGAGATCTTTGTCAGTCTGGAGTTAAAAAGATGTCTATCAATGGCCGATTTTGTTTTGTGATTGCGCAACATAAATTCAACCTATTCACCAAGTTAAGAAATACACTTAATGCCTATTATCTACTGCTGTTGCTGCCACAACCACCAAGTATTTGTTTTCTGGTGTGCAGGTAAGATTTAGTACTATTAGTAGCGGCAATTCTATCCATATGTCAGAAATCAGTAACGACAAGATAAAGAAATTAACATTATCAGGACGTGAGCTTTTCGTCGTTATTCTCAACCTCCTCACAAACACCCCCTCTCTGTTCGTCCCTCCTTACCCATCCTCGCCTATCCCCACCCATCCCATTCCCCTTATAAATACACGGTTCGCCACTGGTTAGTTCAAAGATAAACTTGTAGATTCATTTGCATCGGCTTCACATTGTGGCTGGTGCCAGGATTGCTCCAAGCCTCTGCACTGGGAGAAGCAAGGAATTTCTGGCCCAGACTTTACCTTTTAATTTTCAGAGCCAAGAAAATATTAAACTTCTTTGATGGTAGAAGTAATAGGCCTTTTGGAACTCTGCCAGGGTGAGTGGACGGATAACAGGTCTAGCATGAAGAGCTTCCTGGACAAATTTGATACATAATGATGAAAGTTAGATGAGGTCGTCTTTATGATGGTCAACTCTCTCGACTTACTTCACAGGATGGAAAGCTTGTTATGGTTCTCCTAGGAAGAATCATCATACATCCGCTTGAAAGTAACCTTCCGTGCACCTGTCATTACGTGAACCTCTATGTATTCGCCAGTACGTGATCTTGCAACCATCCATCACTATTACTCTCAAGGTAAGAACAATGTTTACAAGTAAGTGCAGACAACAGCAACACCAGTCGCATTAATGTCACACTGCCAGATTCTATGGCGAACATTCGGCCTTGAGGAGAGTGCCCGTTGTCTTGCTGTATCGTGGCTTGTTTTCATGAAATAATTTCGGCACACGCTCTTGGAAGTTTGTATGTCCCTGGGGAAAGAAGAGAAAGAATGCTATAGATGTATCTCCTACGTGTCCTAGAGGGGGACAAAGAAAGGCGGAAGTAAGGGACCAAGAAATCTTTCCCTGTTGTTATGTCATTTACCAAAAGTAGGAACAGAAAGAGGATCCATCCGAAAATTCTTCCTCAAAGGCTTATTCGTCTGTTTCTGATACATACGTCGCTAAGGCTCAAAAGGCAAGTAAGTATATAAAAAATAACGAAATAAGTACACGTAAACGTACAAAAAAGAACGGCGATTAAAACTTTCAGGTGGTAATTGATTATACGATGCTGATATTCTTGAAACACGGTGTTAGCAGGAGTCGGTCTGCAGTCACCCCAGTTGTTTATCATCCTCTCGGGATTAGTCGATGATTTGGGGTCGAGCAGTGTGGTTTCAAAAGTGGTAGAGGATGTGTGGATCAGGTGTCTGTTTTAAAGAATGCTTGCGAGAAATGCTAAGAGAAACTGTTGGATTTGTATGTGTCATTTATAGACCAGGAGATGGGGTTGATAGAGATGTCTTGTGGAAGGTCTTAAGAGTATACCGTACGAGAAAAAAGCTGTTAGAAGCAGTGAGAAGTTTTAATCAATGGTGTAAGGCATGTGTACGTGCAGGAAGAGAGAAGAGTGAATTGGTTCCAGGTGAAGGTTCATCTGGGGCAGAGGTGTGTCATGTTGCCATGGTTGTTTAATCTGTTTATAGATGGGGTGGTGATGGAGGTAATTCCAAGAGTCTTGGAGATAGAGGCCAGTATGCAGTCTCTGGGGAATGAGCGGACTTGGGATGTGAGTCATTTGTTGTTCGCCAATGGTACAGTAGTGGTGGTAGACTCTAATGGGAAACTGCAGAAGTTGGTGAATGAGTTAGGAGGAATGTGTGAAAGGAGGAAATTGAGAGTAAATGTAAATGAAAGCAAGGTTTAGCAGAGCTGAGGGATAGGTTAGTCTGGATGTGAGTTTGAATGGAGAAAATTATAAGGAAGTGAAGTGTTTTAGATATCTGAGAGTGGACCTGATAGCGAATGGAACCATCGAAAGGGAAGTGAGTCATATGGTGGGTGAGGGGGTGAGGTTCTGACAAATGTGTGGAAAGACAGAATGTTATCTGGGACGATAAAAATGAGTATCTTTAAGGTACAGTAGTCTCAACAATATAACACGGTTGCGAAGCATGGGCTGCAGATATGATTGTACGGAGGAAGTGGATGTGTTGTAAATGAAATGCTTGAGAACAATGTGTGGTGTGGGGTGGTTTGATCAAATAAGTAATGAAAGGGTAAGACAGAGGTGTGGTAAGACAAAGAGTGTGGTTGAGAGAGCTGAAGAGGGTGTGCTGAAAAGGCCTCGACATATAGTGAGAATGAGTGAGGAAGTGCTGACAAAGAGGATGTATGTGCCATAAGTGGAGGGAACAAGGAGAAAGAGACCAAACTGGAGATGAAAGGATGGAGTGGAAAAGAATCTGAGTGATCAGGGCCTTAACACGCAGGAGGTTGTAAGGCGTGCAAGGGATAGAGTAGATTGGACTGATGAGGTATACTGAGTTCAACGTGATGTCAAAGGACTGAACCAGGGCATGTGAAGTGTCCGGGGTAAACCATGAAAAGGTCTGTGGATCCCGGATGTGGATAGGGAGCAGCGGTTTCGGTGCATTAAACATGACAGCTAAAGTAAAGATGTGTGCGAATGTGGCTTTTCTTCGCCTGTTCCTTCCGCTACCTCGCAAGCGTCGAAAATGGCACAAAAAGAAAGATTTGTATATACATATGTATATATATATATATATATATATATATATATATATATATATATATATATATATATATATATATATATATATATATGTGTATGTATATATATATATATATATATATATATATATATATATATATATATATATATATATATATATATATATTTTTTTTTTTTTCCTTTGTCGCTGTCTCCCGCGTTTGCGAGGTAGCGCAAGGAAACAGACGAAAGAAATGGCCCAACCCACCCCCATACACATGTATATACACACGTCCACACACGCAAATATACATACCTACACAGCTTTCCATGGTTTACCCCAGACGCTTCACATGCCCTAATTCAATCCACTGACAGCACGTCAACCCCGGTATACCACATCGATCCAATTCACTCTATTCCTTGCCCTCCTTTCACCCTCCTGCATGTTCAGGCCCCGATCACACAAAATCTTTTTCACTCCATCTTTCCACCTCCAATTTGGTCTCCCACTTCTCCTCGTTCCCTCCACCTCCGACACATATATCCTCTTGGTCAATCTTTCCTCACTCATTCTCTCCATGTGCCCAAACCATTTCAAAACACCCTCTTCTGCTCTCTCAACCACGCTCTTTTTATTTCCACACATCTCTCTTACCCTTACGTTACTTACTCGATCAAACCACCTCACACCACACATTGACCTCAAACATCTCATTTCCAGCACATCCATCCTCCTGCGCACAATTCTATCCATAGCCCACGCCTCGCAACCATACAACATTGTTGGAACCACTATTCCTTCAAACATACCCATTTTTGTTTTCCGAGATAATGTTCTCGACTTCCACACATTCTTCAAGGCTCCCAGGATTTTCGCCCCCTCCCCCACCCTATGATCCACTTCCGCTTCCATGGTTCCATCCGCTGCCAGATCCACTCCTAGATATCTAAAACACTTTACTTCCTCCAGTTTTTCTCCATTCAAACTTACCTCCCAATTGACTTGACCCTCAACCCTACTGTACCTAATTACCTTGCTCTTATTCACATTCACTCTTAACTTTCTTCTTTCACACACTTTACCAAACTCAGTCACCAGCTTCTGCAGTTTCTCACATGAATCAGCCACCAGCGCTGTATCATCAGCGAACAATAACTGACTCACTTTCCAAGCTCTCTCATCCCCAACAGACTTCATACTTGCCCCTCTTTCCAAAACTCTTGCATTCACCTCCCTAACAACCCCATCCATAAACAAATTAAACAATCATGGAGACATCACACACCCCTGCCGCAAACCTACATTCACTGAGAACCAATCACTTTCCTCTCTTCCTACACGTACACATGCCTTACATCCTAGATAAAAACTTTTCACTGCTTCTAACAACTTGCCTCCCACACCATATATTCTTAATACCTTCCACAGAGCATCTCTATCAACTCTATCATATGCCTTCTCCATATCCATAAATGCTACATACAAATCCATTTGCTTTTCTAAGTATTTCTCACATACATTCTTCAAAGCAAACACCTGATCCACACATCCTCTACCACTTCTGAAACCACACTGCTCTTCCCCAATCTGATGCTCTGTACATGCCTTCACCCTCTCAATCAATACCCTCCCATATAATTTACCAGGAATACTCAACAAACTTATACCTCTGTAATTTGAGCACTCACTCTTATCCCCTTTGCCTTTGTACAATGGCACTATGCACGCATTCCGCCAATCCTCAGGCACCTCACCATGAGTCATACATACATTAAATAACCTTACCAACCAGTCAATAATACAGTCACCCCCTTTTTTTTTATAAATTCCACTGCAATACCATCCAAACCTGCTGCCTTGCCGGCTTTCATCTTCCGCAAAGCTTTTACTACCTCTTCTCTGTTTACCAAATCATTTTCCCTAACCCTCTCACTTTGCACACCACCTCGACCAAAACACCCTATATCTGCCACTCTATCATCACACACATTCAACAAACCTTCAAAATACTCACTCCATCTCCTTCTCACATCACCACTACTTGTTATCACCTCCCCATTTGCGCCCTTCACTGAAGTTCCCATTTGCTCCCTTGTCTTACGCACTTTATTTACCTCCTTCCAGAACATCATTTTATTCTCCCTAAAATTTAATGATAGTCTCTCACCCCAACTCTCATTTGCCCTCTTTTTCACCTCTTGCACCTTTCTCTTGACCTCCTGTCTCTTTCTTTTATATATCTCCCACTCAATTGCATTTTTTCCTTGCAAAAATCGTCCAAATGCCTCTCTCTTCTCTTTCACTAATAATCTTACTTCTTCATCCCACCACTCACTACCCTTTCTAATCAACCCACCTCCCACTCTTCTCATGCCACAAGCATCTTTTGCGCAATCCATCACTGATTCCCTAAATACATCCCATTCCTCCCCCACTCCTCTTACTTCCATTGTTCTCACCTTTTTCCATTCTGTACTCAGTCTCTCCTGGTACTTCCTCACACAAGTCTCCTTCCCAAGCTCACTTACGCTCACCACCCTCTTCACCCCAACATTCACTCTTCTTTTCTGAAAACCCATACAAATCTTCACCTTAGTCTCCACAAGATAATGATCAGACATCCCTCCAGTTGCACCTCTCAGCACATTAACATCCAAAGGTCTCTCTTTCGCGCGCCTGTCAATTAACACGTAATCCAATAACGCTCTCTGGCCATCTCTCCTACTTACATACGTATACTTATGTATATCTCGCTTTTTAAACCAGGTATTCTCAATCCCCAGTCCTTTTTCAGCACATAAAACTACAAGCTCTTCACCATTTCCATTTACAACACTGAACACCCCATGTATACCAATTATATATATATATATATATATATATATATATATATATATATATATATATATATATATATATTTTTTTTTTTCTTTTTTTTTCTTTTTTTGCTTTGTCGCTGTCTCCTGCGTTTGCGAGGTAGCGCAAGGAAACAGACGAAAGAAATGGCCCAACCCACCCCCATACACATGTATATACATACGTCCACACACGCAAATATACATACCTACACAGCTTTCCATGGTTTACCCCAGAAGCTTCACATACCCTGATTCAATCCACTGACAGCACGTCAACCCCGGTATACCACATCGATCCAATTCACTCTATTCCTTGCCCTCCTTTCACCCTCCTGCATGTTCAGGCCCCGATTACACAAAATCTTTTTCACTCCATCTTTCCACCTCCAATTTGGTCTCCCACTTCTCCTCGTTCCCTCCACCTCCGACACATATATCCTCTTGGTCAATCTTTACTCACTCATTCTCTCCATGTGCCCAAACCATTTCAAAACACCCTCTTCTGCTCTCTCAACCACGCTCTTTTTATTTCCACACATCTCTCTTACCCTTACGTTACTTACTCGATCAAACCACCTCACACCACACATTGTCCTCAAACATCTCATTTCCAGCACATCCATCCTCCTGCGCACAACTCTATCCATAGCCCACGCCTCGCAACCATACAACATTGTTGGAATCACTATTCCTTCAAACATACCCATTTTTGCTTTCCGAGATAATGTTCTCGACTTCCACACATTCTTCAAGGCTCCCAGGATTTCGCCCCCTCCCCCACCCTATGATCCATTTCCGCTTCCATGGTTCCATCCGCTGCCAGATCCACTCCCAGATATCTAAAACACTTTACTTCCTCCAGTTTTTCTCCATTCAAACTTACCTCCCAATTGACTTGACCCTCAACCCTACTGTACCTAATTACCTTGCTCTTATTCACATTTACTCTTAACTTTCTTCTTTCACACACTTTACCAAACTCAGTCACCAGCTTCTGCAGTTTCTCACATGAATCAGCCACCAGCGCTGTATCATCAGCGAACAACAACTGACTCACTTCCCAAGCTCTCTCATCCCCAACAGACTTCATACTTGCCCCTCTTTCCAAAACTCTTGCATTCACCTCCCTAACAACCCCATCCATAAACAAATTAAACAACCATGGAGACATCACACACCCCTGCCGCAAACCTACATTCACTGAGAACCAATCACTTTCCTCTCTTCCTACACGTACACATGCCTTACATCCTCGATAAAAACTTTTCACTGCTTCTAACAATTTGCCTCCCACACCATATATTCTTAATACCTTCCACAGAGCATCTCTATCAACTCTATCATATGCCTTCTCCAGATCCACAAATGCTACATACAAATCCATTTGCTTTTCTAAGTATTTCTCACATACATTCTTCAAAGCAAACACCTGATCCACACATCCTCTACCACTTCTGAAACCACACTGCTCTTCCCCAATCTGATGCTCTGTACATGCCTTCACCCTCTCAATCAATACCCTCCCATATAATTTACCAGGAATACTCAACAAACTTATACCTCTGTAATTTGAGCACTCACTCTTATCCCCTATGCTTTTGTACAATGGCACTATGCACGCATTCCGCCAATCCTCAGGCACCTCACCATGAGTCATACATACATTAAATAACCTTACCAACCAGTCAATAATACAGTCACCCCCTTTCTTAATAAATTCCACTGCAATACCATCCAAACCTGCTGCCTTGCCGGCTTTCATCTTCCGCAAAGCTTTTGCTACCTCTTCTCTGTTTACCAAATCATTTTCCCTAACTCTCTCACTTTGCACACCACCTCGACCAAAACACCCTATATCTGCCACTCTATCATCAAACACATTTAACAAACCTTCAAAATACTCACTCCATCTCCTTCTCACATCACCACTACTTGTTATCACCTCCCCATTTGCGCCCTTCACTGAAGTTCCCATTTGCTCCCTTGTCTTACGCACTTTATTTACCTACTTCCAGAACATCTTTTTATTCTCCCTAGAATTTAATGATACTCTCTCACCCCAACTATATATATATATATATATATATATATATATATATATATATATATATATATATATATATATATGGATGAAAACAGGTTGAGAAAAAGAGAGAGAGAGAGGAAGTAAGTTTAGGGAGAGGAACGTGGATGCTTTGGCTGTGAATGGAACAAAGTTCAAAAGTGTGTGTGTGTGTGTGTGTGTGTGTGTGTGTGTGTGTGTTCGTGTGTGTGTGTGTGTGTGTGTGTGTGTGTGTGTGTGTGTGTGTGTGTTCGTGTGTGTGTGTGTGTGTGTGTGTGTGTTCGTGTGTGTGTGTGTGTGTGTGTGTGAATAGATTTCCTGTTAAATTAACTTGTACGTACTTGCTCTGAATCATTTCAATAAAAATGAAGTTTACTTTTGAGGTAGTAATGTACAGCTCAACTTCGGATTGTTCAGTATCGACATTCATATTTCTGTATGAACCTATAGACCAAAGTGAGAAGCAACGTTGTATCATTCATATTTTCACCAACCCTGAAATGACGAGCATAAAAAGATATCCATGTGTTCGTTTTTCCTCGTATGTATTCTACATCAAAGTAGTTCTTGGCGGACTCCAAGAAAATATCATAGGTCGTTAATCTTATTATCGATTCATACGAAATGTAAGTGAATGTTTACTCTGGAAGGTTGTTCCCTCATCCAGCCCTTCCACCACCTAGGTGTCAAATCGATTAAGCTCGAGGTCGGAATTCTTTCACCCTGAGATGCCGTGCGACACCGGATATGAGTCACTGAATACCCTGGTGGTATAGGTCTGTGTACTCAACCAACCACACCTCACCTACACTTATGTGATAAGCAGGAAACGGTGACTTAATAACTCCAGCGTATATGCCAGCCTCATTCGACTTCACAAGGGCACGGTGAGTTGAAGCATTAGCTTTGCTCCGTCGTATCGGTATGAGTGGTGTTATATCCTTTCTCATTTAGCTGGTAATGACTGTGTGTGTTTCTTTCGCAGTGATAGAGTAATATATAATTGAACTAGGATAAATGTGAGCTAAGAAGTCTGGTTGTGATTATTTTCTACCTGGGGTTTGATATAAAGATTTTTGGTAATACTTTGATGCTTATGCAATAGGATACGAATGGAGGCTCCTTATATAAGCAAGCTACTGCTCAGTGATCAAGCGTGGACTGAACAGTAAGGCTTAGGCACTTTTTTCATAATATACCGCAACAAAAAATGAGCTTTTAAGTAAAAGTTGTGGTCATCCCACGTAGGGCAGATGAAGGATAGGAAAGTATATTTACTACTCCAGCCTTATCAAGTTTCGCTTTTATGTCTAAGGCTCCAATAATGGACGAAAGTCCACACTAAGACCAGTCTTTAAGTGAGATAAGAAAATAGATAATGATGGCCGGAAATATGATATGAAGAAAACAATTTTAAGAATTTTTGAGGAAATGAAAAAATCTGCTATTTAAAGATGGACAGTTCTTAGTTGTTAAAAGAGGTCCAAAGGTTCACTTCGTAAGGAAAGAAACAGATATCACAACGGCCTACAGCTGAGTTGCCGACGATGGCACAATAGTAATGTGACACCGTAGCTTGTTGGGCGTAGGAACCAAAGCAATATCTACAGAAGAGGGAAAGTGAACCAGCATTGCCCGAGATAAGGTCAACGTAGTGGATATATTGCGTTAATCTTACATAATCAAGAAGAACACATTTCTAATACGAAGTTTTAGAACTGCCTGTGTTAAGAATGAATAACTTGAATGGATTCATTATCACCTACACGTGTAGCAGGTCACCATTTTCTAGAATTACTCTCAAATGTTTCAAAAAAGAATCACCCTTAAAATAAGCCTAACATCACAAAATAGGCCCAATCACTGAAAATAAGATTAAATAAACTCTTAAAATGAGCCTAGCAAAAAATGACTCTAAATCACTGAAAATAGACTGAATATTAACAGAAAAATTTCAAGAATTGGTAGAATCTCTCAAATATCATTTAGATAGAGCCAAATTCACCTGACGGAGAGCCAAAAATGAGCCACAAGACACTTGACCTAAGTATGGCATTCATGTCAGTGCGATCAATACATATTATGCATAACAGAATGCAATACGTCTGGAAGCGGTACTGAACTCTGAGACCCGCCCACTAAACATAAGCTTGCCTCAGGGTTCCATTGTCCTTTTCCTTTTGCTCCTGTATTGCATCACTGGCGCTTTATACTCACATTTACTTGCTACTGGTACCATCTGCTGTTTTCGCATTCAGGTCTAGCAATACCTTACGCCGTCATCAACTGTAAACTTAGGAAATTAAATGTCAGATAACCCCGAGGAAACAAACATTAAATACAGGAATAACCCACCATTATACATCACTTTGCACACGCTGGAAAAAGTTATGTAAACTGTAAACAGAAAAGTTACAGGCAGTTTATCGATAGTATATTATGATTCCCAAGGTAAACTTGATCCTCATTTGAAGCATATCCAGGTTGAGATACTATATCCCCTAGTCAGTTCCTCCAGCTTTCTACTTAACATACGGTGTTTGTCCTTGGGCTTTAAAGTAACACCCTTGTAAGGAAACGTCTTTCTGTACAATTGAAAGAAACTGGTATAATAGTTCATAGATCTTGTTGCAGAAATTACTCAGCTCTGCTTTTGATGCTGTCAAACTTCGTAGATACTGATTACTTATATATTTATTTTTGTTATATTGTGTTAATTCTCTTCTGTCTTGTGCATAGAAATAGAATACAAGCATCAAGCACTGTTGATGGTGTATTGCAGCTAGCTCTCCAGCTACAAACCCTGTAACTACATCTTTATTGCCATAAGATCCTTTATTCAACAAAGTGTTAACAGTTTTTAGAATCTAATTGCTGCGTATAATGAATGTGGCCGGTTATTTTACCGATGTAAATCAATACCAGTCATTCAAGTCTTTGCTATTCCCCACTGATAATGTAATCCCATTCGTTAACCTCATTTGTTTAGATTATGTTCTTCACATAATTTCACACGTATTGACCTTAATGGTTCTCTCACGTTGAATTCCATATCGTCGTCGTATACAAATCTCATTGAAAGCGGGATTGTGACTACCAGCAGCCTTAACACGTACAGCTCTCTTTGTCTGCACTCCACATTGTTTTACAATTTCAGTTTGTAACATGCAAAATCTGCGACAGATCACATGAACTCTGTGGGAATATATTTTCATTTTGGAATACTTTTACCTTACCTTACCTTACCTTCCCTTACCTTACCTTCCTTACCTTTCCTTACCTTACCTTACCTTACCTTACCTTACCTTACCTTACCTTACCTTACTTTGCCTTGCCTTGCCTTGCCTTGCCTTACCTTACGTTACCTTACCTTTCCCTGAATAGATATCAAGTGCCTTAAATTCTTATTACATCTAAATTTTTTGCTGAGATTTCTTAATTCCAAGTTCTTTATACCTTTTTTTTAAGGGAAAAGGAGCCACACCACAACACGGTGAGGTGCCGCATTATTTTTGTTAAACACAGAAACTTTAAGCAGAGAGGTGATTAAATAGTAGATATAGGCATTTCTGTGTTACCTAAAGTTTTAGCTCTTAAGGACTCTTGCAAGTGCCTTTCAATGGGCACTTGCGGGTGAAGTACTGATGTAATTCATTGTTTCTATAGTTCTCGGTGGGATGTATCAATCACATTTAGGAGAGAGATCTCAGTTTTAGAGTTTTCTTCGAAATATTTTTTCACATACGCTCTTAAACTTGTACTTCTGTTTAGCGATCACTTTGCGTGCCATGGGAGTTCCCTCATGCCCTTTGTCCGTAAGGAACCGCTAGTAACACGACAACACCCGCAGCCAAGGTCTCGGTAAAGACGTGACATGTTTCTTAAAGTAAAAAAATGAGACATCTTGAACAAAGTCATGACCTGACTTTATGTGACGAAATTTCATGAAAAATTCTTTTTTTTTTTTTTTTTAACCTGGTTGAGATATGACATCATTGCTCCGTAGTCTGTGATATTAGACAAAAAAAGTTGCCTGTAAAGGAAAGTAGTGCCATAGACAGTAAAGTACTCAGTATCATTTCAGGAAGGGCGTGATAGTATTACAATAAAGGTGTGACGGCCTCTTCAGCTGTGTGTGACATCATGGGGACAAATATGATCTTTCTTATCATGTTATTACTACGCGGAGGTGAGTGCATGATAATGGTATAAGAAGTGTGAATCAGGTTAAAGTGCACTTTCCCGAAGGTAAAAGATTATAGGGTAGAAGGATTCAAGTTAAAAGGAATCCTAAGTATCTTTTCTTTTTTTTACTTAAAATGGATCCAAAATATTTCTCTCGCACTACAGAGTTCAGATTATAGCTTTCGCACTTAACATGGAAGACATTGTTTCATAGGACATTTAGTATTAGAAGATAAAGATAATACATACACTCTTCAGAGGCTGCCCTATTTTTATTTTTTGTTTCTTGGGGAGGGGGGGGGGGGGTTCCGGGAAAGAGAGAGTCAACTGAGGTTCCACAAAATTTCACTCTTCATGATCTATAAGAAAGCCAAACAATTTCAGCTTCAGTTTCGCTTCTCTTTACCCATGAAACTACAAGGAAAAGTATTCTCAAAATATTATTGCTGGTACGAATAACAGGACTGAATTCAAACTGATAAAAAGAATACACACAATTATTTTTAGGAACCCCTTAAAGTGTGAGGACCCGCTATGCATTTTTTTTTTTTTTGGGGAGGGGAGGGAGCCTACAAAAAGAAATTATTCTTGACCTATCTTAGTCATGCGTATACATACACATAGTTTACACATAAACACACTTGTATAAGCACCTGTATGCATATATCTTTTCTTTCATACTATTCACCATTTCCCGCGTTATTGAGGTAGTCTTAAGAACAGAGGATTGGGCCTTTGAGGGAATATCTTCACCTGGCCCCCTTCTCTGTTCCTTCTTTTGGAAAATTAAGAAAAAAAAAAAATAAACGAAATGGGAGGATTTCCAGCCACCCGCTCCCTCCGCTTTTAGTCGCTTTCTACGACACACAGTGAATACGTGGGAAGTATTCTTTCTCCCCTATCCCCAAGGATAATATATATATATATATATATATATATATATATATATATATATATATATATATATATATATATATATACACACACACACACCAATAGATTATAAGTATGATAGTATTGGGTCTGACTTGATGGCAGGGTTGTGTCTACGATGCTATGGCTGCAGCGGCTATGACGACTCCCAGGCATACCACAAGATCACCAACAACCCATCCTGCGCTGACGGTAACTTTGACGAATCCCAGGTAGAGGTCTTCGTCCAGTACGGCAGCAGCCTCACTTGCTTTGCCCAGACTTACACCATAGGTCTTGAAGGTATGCACTCCTGTTATTGCCCTCTCACGTGTCCCCTGTGGTGCGTAGATCCTCAGCCTAACTATGTATTTACGTCATTTCAGACAGGGTTGTTTTGGTGGATTGGGGGTCACAGTTAGGCCATGAAGTGTTCGCAAGCAAATACTGAACTGTATGAGGTAATTAGAATATTGTCGTGTGGCAGGGTAATGCTTCAGTAAAAAACAGACCACAGTATATGTTACTAAGTTATGATGTATATATATATATATATATATATATATATATATATATATATATATATATATATATATATATATATATATATAAACTGTCTCACCTATAAGTGTTCGAGATCGAACCCAGGATAATTTGAATGACAAAAACTATCTATTTGAAACCAACATTTTTCTGTGATCAAGATCTGTTGCCTCTCCAGTGACCATGAATGTATGGAATAGAGCGCTGGCGCCAGGTAACGTACGTGTATCTGCTCTGAATCGGTACAAAGCACTTGGGTGACATCTTTTAAAATCCACAACCTGTACTATGCCAGTTACCCAGTTTATCGTTCATTCCCCAGGGGAGGATGAACAGATGGCCTGTGGCATCATGGGGTGCTAAGAATCTCTAGGTTTCCGCCTGCCTTCAGTGCCTAAGAGAGGGAAGGCTCAGACAGTAGTAGTAGCATCGGCTCCTCCCACTACCTTTACCTCTCTGATAGACGCAAAGCGTTCCTTTATTTAAAGGAAGTGCTATGACCTCTCATCGTCATCCACTGTAGGTATTTCTGGTCTTTAGCGAATGGTATTGCTAAAACTTCTGTCGCTCTACCTTTCCTACACTTTTCCGTTATGACAGTACTATAGCTTTCTCTCCAGGTAGACAAAGCAACTCTCTTTAGTCCCCGTTCTCCTCTAATTCCACCTTGAATAACGCTAACATTCTTTCACTCCCTGATGCTTTTTTAACTAATCCTATGACCCTTCCCGTAATCTCTTTTCGGATTGTCCGAAAAGCATTTTTCTTTCTCGCTGGACACAAGCGAGGCTTATATAGGTCCCGAAGACATCCTTCCCCGTGTACTATATTAGTGTGCCTGTGGACTTGCACCTGTGCTTGCTCATCTGTTTTGTTTTGTTTAAAAGTCAGAACATTTTGCTCTTGGATGCATGTTTTGGTACATCACATCCCTCAGACGGTGACCATCTAACCCCTATGATTATCATCCTGTTGCTTAAACATCAATCAAATCCAAAGTGTTTGAATTCGTTCTCAACTTGCATATCCTCAGACATCTTTGAAATCGCAGCCTTTCCTCTGATCACCAGTATGGTTTCCGTCAGGCGAGACCCACGGATGATATTCTTTCCTATCTTACTAATGTCTGGTCATCATCCCTGAAAGATTTTCGAGAATCCAATGTAGTTATCCTTGACATATCCAAAGTTTCTGACACAGTGTGGCGTCGGGGTCTCATCTCAAAGCTCCTATCATTTGGCTTCCCTTTCTCACTTTCCTCTCTCTCTTACCTGGCTTCCTTTCTGGCCGATCTATCTCCTTGGCTGTTGATGGATGAGCTCTTACTCCTTTCTATCAACAGCGGTGTTCCTTAAGGTTCTGTCCTATCACTTGTACTTTTCCTCCTTTTTATTAACGATTTCTTTTCTTCCAAAAATAACCAGGTGCACAGATATGCTGACGACTTAACACTGCACTCCTCCACATCCTTCAGTTCTGCTCCTTATCTTAGTCGATTTGTATCTCGTCTCGACACAGCCTCCTCAATAAACTCAGACTTGCACAGGATATCTTAGTGGGGAAGACGAAATCTGGTTAAGTTTAATGCCTGCAAGACTCAGTTTCCACTCATCTATCTATCTATCGAAAATTCCTCACAACTTTTCTCTCTCCTTCGACGGTTTTGTAATTCAACCTTTTGACTCAGTGAACATATTTGGTGTTACTGCAACATCCACTT
The DNA here is from genome assembly GCF_036320965.1 of Panulirus ornatus. Classification (NCBI taxonomy): domain Eukaryota; kingdom Metazoa; phylum Arthropoda; class Malacostraca; order Decapoda; family Palinuridae; genus Panulirus; species Panulirus ornatus. The sequence continues at coordinate 10,740,791 of NC_092225.1, forward strand.
TTTCTTGGAAACCCCACATTTAGGAAATACCTAAGTCTGACGCTAAGAAACTAGGGGTCCTGTGTAGATGTCGAAAGTTCTTTTTTTCCGAACAATTGCTCCGTTTAGACAATGGACTGATCCGTCCATGTGTGCAGTACTGCTTTCACATCTGGGTTGGTTCTAGCTCTGCATCCTTACTTCTTAGAATTGAGTCGAAAGCGGTCCGCATTATAAACTCACCCGACCAACTTCAAAACTTGACCCGCTTGTCCTACGCCGCAATGTTTGTTCACATTTTTTTTTTCTCCTGAGAGCTGGCTGCTTGTGTGCCCACGCTACTAGCTAGACCACGCAATACTCGGCAAGCTGCTGCGTCACATGATTTCTGTATAACCGTTGGTAACTCAAAGGTGGAATGTTTTGATGACTGTTTCTTTTGCCTACACCTCTAAGCTCTGGAAGTCTTTACCCTGTCATGTCTTTCCTAATAGCTGTGACTTGGAACATTCTAAAAGACAGGTTTTTTCACTTCCTCTAGAATTCGTATTATTTCCTTGTCTTTTCTTTTTCCGTTTCATAATCCTTTATATTTCATCTCAGGCCCGGCCTCGATGCGGACATTTGTCCATGACTGGAGCCTCTAGCATAAACATAACGAAAAATAAGGAAAAGTTGGGTGAACTAAGGACTGATTGCCACGACCTGGATTCAAACCTATTCAGGGTCGCCCCCAAGGGCGGCCCTTGAATGCGTCGCGATCAGTGACGTTAACTGCTACACCATGAGGATCCTTATAACAGTGTATTTTCATCTTTAGTAAATGAGAGCAAATGTGTATTAGTATGAGAGAGAGAGAGAGAGAGAGAGAGAGAGAGAGAGAGAGAGAGAGAGAGAGAGAGAGAGAGAGAGAGAGAGAGAGGATAAACAGAGAAAAATCTAAGGTGAGACAAGATCGTCGATCCAATGGACATAATCTTATTATAATCCATTTCCCTCTACCATCCTCCAGGAGAGGAGAAAGTGACCCATCGCTACATGGTCTCCTTCGGCAACCAGCTGACCCGGACGGCCCAGGACCAGGACGAGGCGAGAGTAGCCCTCATGGGGTTCGAGGAGGCTCGAGTAGAAGGTTACTTCTGCCGTACAGACCTCTGCAACAACGCTGACGCTGGTGCCTCCTCTGCTGCTAGTCTAGGAGGGCTGATCATGTTTCTGGCTCTGATGTCTCGCCTGATTTATTGAAATGACATGTTTTTCATTCTGTCCCTGAAGTGCATGTCCCTCCGTTCGTGATGTAGCATATCTTTGAATTCCAAGTTGGCCGCAGTGCAGTATGCTTTCTAATCAGCCTTAACCGCATGATCGTTCCCATGTCTCCTGGTATTCTAGCATATATTTCATATATTCGGTGATATTCTTGTATCGTATGATTCTAATGGTCTCTATATTCTTCAGTTCTATTACTTGGTTTATCCCTTTCTGTAACATGTTTCCACGTATCTTTTCTTTATGTAGTGGTTTGTTTCATGGAATTCGTTGTACTCAGTTATTTCTTATATTCAACCAAGTTTTGATTTCTTTTTTTTGAGTTTCTAATGGGTCTAATGGGTTTCATGCGATATGCATCTTGCATTTAGGAAAGCTACGCAACTTATGATTAGCTTGAACGACCTGGAGGATGAAAAGAAAAATGAATTCTTAGGAGCTGACAAAAGGTTCAAGTTATTAAGGGTGTTCCAAGGACTGATATCTGGACGGTAGTTGCTCACCAGCCAGGAAGATTACAGACGATCAGCTGAACAAGGGGTGTATAATGGGAGGTGCTCGCTTCCTAATTCTACCAGCCACCTGAGTGCTCAGGACAACTACTATCGGAATGTTTGGTCCATGTCAGTTGCTAGATCATCAGCGTGGTGGGTCGGGGAAGTGGGACAGTTTGTGCGTGAGTCTCACAGCCGTACATCACACTAGAATGACCTATGGCCGTTGACATATGCAAGAGTTCCCACAGTGTCCTTGGAAATGCGTTCAAGCTGGTTTATTGCTGGCTCCTTCCATGGCTGGTCACATCTCACATTAGTGGAGGCATATGATAAGTGTCCAGGGGTTCTCCTTCCAGTGCCAAACGCATTGCCTCTCTCACCTCAGATTTGTGCAATACTTAAGAATTGAGAAGTCGCAACCTAGTTATATCTGATAATGCTGTAACGTAATTTCACCCTAAATCTCTGATCTCAGTCACTCGTTTCCCTCTGTGATAGATTCATGTTATGATGGTAACCAAATCCTCCATTCTATCCTGGAAACTCCACATCACCAACAGCAGGAAATCAGCTTCCCTGGGGATGATGTATTAATGTCGTGCTTATTTTTCTCGTAAGCAGATATTCCATATATCTACAGGGATTTTATCCGCTCTGACATGGAGTGCTTCTAACCTCTCTATTCACCAGAGAGAAATCTCAAGCGTTCAGTCTTATATAATGCTCGTATGGCATCAGCTCTCTTCAACCATCCCTCTCTGTGTGCCTCGATGAGTAGGCTTTCTCTATGTTCTACAGATATCTTGGCTACTGGCCGTGTGAGCTGTGTGTATGGGCCTCCGCTCCCTAAAGTTCGAGCCTGAGGCACACATCTGGCTGTTGCTTCCTACAGTTTTTGTGTGACGACCGGCCAATCGAGGACTGAGCATTATGATACCTCCTTCGTCCCTTAAATAACTTGGCTGTGGAATTGTCCTCCTCCTTTCATCTTTTCTTTTTTCCATTATTTGTCCATCTTTTATAATAATCGGGTCTAGAAACGCTTGCGGAGACCTGATTGATTTCTACATCCGTTCTCTCTGGCTTCATTCCTTTCACCCGAGATGGTCTCTTTTGAAGCCTGTTTTGCCCGTGCCATGTCGGTCACTATAGAAGAAAAGGTAGTTTCTGTGCAATTTACCGCAGCACAAACCACCGTACTCGAGTTCATGAAGATCATCTTTTTATCGTGGACTGACGGAGAGGATTGCATCAGTCGATTCCTCACTTACCTGACTACGTGTAACGCCACCACGGGCCAGCCTCCTTCCTATATGCTGATGGGAGGGAGAATTCGAAGTGTGATGGACCTCATGACTTTGTCTTTCCAGACAAACTATCTACATCGGGCTTGGCGGCAGGTCAGACAACACGAACCAGCAAATGTTCCACGATATGCATCTGTCTCTTCATGAATAGTGTGGACGTCCAACTCACCTGAGTTATCATTCAGGAACGATGACAAAGTAGAATGGAGACTTTCATTATGAGGTGGAAGTAGACAGAAACACGCACAAACACCATGTGGACCAACTTCAACCATCTCCGTCACAGAGAGCGATTCCATCCGAGGGTGACTGATAGCCGAGGGCGCCTGACTTTCCAGTCAACCCTGCTCCTCCCACGCCCACGTCAGCCATACATCTTGACGTGGCTGTTGGAGGAGATCCAACACTGACTGCTCGTAGAGTTCCACCCAGAACATTGGAGATGTAGATCTTTCAAAGCTTCTCTACCTTCTTACTGTTAAGCCCATTTCTTTTTGGACTGTATAACTACACTTATTACCGATCATAACTTGGGACCCATATCTGTGTATGATGCTTATATGCCTTGTACTTTGTTCGCATAGGATGGAGAGAGAAAAAAGGACAATCCCTCAACTCCATAAAAGGGAAGGAAGAGTTATGTATCACGTATCATGTATTAGGTTCAAATGATTGTGGTTGCGTCAAATGACCTACCTGTGCATCTCGCATTGACAACCCATACAATTCTACAGTGATCTACAACCCTTGGCACCCGCTCACTCTAGCCTTACCTCCAGTCGAATAAAGACGCAGAACCACATGGTCTACTTATTCACCCAATGGTGTTAACGAGACTGGGACAAGTCATACAAGACGTGTGGAATACTCCCTCACAGCGTAGAACTTACACCGTGGTGTTTGTATATATATATATATATATATATATATATATATATATATATATATATACTTCATTATAGGTACGTAAACCTCCATCAAAGACCCAGAGGTGGATATCTTTAAACAGAGGCTACATATACTGAGTAGAATGTGATAGGTTTACTGTCAATATTACCTTGGATATATACAAACTGATGGAAGGAGATTATGAACTCATAAATGTTTCTGAACGGGGAGCTTGGGAAATAAACTAAAACATCCCTAAATATTCTTTTTCTATCTAAGCAAAGTGAAAAATATTAAAATTTTCAGAACTAACCCCTTACATACGGAGGATTGTACGTATATCGATGACAGTAAGGACATGATTGAAATACCGCTGAAGCATTATGATACAGTGTTTAGTAAACTAATATCTGGCCAAACCCCTTAAGGAAGAGGGCTAGCATACCAGACACCAACATTGATGTATTTGATTTCGGAAAAAGTCAACGACAACATGTCTATCAATTCTGCTTTAGAGAACGCTTCTTAGAGCCCGGTTCAGGCCAAAAAGTATAGCGAAAGTTACCACAGGCGGTGCACATTCTTTGGAGAAAGGGATTAAAGGTGGTAGCAACCTAGAGAGTTCAGAAAAACAGATGACATAACTCCTCATTAAGGAGGGAGTAAAGAGATTAGAGATGTGCAAGCCAATTGCAGTAACATTACGCCATAAGTTTGTGTGAAATGCTGTGAAGAGGCGAAGATTTTCAACAGGATATGATCATAGTCACACAGGCTGAGACATCACGAATAATTCTCAACATTCACAGCTGTTCGACCATAAGGGAAAGATCCTGAAAGCCGTTCAGGTCAGGCGTAATGCTGTATTGATGTACGCAGTCCTCAGGAAGCCTTTTTGACGTAAGCAACAATGGAATGATACATAGAAGATGCACAGAGGGGAAATGACAAGCCAAATGGGATACACGGTCTATAATTTTACAACGAACTAATCCCTAGACAATAATTTGGAGTGAAGCATCCACTGCTTCCTTTGCCAGGTGAGCCTTGTTTTGCAGAGAAATGTGCTTTGCTCCTCTGATACGCCTTACAGATGTTCGTTACTGCAGCACACTATACATCTACACACGTTTATTTCTGGATGACGTCATAGTCATTACAGCAACGATGCTGACAAGGGATCGGGTAATCTACCAAAAGACATGTCACATACCTTGTGGATTCCTAAAGTCTGTATGTTGTTCAGTAACGAAAAGATTCAGTTCCTCCACTACAGAAGGCATGAAGTCTTCATTATAGATACTGAATATAAGGCAGAGGCATATCTGATCTTGGAGAGAGAGAGAGAGAGAGAGAGAGAGAGAGAGAGAGAGAGAGAGAGAGAGAGAGAGAGAGAGAGAGAGAGGTGCGTCAATGATGCAGGTGGATGGTGCAGGGTGACCTAAACTGTGGACCAAGCAAGCTGGGGAAAGTTTGTTTATCCAACCTTCCTGAGGTAAAGTCCACAGTTAAGCCAGAAGCCATAGATCCTGATACTGCTCTTCTGTTGTCCATTAAACCTTTACATGAATTGTAAGAGATCAGATGCTTTAATTTCTAGTTCGCACTTTTCTCTTTTTGCTTACTTAAACTTTCCTTCTTTTTAATGTTTCCTTGAAGATTCATTAGGGTTTCTTATTTTCTGCTGAGAGTCGTTTGGCTGGACGTACTATCCTGCCCTAGGAGGAGTTATGTAAGTACTCCTAGTAACAATGATTGTTGATCCTCACCAATGTCACTTACTTTATTGCGTTCTTCTGAGATGGTCACATATGTGAGAGTGAGTCCCCTAACTTTGCAAGATTTATTTGTACTAAAAGAAAAACCTGGTGCTTACATAAGACACCTAAAATTAGGAAGTCACAGTTGCCTATCACTGCTACTTAGGTTCTGCGATAGGTGTGAGTGTGTGTGTGTGTGTGTGTGTGTGTGTGTGTGTGTGTGTGTGTGTGTGAGTAAAAGGAATGATATATATGTACAAGGTTAAGAGGAAGGGGAAACACGAGTGTAAAACTCTTTTCATGACATAATCATACACACAATGCTTCTCAAGCTTGGTCAGCGTACGCTGAAAAGCACAAAATACTAATTGAGAAGGTCCAGAGAAGGACAACAAAGATGGTATCGTATTAAAAGAACTGAGTTAAGAGGAGAGGATAAATGCCTTGATTTTGTCCGCAGTGGTAGAAAGACGAGTAAGGGGTAACTTGATAATAACCTTTCAAGCCAGCCTGATGATGTTGAGAAGTGAGCAGTTCCTTACAAGGTGCAGGAATATAACTACCAGATCCCAGAGCATGAAAATAAGCAGCAAGAAAATTGTTCGAAAAGCTCACGAGCTCGCCCTCACTATTGTCCAACTTCACTGTATAGTTACAAATAGGTAATCACACTCATTCGCAAGTGTGCACGTAGATTTTGTTGTTTGAGGTTACACACACACACACACACACACACACACACGGATTTCTGTGGTAGGGTAGCGTTACTAACCGTGAGTTAGCACGGGCCAATTCGGGATCGAGCCCACATGAGTCTGCCTATATCCAATCAAGGTGTGCATTCTCCCCTCGGGATTAGTCCATAAATGGGCTCCTGGCCTGTGCTGGAGTGTGCGTGTGTGTGTGTGTGTGTGTGTGTGTGTGTGTGTGTAAACACATGTGAGTAAGATGTGATTATTATATACAAAGCCAAGAGGCGGGACAACACGAGTGTACAACTCCCTCCCCTTAACACACAAACAGTAACCACACACATTCACATTTATACCTATCAACATACGCGTACGTATAGGAACATTCCCGTTACAGAATCGTATCCTACCACTGTCTCCTCCTTCAGTTAATGCTGCCAACATTAATGTTAATGACACGTCTGTGCTCATTAGTCATAGGAAGTAAGCATGGAAGGATGCGCTTTACATCACATCCTGATTTATCTCCCCAAGTTATCTTCAGCCACCTCTAGCCTGGCCAGCTTTAGTATAACTCTGAATAATACACGCGCTAGCTGTGCCATTCACTATCTTGTGCTGAACATAATCATATCTTCGATAACGTTTTGAATGACTGCATCTCGGCAACTCATAAATCCATAGTGATATTTGCCAACCTCATACAAGCTCATTTATTGCCAAGAATTGCCAGAGGTGTTATCGCAGTGATCTTGCTATTACTAGCAATGATTACGATCCATAAGGTGGTCATCCAGTTCGTGATTGTGAGAGCGGTGGTTCTACAAGCAGCCCTACATGATCTCAGTCAAACCAATTTTCTTCATGAAGGTTAGTCTCAGTATTCTTGATTAACTAAGCAGGTCAGATGTTGATTAATCATGAACTTCACACGAAACATTGGCATTTTTTTTTAATCTTACAGACTATAGTTGACCATTTGTTATTTTGCTCGTATCCAAGAATCATTATCATCTTTTCATAAGGAAATATTACTGTATATACTTGGGAAAAGATGCTAATGTTCTCAGTTTTCAAAAATGAAAAATATTTATTTACTAACTTTTCACTGTTTTGAGAAGATGCTGTGTCCTAGGGACGGTCAGTCATTAGTGGGGAGAGAATGTCATGTGTGTGTGTGTGTGTGTGTTACTAGTGACTGCCAGTATGGTTGAAGTCCTTGTGAGTAAGAGTGCTCGACCGTTCAAGGTTATGGGAGTGTGCTGGTTGGATTCATGTCTATACAGTGTAAAGAGGGTAATTGTAGATTATATATTTTCTGGAGATGGAGATATTCTATTCTGAGTGAACCAGTGTTGTGTTTGTATGATGTAGTGTTGCATATTTTGTTGTTGATGCTGTGATGATGTTGTGATGATGTTGTGGTGATGCTGAGATGATGCTGTGATGATGCTGTGATGATGCTGTGTCATGTGTACATGAGACGACTTTCACACTAGTCTCCTGAAGGTGATGGAGAGCTACGTAGGAAGAAAATGAAGAGATCTGGTGGAAGAACTTCACCACTAAATACTTTATTGTCGGGCTTTAGAATTTTGGTTTGGTAACCATTCTAAGCATTTTTCTTTTAGGTGGCGTCAAACGTCTTTTGTATGAGACTTTATTGCGAGATAGGGTCAGCTTCTTTGTTGATATCTGTCGCTACTAGAATAGGGCGGGAGGGAAGTTGTAGATAGTTGAAGCCATCTATGTTGTGTTGTGTGAGGCCAGTGCATAGTGTGATACTGTATGGAGTAGAGTGGGATATTTCTGCTGACGATGCTATGGGACAGTATGTCACTAGTGATACAGAGCGTTAGATGCAAGCCAGAGTTGGATAACATGGTTGCTATTAGGTTGAGTAGTATGTTAGCAGGTTCCTAGATATCTGGGTTACCAGGAGTGGTTGAAGATACCTTTAAGTACCTGAACTGCAACTGGGCCGAGGCGTTTTATGTGGGAAGTGAATTTACTGTCAGGGTTAGCTGAAGGGGGGTTCTTTACGATTTTGTTTGGACTATGGATAACAGCGGAGGTAAACGATCGGTAAGTAGTTGTTACTTGTTTGGGTGGATTGCGTGTGCATGTTTCCTCAATATCCTGTTTAAGGATGAGGTTGGTTGATGCCTGAATTTCTGAGTAGTGTTCCATAAGTTTGTTTGTGGGTTTTCTAGGAGAAACGGATGTTGTTCATTTCGGCTGGAGGCGCTTCATGTGTAAAGTGTATGAGTTGTTGTTGTTCTCCAGAACCGAGGGATGTTGGCTTTGTAGCTCAACTTGTTTAAGAGCACATGTTTGCTGTTTGCTTGCTTGGTGATTGGTGATCATGTTGTTTAGAGTGAGTATATATATATATATATATATATATATATATATATATATATATATATATATATATATATATATATATATATATACAACAATGTTGTATGGTTGCGAGGCGTGGGCTATGGATAGAGTTGTGCGCAGGAGGGTGGATGTGCTGGAAATGAGATGTTTGAGGACAATGTGTGGTGTGAGGTGGTTTGATCGAGTAAGTAATGTAAGGGTAAGAGAGATGTGTGGAAATAAAAAGAGCGTGGTTGAGAGAGCAGAAGAGGATGTTTTGAAATGGTTTGGTCACATGGAGAGAATGAGTGAGGAAAGATCGACCAAGAGCATATATGTGTCGGAGGAGGAGGGAACGAGGAGAAGTGGGAGACCAAATTGGAGGTGGAAAGATGGAGTGAAAAAGATTTTGAGTGATCGGGGCCTGAACATGCAGGAGGGTGAAAGGCGGGCAAGGAATAGAGTGAATTGGATCGATGTGGTATACCAGGGTTGACGTGCTGTCAGTGGATTGAATCAGGGCATGTGAAGCGTCTGGGGTAAACCATGGAAAGTTGTGTGGGGCCTGGATGTGGAAAGGGAGATGTGGTTTCGGGCATTATTGCATGACAGCTAGAGACTGAGTGTGAACGAATGGGGCCTTTGTTGTCTTTTCCTAGCGCTACCTCGCACACATGAGGGGGGAGGGGGATGGTATTCCATGTGTGGCGAGGTGGCGATGGGAATGAATAAAGGCAGACAGTGTGAATTGTGTGCATGGATATATATGTATGTGTCTGTGTGTGTATATATATGTGTACATTGAGATGTATAGGTATGTATATTTGCGTGTGTGGACGTGTATGTATATACATGTGTATGGGGGTGGGTTGGGCCATTCCTTTCGTCTGTTTCCTTGCGCTACCTCGCAAACGCGGGAGACAGCGACAAAGCAAAATAAATATAAATATATATATATATATATATATATATATATATATATATATATATATATATATATATATATATATATGTATATATTTTTTTTTTACTTTGTCGCTGTCTCCCGCGTTAGCGAGGTAGCGCAAGGGAACAAACGAAAGACTGTCCCAACCCACCTACATACACATGTATATACATACACGTCCACACACGCACATATACATACCTATACATTTCAACATATACATATATATATATACATACAGAGACTTATACATATATACACATGTACATATTTATACATGCTGCCTTCATCCATTCCTGCCACCACCCCGCCACACACACACACATATAAATATATATATATTTTTTTTTTTGCTTTGTCGCTGTCTCCCGCGTTTGCGAGGTAGCGCAAGGAAACAGACGAAAGAAATGGCCCAACCCAACCTCATACACATGTATATACATACACGTCCACACACGCAAATATACATACCTACACAACTTTCCATGGTTTACCCCAGACGCTTCACATGCCCTGATTCAATCCACTGACAGCACGTCAACCCCGGTATACCACATCGATCCAATTCACTCTATTCCTTGCCCGCCTTTCACCCTCCTGCATGTTCAGGCCCCGATCACACAAAATCTTTTTCACTCCATCTTTCCACCTCCAATTTGGTCTCCCACTTCTCCTCGTTCCCTCCACCTCCGACACATATATCCTCTTCGTCAATCTTTCCTCACTCATTCTCTCCATGTGACCAAACCATTTCAAAACACCCTCTTCTACTCTCTCAACCACGCTCTTTTTATTTCCACACATCTCTCTTACCCTTACGTTACTTACTCGATCAAACCACCTCACACCACACATTGTCCTCAAACATCTCATTTCCAGCACATCCACCCTCCTGCGCACAACTCTATCCATAGCCCACGCCTCGCAACCAGACAACATTGTTGGAATCACTATTCCTTCAAACATACCCATTTTTGCTTTCCGAGATAATGTTCTCGACTTCCACACATTCTTCAAGGCTCCCAGGATTTTCACCCCCTCCCCCACCCTATGATCCACTTCCGCTTCCATGGTTCCATCCGCTGCCAGATCCACTCCCAGATATCTAAAACACTTTACTTCCTCCAGTTTTTCTCCATTCAAACTTACCTCCCAATTGACTTGACCCTCAACCCTACTGTACCTAATAACCTTGCTCTTATTCACATTTACTCTTAACTTTCTTCTTTCACACACTTTACCAAACTCAGTCACCAGCTTCTGCAGTTTCTCATACGAATCAGCCACCAACGCTGTATCATCAGCGAACAACAACTGACTCACTTCCCAAGCTCTCTCATCCCCAACAGACTTCATACTTGCCCCTCTTTCCAAAACTCTTGCATTTACCTCCCTAACAACCCCATCCATAAACAAATCAAACAACCATGGAGACATCACACACCCCTGCCGCAAACCTACATTCACTGAGAACCAATCACTTTCCTCTCTTCTTACCCGTACACATGCCTTACATATATATATATATATATATATATATATATATATATATATATATATATATATATATCTTTTCTTTCTTTTAAACTATTCGCCATTTTCCGCGTTAGCGAGGTAGCGTTAAGAACAGAGGACTGGGCCTTTTTTGGAATATCCTCACCTGGCCCCACTCTATTCCTTCTTTTGGAAAATTAGAAAAAAAAAAAAACGAGAGGGGAGGATTTCCAGCCCCCTGCTCCCTCCTCTTTTAGTCGCCTTCTACGACACGCAGGGATTACATGGGAAGTATTCTTAATCCCCTATCCCCAGGGATAATATATATATATATATATATATATATATATATATATATATATATATATATATATATATATATATATTTATATATATATATATATATATATATATATATATATATATATATATATATATATATATATATATATATCTTTCTTTCATACTATTCGCCGTTTCCCGCATTAGCGAGGTATCGTTAAGAACAGAGGACTGGGCCTTTGAGGGAATAGCCTCACCTGGCCCCCTTCTCTGTTCCTTCTTTTGGAAAATTAAAAAAAGAATGAGAGGGGAGGATTTCCAGCCCCCCGCTCCCTTCCCTTCTAGTCGCCTTCTACGACACGCAGGGATTATATATATATATATATATATATATATATATATATATATATATATATATATATATATATATATATATGCGTGCGTGTGTGTGTGTGTGTGTGTGGAGAAAGAGAGAGAGAGAGAGAGAGAGAGAGAGAGAGAGCTTTCTGTTAAGACTGCCCTAATTAGATGCTTATTCACTCCGATCTATATAAACACTCGCCAGTTCTGATTCTCTTGTACTCGCACATGGAGTTTTATAGATACTTTTTCTCCCTTCTCTTAATAGCTGACATCCTCTTTGATGCCTCAGCGAGGCAGCGTTAGGTACAGACGATTTGGCCTTCGAGGAAATTTTGTTGCTTGGCTCCTCCATCAGCCTCTACTTTTAGAAAGTGACGGTACAAGACGGTAGTCGGCTTCTGCTATAACCAGGGGATACATGGGTAACATTCTTTCTCCACATTCTCCAAGGACAAAATGAAGTTCACGGGTCATTTTTCTCCAAGGACCATATTCATATGCACTTTTCAATAAAGTGCGAGCGTCATTTTTGGCCTCCCCTTAGGGAAAAATTGATATTCTTTCATCGTTCTCAAATGCTATATATGAATTACAGTTATAATAGACCAAATATAGAGACAACCTTATTTTTTGCAAATGTTGGAAGAGGTTGTTCAAGTGCGTTGCCTTAGTATACTTTTCATAATGAGAAGAAAAAATCAGTGTAAAACACAGCAACTCAGAGTTTTATACAAATATAACTCAGATCAAAGTTCAAGTCTTCCCTTCATTGTGTCTCATTTTGATTAGAATGCAAGCACGTTCATAGGCTTTCACATACTTCACTAAAATGAAAAGACGAGCATTTAGTGTATAGATAAGTTATCTGTTAAAGTAATGGACGGATTGCATAGATCTTCGTAGGAAGGGATGCGTCTGTGAAAATGTACTTGATACTTATGTTCGTGTCGATATTCATTTTCTTCTTCATATATGTTCTCCTGAGACTTAATATTCATGTCTGGATAAGGGCAGATATCGTATTTCACTAATATGAATATATATATATATATATATATATATATATATATATATATATATATATATATATATATTTTTTTTTTTTTTTTTTTAAACTATTCGCCATTTCCCGCGTTAGCGAGGTAGCGTTAAGAACAGAGGACTGGGCCTTTGAGGGAATATCCTCACTTGGCCCCCTCTGTTCCTTCTTTTGGAAAATCAAAAAAAAACGAGAGGGGAGGATTTCCAGCCCCCCGCTCCCTCCCCTTTTAGTCGCCTTCTACGACGCGCAGGGAATACGTGGGAAGTATTTTTAATCCCCTATCCCCAGGGATAATATATATATATATATATATATATATAGCCTTGACAATGCTCCGAAGACACACTTTCTGCAACAAACGAATCAGGAAATCGAAGAATCGAACCCCTTGAAATTACTTACGTGCCATCAAATACTATTTCATTATGATCAGTTTTAATATGCATACGATTACGTTTAACTTTGAATGAGGCGAAGTACGTTTTCTTCAACAGGATTGTTAACATATGGAATGATTTACTACTTAGAGTGGCAGAAAGCAGTACCATAGATACGCTTAAAAGCAGATTCAATACATATTTTCCTTCGAGTCCACGACTTACATTACTTGCGCCTCCTTAGTCATATTGATAGTCTGCAGGTCTTTCTCTCTGAATTGTTTGTATGCCTTCCAACATTCACCACAATAATCTGTGAGTTCCTGGCATCTTCCAGTATGGCAAACAGCTTCGAATGGGCCCAGTGGTCTGTTGCTGTTTGACTTCCTTTGTATTACAGGCGAGGAAGAACGCTTGCATTGGATCCTCATTTGGTTTAAGGTGGTTCATCATCGTCTGTCATGGGCAGAGGCATTGCCTTATTATAAACAAATATAGACGTGCTTAACCCAATAGCTTAGAATAACTGCATTCAGTCAGTAAAGTAGATAGGTCAAAGATTATGAATCTCATTTCTCACATACGTAAAAGAAAACCAACATATATGACGTATCTTCACGTTTTTTTTATGTTAGCAGGTATGAGAGATGATTAATCTCGTAACAACATAAGGTGTTTATGAATCCGATACCCTGTGAAGAGTCGCTTTTCATCAGTGTTTATTTTCATCATCGTTCCAAATATCAAACGCTAATGTCTATACCCAACGGTGTCCTTTACATGAGTTGTTAGTATCTTATTTACTGTATTTCCTTCTCTACATTCACTGTCATTGTGCTATATCATATTCCAGTTCTCTAATCTATCACGAAATGCGGCAGTATCTCAAATGGACTTGTCTCTCTTCCTTCAGGATGCACCATCGTGAAGAGCTTCAGGAGAGACACTTTCGCAGACTCCATCTTCTTCCATATGCTCTTCTCACCGGAGACTTCCCAGTTCTCCGTCGAAGTCACGCAAAGAGGCATCAGGAGCATGATCCGGTTCAGTGACTTCAAAGGTCCGAATCTCCACCATGGGTGGATGATGATGGAGTTGGTTCTGAGAGATAAGTTGAAGGTTCGCTTCAGAAACGGTAGCGATTGGCTAACGGGGACGGAGAACAAGATGATGAGCAGAGAGCCGCATAAGACTGTCAGGATGCGTGGAGGTCACTTCATGGAAGATTGTCCAGAAGGTGAGTCCTTCCCTCACCACACTTTTGGCTATCTAGGAAGAATTGTCTCAGTATTCTTTCAGTTGTGATTCTGATATGAACAAGCAGACAACTTACGTTCTTGTCTCTCATGAGTACGAATCATGGTTAATCTTAGGATATGTTTTGTGAATACCAGTTTGTACTGGAAAGGCGGAGTTCTACACTCATGGTGCCATATCCCTTGAACGTGTGTGTGTGTGTGTGTGTGTGTGTGTGTATGTGTGTGTGTGTGTGTGTGCGTAATTACCTATTTGTACTGTACGGGGAGGAAGTTCTACACTTGTGTTACGCCTTATAAAAAGATTCGGCTCTTATATCAACATTTCATATGTGACACAGAGTATAGCTTCTGTTCTTCCCACACACAAACACACACACACACACACACACACACACACACACACCTTTATCATTGTATGTTACTAGATTGTCGGTATGTGCCACCAACAACTTGTGGGTAACCACAGTAATAAGCTGATGATTTGAAAAACCTAAGCAAAAGCCGCTTGATTTCTGGAACAGTTAGTCGAGAGATGCATATACCCCAGATCGTGCCAGCGCTCGAATGTCCTTAACCAAGCAGGACAAATTTTAGGTTTTCATTGCTGCATAACTTGATTGGAAAATATCAGCAGTGATGTAGGTCAGTAACTTTAGAATGGCGTGTCCAGGGAATAGCACTCAGGCACATATGGGGTAGCTCCACTAAACGTCCGTAAGACAAGTGTCCTAATGATTTAGCGCCTCTCAACCTAGACAACAGGCAAGTGACTCACCTTGCAGAGCAGAGTATAAGTAGAATGTCGGGGGAACAGCCGGTGTCATTTGTCAAGAGGACGAATTTTCGAATGGTGTCTCACTGACGAATGCTAATGGTAAGGATTCTGAGTTTATTTTACGTCAGAAGACAAGCGAAATATAACTGCGGTGACAGTCTAAACAAATTAAACATCGACAAAAGAAAAACAGAAGAGTATAGGAGTCAAAGTTGCTGATTTAATAATAGCGTTAGGACATTTATATAAACTATCTCTCAGGTTATAAGCTGTTCACACGTACTTATATACGTATGATAGAACCTGGGTGTTACCGGACACAGCCTACTTGAGGTTACACTGCGAGTGAAAAGTCACCTGTGCGTGGCTGTATCCGTGGTAGTGCAGTATCTTGAAAGAACTTCCCACTCCGACGGACTTTACATTTCCCTGTTACTGGAGATGATATCCTTGGGCTACAGGAGCCCCAAAGACGTCCTGAGTAACAACAACAGGACGCATTCTAAGGAAGAGGTCCTGGGGGAATCATAGACAAAAGTTAAGATAGATGTAACCTGTAGATGGAATGATGTCAAAGCAAAGTAAAAAGAAATACCTTAATTCAGCAGACTAGAGAGAAAACAGTTATGTTACAGTCACATGAACTCGAATTCAGCTGAAGTTACGCGGAAGATGTATCTACAAGTGTAATACATGGTGAATGTGTATTACATGTACGTCTGTAATATATGGGGTGCTTATATCATGCTTATATGTAACACATGATTTATGTGGATTATATGTTCGTCTGTAGTACATGGTGGTGGTGTGCAAGTTATATGCAGTGAACCTTAAGTAGAGTAATATGAGTGATACTGAGTGCGTGGTGTTTCAAGGTCCTTCGATGAGAGTCGTAATAATCATCGCTCAGATATGGAAAGGGAAGGAAGTCTTGGAGGTCATGGAAATAACAAAGAAAATCCCCAGGGGCCTTTCTTTGGTTTCCCCCGGCTGCTTCGTATACCCTGGTTCAGTCCATTGACTGTGCCGTCGTCCCCTATATATCGTGCCCGCCTTTCACCCTCCCGCATGTTCAGGTCCCAAGCTCTCAAAATATGTTTCACTCCAGCCTTTCATCCTTGATTTGGTCTCCCCCATCTCCTTGTCCTCTCACTTCTGACACATATATCCTCTTTGTCAACCTCTCTTCACTCGTTTTCTCCATATGTCCAAACCGTTTCAGCACACTTTCTTCAGCTCTCTCTCTTCCTATGAAGTCCTATCTTTCTGTCAGTTTAAAGCTAAACTGTGAGACTGGTTAAGACTAACAACTTATACAGTGTCGTGGGTATGGAGATGAAAAGAAATTAGGCAAAGACCAACGACAGGAGAAATACACGTGGAATGAAGAATTAATCTGAGAGTTACATGGATGAAAAGGTATTGAAAAAGATCAGTCATAAAAGACAGGGAAGGTTTTTAATGCTCTTGTTTGAGGTATTTGGTGCTATTGTTAAAGGTCTGTGAAAGCAGGATACTCCTTGGTAACGATGCACTCGGTGTATGAGATGCCAAAATCTATGCATATTTCAGATGAGGCCTGAAATATGCCATTGGGTGGATTCTGGCTGACGAGGTAGAATAATGTACTGAAATGCAATGTTCACCTTATAAGGTAAGTGATTGTACAAAGGGAATATATAAGGAGCATTCTAGCTCACTTGGTTGCCGCCGTAAACCTTACAGAAATGAGTTGGAATTGTAGATTAACATGAAACTTTGGCTTTCTTATGTATTTCATCAACCCTAAGTGCATGAGAGTTGAATGAAAGATGACGAACTTTTGAAAAATTTATGGGCAATTAATCCAGTTGATGATATACAGGAATGACGAAGACGAACTCTGAAAAACGTAGGAAGAAGGAATCCAGCTGACAATATGAATGGCTAAATGAAGAGATACTTGCCTTTCAGAATACCAACTGGACTTTTCACACGAAGATCTTCAATACCGAGGACGATTTGATGAATTGTGACGCTCCAAACTGAACAGAAAGCATTCGTTAAACATTTCCAGTAAACATTTTGTGATAATTCAGCCTATAAATGAAATGCTTAATCCAGTGATTTACTCCCGTTTCACAGAAACTCCTTTTTGGATTCTTGAGGGCTTCGCCGAAGACCAGAGCCTGTTCATTGGGGAGAACGAGGAGACCCTGAGTTTCTTCCCAAATCATCCAACGAAGATATACTTCACGGTAGGCAAGGAGAAGTTGGTCTTCTGCTGGCATGTTGCATCCAACACCACTACTGTGCTGTCTGCGGCGTCACAAATGGGAATTTGTGATCACCTGCCTGCCTTCACTTTATCTTGGCTCCAGTTGGTTTCTCAGGCTTCTGTTTTTAAGGTGAGTGAGGAGAGTCCATCCTTCATGGATATGGGAACAGACACACACACACACACACACACACACACACACACACACACACACACACACACACACACACACACACACACACACACACACACACACACACACACACACACACACACACACACACACACACACACACACACACACACACACATACACACACACACACACACACACACACACACACACATCACACAACACATACACACACACACACACACACACACACACACACACGCCTCGGTACAAACAGGTATTTACAAATAGGTAATAACAAATACGTAATTCCAAACACATACACACAAACATCTAAAATGACTCTGTCACACTCAACAAAACCACCTCACACCCACACACCTCAGTCATAGCACCTTCAACAAAACAACGACTGTACCTTAGACTGAAATACTTGTCGTTCATTACTTCCTGCTATACTTACACTGGTTCAGTATACACGACTAAATCTATAATTGCTCTCACTCTACATATGAAGAACTATATTCCTTATAAATCCTTCCTAATGGAGCAATGATCTATGCTACAGGACATCCTTTAAGACCCAAGAAATCTTACTCTGCACCCTCTCTCTTCTTAATCAGTTTTCATACCATAGCTTTCCTTAATATGTACCCGAACACATGTGCAATAACTGAGACTTGGTTTGTACTTATTCTTGAAAATCTACAAAGGAGGACGAGTCATTCTTGAGCTGTATATATCGTTCGAAATTGAACTTTTTTTTCTAATCTTCTATGATATTTCCTCCCCTGTATCCTCCCTTAAGATCAGCGATCCTAGACGCCCTGAACCACTGAGGAGCTTCCACTTAGATGAACAGGGTGGATCCATAACCTTTGATTCCAGCAGTGTAAACGGCGCCACCTACGTAGTTCACCACCTTAATGGCTTTCCCCAACAAATTTTTGGAGCAACTCAGTCCAGCCGCGGGAGTCCCACAGGCACATCCCTCAACAATGGTAAAGACAATGAAAATAAACCACTACTTTGAAACTGATATCATTACGTATGATGACAAAAGTAACATTATTAACAATGTTGGCAGCAGTAGTAACAGGGGCAATACCACTACTACGACTACTACCACTACTACAGCTACAGATACTACTACTACTACTACTGCTGCTGCTGCTGTTGCTGCTACTATCACTACTATTACTACTTCTGCTACTTCTTTATTACTATTCATGTTACTAATGATATTGTTACTTCTATAGTACTACTACTAAACAAATACTGCAATTACTGCTAAATAACTGATGCAACCTCTACTACACAACTGCAACTAAACCTGTCAATAACAATGATAATTGTATGATGATGATAATAATAATGATAATGATAATAGCAATAATTATCATAATAATGATAATAATAATAATAATGATAATAATAATAATGATAATATAATAATAATAATAATAATAATAGCAATAATAATAATAATAATGGTAATAATAATAATAATAATAATGATGATAATGATAATAATAATAATAATAGATCTTAAACTTGTATATCGCCTCTCCATGACTTCTGCATTAGCACTCCTTCGTGTACCCTCACCTTTATGCTCTCTCTTTCCCTCCCTCTGCTACAGAACCCATTTTCTTGTGTATCCTCTTAATCTTTCGTCCTATCCACTTTCTTTTTACTTTCTATCTGCCCCATCTACCTTTCCATAGCTCCTCTCTCTATCATGTTATTACCATTTCATTTATACCTGCACACTTTCCTCACTCAATTAAGGAGACTCCTCCCTTTCCCCATTCGTTTCTTGTCGAACCTAGACTAATATTCATTTATGAGAATGACCCTGTGACCTCCTCCTCCCTTCCCACTTATAGACGTATGTGTGAGAGTGATGCTGCCGGTAATGATCATGTTGGTGGTGCTGCTGCTGGTGTCCGGCTGTGCAGGTGTCGTCTTTTACCAGCGATGGACCAAAGCTCGAAAGGTAAGCCAGTGTTGTTCGTAAAGTACCCCCTCTCCCTACTTAAGAGTCACATTAACATAATGTATTGGAATCTTTCATTCATCTAGTTCATGGTTTTTTTCGAATTGTGAAATGTCCTAACATTTCCCCTCATACAGAACACGAGTAACTTGATTTTCAGAAATTTCTGTTAATCGAAAAAAATTACTTTTCCCGATGATCATATCCATTCTAATCCCTAATGATGTTGTTTCCTAGGAATGGATCCTTACGACTGTATACGTATTTGAATTAGTTAATCATATCATTGTTGAAGAAGTGCTTAATAACCTGTCATCATCAGGTGCTGTATATGCTTCGTCGCCAGGGCGATGGAAGCAAGCAGAATAACAACACCAGCAACACCACTTGTGAGGAGGGCCAACAGCCTATCCAAGGGGCACCGCTTCCGCCCGCACGCCGACCCCCAAAAGTCTCGGTCGACAATCTCTACATGATTCCACGTGAGATGAAGGTCAACTCCGAGCATATGTACGAGGAAGTAAACTGGTTATCACAGCACAATTCCAGTGGAAGCCATGAAAACTCGGCTTTTGAGCAAACTAAAACGGGAAAACAGTGAAAAGTATAAGGTGATGATTAAGAAAATGATAAGGATAGTAACCAAAGGCAAAGATAATCAATATTTACTTGGATTAATGTATAAGTCTCTCCTCTGTACAGAACAACAGAAGATGAAGATTATGCGAAGATCAAGATTACTGAATAGCTGCAGAAAAGTCTACACAATGAAAAGAATGGAGAAAAAACTTTTAAGATGGTTGAAGATCTGAGATTTTAATGTGGTACTACAGAACCTTTGAAAACGTTCATAGGGTACATTATGCCCAAAATATAATCTTCTAAATACTCTATGCAGCGTTAAGATACAAATCTGAAAGACCAGAGAAAAAAACCCAAATCACCTGTTCATCAGCGCGTCTTGCCAGATCAACAACTGTACCATGACTTCATATGGACTAATAAGATATTCAGAGAATGTGTGACTGATAGGGCCATACTGCTTAACGATTAGAGTTACAAGTCTGAAACACTGTACGTACACTACCTGGCCTGGCGAGCAGATGGTCAGCCTCATTGTTCATTTATTTTTCTTCTCTTTCCCTCTTACACAGTAGGAGGGACTCTTTGACCCCCGTTCCTCGTAAGCTTCTTGACATTTGGTTAAGAACTCTCGGTGACAACCAATGATCATCCCCAGCCTTCATGTTTTACAAGAGAGCTTGTACCGTCTGCGGAATCCAGTGTAGCCTAATAAATACCTGATGGTGCATACCTGATGAAGTCTTCGAGGGTCTTCACCCCCAAAGCTTTGGCTATCCTAAACTGTTGGAAGACGTAGCCCTCAGGCCTGCATAACACCAATTGCCTGGCTGGTTTGGTACATTTGTAGGTGCGTCTCGTGCACTCTTAAACATCTCAGCTGTGCTTCCCATCCTGTTTGTGATGATAGCTGGCAAGGTGTTGAAGTCTTGGGCCTCGGATGTTTAAGGTGTTCTCACATTTTGAGCGTATCGTACCTTTGGATTTCAGACGTAGTAGCTTACAAATTCTTCCACGCCTGTCGTGCCAGTAGAATGTTTTTATCGAATGTAAGTTGAGGACCGTACCAACTAGTATTTTTCAGGTATAGATGATGATATACCTCTCTCGTCTGCGCTAAGGCGAGTATAGGCCTCAGAGATCTCATCCGTTCCCAGTAATTCAGGTCCTTTACCTCACTGATATGGCCTGTGAAAGATTTCTGAACACTTTCCAATTCTACAATTTCTCCTACCTTGTAGGATGATGTTAAGACACAACAATATTCAATTCGCGAAAGAATTAGCGCTTTGAAAAATATTGACATATATGCTCTTCCCATGTCTTGAAGGTCCGCAGGATCCAGCCTGCCATCCTTCTGATAATGTTTCTTCATGTATCTGTGAATACGTATTTCATTGTTCATTTGTGTTAATACCTTAGAGTAGTTATGATTGTGTCACATTAACGTGTGTTTTTCACCACTTTTATTTCTAACTAGTTTACCATATCAAAGTTATATGTCCTGATTTGTATGGGTATTGACTGATCATATCTTGTTTTACGTATGATTGTTATATGCTTAAGAATGTTGGAGTTTCTTCGTCTAATGATATGTAATTTCTTCATCTTTTCATCCCAATATACGTTTAAGTATTTTTCTATGCCTAGGTTTTATATTTATTTGTCCCAAGTCCAAGCTAAAAAAAAAAAAAGTCTTGTTTGGTAGATCTGTCTTGCCCTTCCTTTAAAATCTAGCCGCTAGCGTAAGTCAACATTAACATGCAGTCAAGCAGATCGTTCAGATCTAAGTTATTTTCTCTAACATATTTTCTCATCAATTTTCCCTTACTATGGAAGATGAATGAACTAATTCCGTGGGCACGGTATCGTTAATCGTAGAGATAGATGCCCTTGTATCATTGCTCTTTACAAAGTAAAATTTTTGATAGTTTCACTTTGACAATGTTCCATTTCAGTCCCACAATCTCTTGCAGCCATTACCTCTGCCACTTCTGTTGATAGAGTCCCATCCCTGTCTCTCTAAGCTCTACCGCATTTGTATCTCATCCTGTAAAAAAAAGGGCACAACTAATCTATCATAAAAGCTATCTACATTCCATGTTGGTGTTGAGCGGACCCTATTATCACCAATTTCTGCTATAAATGGAGGTAAAAACTATTATTAGTAGCAGTTGTAGTTGTAGTGGAAGACGGGGTAGTGTATACGAAGGTGGCAGCACTGGTGGTAAAACAATGGCTATGGCTTATCATATCTAGCACATCTTTCATCAAGGCAGTAATCGACGTCTACTGTTGGCCCAGTGTATACGGGATAAACCCAACCAACTGGCTTCTCATCCGTAAAATAAAGCTCATGGTAACGCACAATTTGAGCTACCTTAGATAAAAAAAAAAAAAAACTTATTTCCAATACTGACAGCCAAATTGATTATGGCATGCAATGTATAAGCGATGTATCCGAAGACCGTTAAGTGAAACTGCTCCTTTATTAGCTTTCATTGGTTTACGGTTGTGAATACATCGCGAGTTTAGGGCCAAAATCGGGGCTGTTGAGAAAGTGGTACCACGTAGGAGGTGTAACTCAGGGTGTAAAGAAAGACCACTAGAGGATGTTCCCCATATACCGAGGAATAGTTTAAGTCAACTGACGGAGAGAAGAGCTGAAGGCCTGTGGGTGGCAGTCGATGAAGTCTCACTCTTTCAGGGTAAGTGCCACAAGTCAATTCTTGGAGGCCGCACTTACAGCCAGATGTACCCTAAACAGGAGATAGAGAGGACGAGTGGCTGGATTTCCCAAGAAAGACCGGAAGGTTGAGTAGACATCGTACAGCTCAGCCCATTTTGTACTGGTGATGGAACTCACAACATACATTTGGGAAATATAGAACTGGAAGAAAAAGAAGCGGACATGGAAAGTTGAAAGAATGTTTGTACCAAAGATATAGCCGTGAATCAAGCTGATGATGAAGATGATGGTAGAGATAGCGTGTGTGTGTGTGTGTGTGTGTGTGTGTGTGTGTGTGTGTGTGTGTGTGTGTGTGTGAGTCTGTGTGTGTGTGTGTTCATGTAAATGGGCAGTCCTTCACTAGATGAAGAAAAGCGCATACAGCGGCTGTGAAAATTTTAAGAAGTTTGTAGATATTTCGTAGGAGAAGGTGTGTATCCTCGCATGATCTGGGATCGAGATGTGTCGTGAGTGGGTGATAACCTTCATAGTGCTGGATCCAGCTAGCACTCACGTGGAATATTGATTCATGATCCTGTCGGGCGGAGACTAACATATTTGTGTATTCTTTTATAATAAGATACGATCCAGATTTAGCTGCGCTGCAAGATACAAGGGAAAAAAGATGGGATGTTATTAGAATTAAATGGCTGTCAGGATTTTCATCTGAGTGGAAGATCGTGTTGCGTGTTGACTTTTCATCCAGTAACAGGAAGGTTACACGCGTAAGAGAGCCACACTCCTCCATCAAGTAGGAAGAAAGTGATTGTTTCCCAGTGAATGTCGGTTTGCAGCAGGGGTGCGTGATGTCTCCATAGTTGTTTAATTTGTTTATGGATGGGGTTGTTAGGGAGGTGAATGCAAGAGTTCTGGAGAGAGGGGCAAGTATGCAGTCTGTTTGGATGAGAGGCCTTGGGAAATGAGTCAGTTGTTGTTCGGTGATGATACAGCGTTGATGGCTGATTCGGGTGAGGAACTGCAGAAGCTGGTTACTGAATTTGGTGAAGTGTGTGAAAGAAGAAAGCTGAGAGTAAATGTGAATAAGAGCAATTATATTAGGTACGGTAGGGCTGAGGGACAAGTTAACTAGGAGGTAAGTTTGAATGGAGAAAAACTGGAGGAAGTGAAGTGTTTCAGATATCTGGGAGTGGATTTGTCAGCGAATGTAACCATGGAAGCGGAAGTGAGTCACGGGGTGGGGGAGGGGGCGAAGGTTCTGAGAGTGGTGAAGAATGTGTGTGGAAGTCGAGAACATTATCTCGGAAAGCAAAAATGGGTATGTTTGAAGGAATAGTGGTTCCAACAATGTTATATGGTTGCGAGGCGTGGGCTATAGATAGAGTTGTGCGGAGGAGGGTGGATTTGTTGGAAATGAGATGCTTGAGGACAATATGTGGTGTAAAGTGGTTTGATCGAGTAAGTAAGGAAAAGGTAAGAAAGATGTGTGGTAATAAAAAGAGTGTGGTTGAGAGAGCAGAAGAGGGTGTATTGAAATGATCTGGTCACATGGACAGAATGAGTGAGGAAAGATTGACAAAGAGGAACGAGGAGAAGTGGTAGACCAAATTGGAGGTGGAAGGATGGAGTGAAAAAGATTTTGAGCGATCGGGGCCTGAACATGCAGGAGGGTGAAAGGCGTGCAAGGAATAAATTGGAACGGTGTGGATCGATGGATTGAACTAGGGCATGTGAAGCGTCTGGGGTAAACCATGGAAAGTTTTGTGGGGCCTGGATGTGGAAAGGGAGCTGTGGTTTCAGTGCATTATACATGAAAGCTAGAGACTGAGTGTGAACGAATGTGGCTTTTGTTGTCTTTTCATAGCGCTACCTCGCATGCGTGCTGGGGAAGTGGTGGGGGGTGTCATTTCATGTGTGGCGGGGTGGCGACGGGAATAAATAAAGGCAGCAAGTTTGAATTATGTACATGTGTATATATGTATATGTCTGTGTATATATATATATATATATATATATATATATATGTATACGTTGAAATGTATAGGTATGTATATGTGCGTGTGTGGACGTGTATGTATATACACGTGTGTGTGTGTGTGTGTGTGTGTGTGGCATGGGCCATTCTTTAGTCTGTTTCCTTGCGCTAACGCGGGAGACAGCGACAAAGTATAATGAACATAGAATAGATGAATATATTGTTACGATCATGTGTGTGTGCCCCATGTTTGTATGTGTGCCCCCACGTGTGTTTATGGTGTAAGTGATGTTTTATGTTATAGGATGGCTGAGTGGCAGCCAGGGCCTCGGTTATCTCGGCTAGGAATTCACTTCCCTGGCCGGGTCATCAGTCCAGTTACCCTCAACACTTTGGCTGTCATATCCCCCACGTCCGAGGCACCAGACGGCTGAGGTCAAGAGAGGAGGTCATCTAGGAAATATAGCTTCCTCTATATCGTCGTTACCGTCAGGATAAGAGAAAGATGGACTCTAGGCAAGATGAAGGGCGGGCCTAAGGCCTCCAGCCAACCAGGAGCGACACTGTGAGCCACCATCCTCCAATCCCACCTGAGACTAGGGCAGCAGGGCGGGGCAGGCCGCTCCTGCTCCCCCCCCCCCCCCCCTTCAATAAAAACCTCTGATGCCTGCTGGGTCACGCACGATTCCTAGCTAACTCGCTGGCCCAGCAGGTAAGTGGGTGTCCCCTCTACCTCAAACCCGTAGGCTACGATCACTGTATAAAGTGGCGCCATACTAAACTGTGCGGTGTTGCACTGCCTATGTCATTTAGGTCCGGGTGTCATAGAGTATTGTAGCTTGTCATAGAAGTGTCCAATGAACAAGTGTATCTTGAATCATGTTTTTAAGAGTCAATTTGTCATAAAGGAAAGAGATCTCCTGGGTTGAAATCTTACCTGGAATGGTGAATTCATGTTGTGTTAACGTAAATGATTTGTGCCCGATTAATGTCTTTTTCACACACTTTACCAAACTCAGTCACCAACGTCTGCAGTTTTTCACACGAATTAGCCACCAGCGCTGTATAATCAGCGAACAACAACTGACTCACTTCCCAAGCTCTCTCATCCACAGCAGACTGCATTCTTGCCCCTCTTTCCAAAACTCTTGCATTCACCTCCCTAACAACCCAATCCATAAACAAATTAAACAACCATGGAGACATCACACACCCCTGCCGCAAACCTACATTCACTGAGAACCAATCACTTTCCTCTCTTCCTACACGTACACATGCTTTACATCCTCGATAAAAACTTTTCACTTCTTCTAACAACTTGCCTCCCAAACCATACATTCTTAATACCTTCCATAGAGCATCTCTATTAACTCTATCATATGCCTTCTCCAGATCCATAAATGCTACATGCAAATTCATTTGCTTTTCTAAGTATTTCTCACATACATTCTTCAAAGCAAACACCTGATCCACACATCCCTTACCACTTCTGAAACCACACTGCTCTTGGAAAAGATCACAAATGAGCGCGAGATCTAGTAAATTCCTTCTAATTCGCTGGGAAATGAAACACGATAAGTTCCCAAGTGCACTTTCGTGTAATGATCACATTACCATAGGAAATATAACAAAGAGAAATATAACAGTTAGTTGATATACAAGGGAAAGACTTCGCTCTGACGCCATTTCGTAAACAATCACTACCCGAACGAAGGACTGATGCGTTCAAGTCCGGCAACATGAGTATCATATAATTCATTACGTGGACAAGAAAGGGAACTGTTTACAAATTTTATCAACAATAAAGATATCCAATTTGTGTAGACCTTCAATAATATTAATGTTAAAATTCTTTGTGTATTCAACAATAGAAGATTCAATGATGTTTCTCGTGGTACAGGAGTCTAATAACTGAGATTGCATTACTCTAGTCGACACAATGATCATAATCTTCAGCATGATTAAACTTCCTAGTTAAGATATTGTAAAAAAAAAAAGAATATGGTGAAATATTTCCAGATTTTCAGTGCATGAAGTAAATGCTAAAATAGTTTTCCAGTTAATGTATAAAGCTGCACGTTGTGTTGTTCTGTGGTTGGTGTATGTTGTCAATGACGAGGAGATTCATGCTTTAGCTTTACGTCTTGCTCTTGCACAGTGAGGGTTAGCTTTCTCATTACGATATCATATAAAGTAAACCCACAAGTAGTCAGGCACAGACGCACAGCTCTCTCTCTCTCTCTCTCTCTCTCTCTCTCTCTCTCTCTCTCTCTCTCTCTCTCTCTCTCTCTCTCTCTCTCTCATTGAAAGCTGTCGATTGGTTAAGGCTGCCAGAGAGATGAACGAGATGTTGACACGATAGTAGCTCTCAAGTCCAGTAAAAACGGAAATTTTGTGCTAACGACGCTATTTCTCACACGCGATAAAAGCAAACTCACGCTGGAACGATGCAAACTATGATTTTCCAATTACGTCAGGGGTAAAGTGAGGTTCTTTTTACTACTGCTACCCAGTTGCTTTGAAAGGGCATTGCATTGCATTGTTCCATAAATGTTCCATCCTGTGCGACAGTGCAGCTTCTGTTATAAGCACACACAGATCACTGGTAACTAATAACTACGAGACGCTGTTATACCGCTAACTGCTGTCTGAGGCAGTTGACACCCACACACTGAAATACAGAGCGCTCTATATCCGACTACGGGATGGCGGTAGGAAGGGCTGCTAAACTGGTTGACTGGGGTGTGGAGAGAAAGCCTTCCTCTTCACTGGAATCTCTACAAAAGTTTAGAGGATCATTACAAAGACTATTTGTTGCAACCCATATAAGTGCATAATGTGAAGCCCGTAACAAAGCCTTTTTTTTTTCGAGCTACCAATGATTACTGACAACAACTAGACACAATTTCTAAAATGAATGTGGTTTAAGATAACACATAAATACTATGACCAGAGTTTAGGTAATAAGACTGACACAAAAAAATCTGTTAAGAATTATAGCATTTAATGCTTCATATACCCAACCTGTGAATTACCTAATTGTTTCTTTTCAAAGTCAAATTTTATTTTTCTGTATATACGATCATTACCATCCGTTTTTATTCATAATCAAGTGTACTATCCATGTAGATATTTCCTTTTGATCTGAAGAGAGCGAAACTTTGGACACAGTTTGTAATAATTTGCTTGTTTTATTTTCCCGTACATTTGACTCCACTATCATTTTTGAATTCTTATAAGAATATCATGTGCGTTTTTTACTTTTGTTGAACACGCAAGATGACGTTTATATGATTCCACGGGGAAATGAAACACGATAAGTTCCTAAGTGCACTTTCGTGTCATAATCACTTCAACAGGGGAGATACAAGAAAGAAATATAACAGTCAGGTGATATACAACGAAGAGACGAGATATGCTTCAGCTGGAAATTAACATGAGTTTACTGTAATCCTGAATCCTTTCACCCTTTGGGTTTTCAAATGCGAACGAGCGTATCACAAAGTATTTTGTGGTTTACATACACGAACGTGCGCATGAGGTGTTCTATGCAAGTTTAATGTCGGTCTTATTAAAAATCAGTGACGTACGTGTCATTTGCCATTTCTTTCGTCATAGGGCTGGCACAGCTGTCTACTTCAATACCAATCCAGGCAGACAGGCCAGGTTCGTTTCAGTTCATTCGGAACACTGGCGTTTCATGGATGTAGCTAGTGTGTCCGTGTTTGTACGAATGTTTTTAACGCATTTCGGGCAGTGATTCCTCTGTGTTGGGGTGTGAAAACTGTTTACATACCAGTGAATACAAGAACAATGTCTGATAACTCTATAGCATATTCGACTGGTGTACAGAAATTCAAATTGTGTGAACGTTCAATCGGTGATGCCATGAAGTTCGCAAGCGCTCGTGGTGAATCACTAGACGAGGCCGTGAGACCCAGCACGTAAGTTCGTAGAGTTGTTTCCACATTGTTCATTCCCAAAATCATCATCCATGTTATGATTCAAATGAAATTTGTAGGCACTATGTGTGATTGGTTGTTTTCTATGAATGATATAGAAATTATACATTAGTATACATATAAAGATTATTTTGTTCCATAACGTGATTCATTATAGAAATGTCTGTTTTTCATAAATGGTTCATTTCAAGGAAATTCTAGATGATTTTGGGGGGGATCATTTTGGCGAAATTTTTTTCTCTCATCGTGTTGAATTGAAACACGTAGACATGCTTTACTATTTAGCTGGTTGGTTCTTTGCGTTGCACTCCTATCAACTGCAAGAGTCATTAAGGCCATCAACGTCAGTCTCTACATTCACGGCTCGACAAATCTTTTTAACAGCTTTCTCAGGTGTTGATAATTCTAAGACAACATGCACTTCATATGGCTCTTGCACGTCTCACGTTAGCATGAAGCAGACTCGAAACCCCGGGATCTGAAGCATGTGGGACAGTCACTCGATCCGAGATTTTGCCCCAAAGTCCTTCCCATAACCAAATTTAATTCATTGAATATCAGAGATATCTTTTTTACGTAAGTATGGGTGATAACATTTAAAGTAATTGGAATGTGAAAATAGCAGTGTATGATCAGCATATATATATATATATATATATATATATATATATATATATATATATATATATATATATACATATATATATATATATATATATATATATATATATATATATATATATATATATATATATGGATTTGTATGTAGCATTTATGGATCTGGAGAAGGCATATGATAGAGTTGATAGAGATGCTCTGTGGAAGGTACTAAGAATATATGGTGTGGTAGGCAAGTTGTTAGAAGCAGTGAAATGTTTTTATCGAAGATGTAAGGCATGTGTACGTGTAGGAAGAGAGGAAAGTGATTGGTTCTCAGTAAATGTAGGCTTGCGGCAGGGGTGTGTGATGTCTCCATGTTGTTTAATTTGTTTATGGATGGGGTTGTTAGGGAGGTGAATGCAAGAGTTTTGGAAAGAGGGGCAAGTATGAAGTCTGTTGTGGATGAGAGAGCTTGGGAAGTGAGTCAGTTGTTGTTCGCTGATGATACAGCGCTGGTGGCTGATTCATGTGAGAAACTGCAGAAGCTGGTGAGTGAGTTTAGTAAAGTGTGTGAAAGAAGAAAGTTAAGAGTAAATGTGAATAAGAGCAAGGTTATTAGGTACAGTAGGGTTGAGAGTCAAGTCAATTGGGAGGTAAGTTTGAATGGAGAAAAACTGGAGGAAGTAAAGTGTTTTAGATATCTGGGAGTGGATCTGGCAGCGGATGGAACCATGGAAGCGGAAGTGAATCATAGGGTGGGGGAGGGGGCGAAAATCCTGGGAGTCTTGAAGATTGTGTGGAAGTCGAGAACATTATCTCGGAAAGCAAAAATGGGTATGTTTGAAGGAATAGTGGTTCCAACAATGTTGTCTGGTTGCGAGGCGTGGGCTATGGATAGAGTTGTGCGCAGGAGGATGGATGTGCTGGAAATGAGATGTTTGAGGACAATATGTGGTGTGAGGTGGTTTGATCGAGTAAGTAATGTAAGGGTAAGAGAGATGTGTGGAAATAAAAAGAGCGTGGTTGAGAGCGCAGAAGAGGGTGTTTTGAAATGGTTTGGGCACATGGAGAGAATGAGTGAGGAAAGATTGACCAAGAGGATATATGTGTCAGAGGTGGAGGGAACGAGGAGAAGTGGGAGACCAAATTGGAGGTGGAAAGGTGGAGTGAAAAAGATTTTGAGTGATCGGGGCCTGAACATGCAGGAGGGTGAAAGGAGGGCAAGGAATAGAGTGAATTGGATCGATGTGGTATACCGGGGTCGACGTGCTGTCAATGGATTGAATCAGGGCATGTGAAGCGTCTGGGGTAAACCATGGAAAGTTGTGTGGGGCCTGGATGTGGAAAGGGAGCTGTGGTTTCGGGCATTATTGCATGACAGTTAGAGACTGAGTGTGAACGAATGGGGCCTTTGTTGTCTTTTCCTAGCGCTACCTCGCACACATGAGGGGGGAGGGGGATGTTATTCCATGTGTGGCGAGGTGGCGATGGGAATGAATAAAGGCAGACAGTGTGATTTGTGTGCATGTGTATATATGTATGTGTCTGTGTACATATATATGTGTACATTGAGATGTATGGGTATGTATATTTGCGTGTGTGGACGTGTATGTATATACATGTGTATGGGGGTGGGTTGGGCCATTTCTTTCGTCTGTTTCCTTGCTACCTCGCAAACGCGGGAGACAGCGACAAAGCAAAATTAAAATAAAAAAAAGATATATATATATATTTTTTTTTTTTTCATACGATTCGCCATTTCCCGCATTTGCGAGGTAGCGTTAAGAACAGAGGACTGGGCCTTAGAGGGAAAATCCTCACCTGGCCCCCTTCTCTGTTCCTTCTTTTGGAAAATTAAAAAAAAAAACGAGAGGGGAGGATTTCCAGCCACCCGCTCCCTCCCCTTTTAGTCGCCTTCTACGACACGCAGGGAATACGTGGGAAGTATTCTTTCTCCCCTATCCCCAGGGATAATATATATATATATATATATATATATATATATATATATATATATATATATATATATATATATATATATATATTCCTATGAGTCCACGGGGAAAATGAAACACGATAAGTTCCCAAGTGCACTTTCGTGTAATAATCAAATCATCAGGCATCAGGGGAGACACAAGAGAGAAATATAAGTCAGTTGATATACACGAAAGTGCACTTCGGAAATTATTGTGTTACATTTTCCCCGTGGACTCATAGGGAATATCTTGATCACGCACAAAATTGTGATCCTTTCCAATACATATATATATATACATATATATATATATATATATATATATATATATATATATATATATATATATATATATATATATATATATATACAGTGTGAATTGTGTGCATGGGTATATATGCTGTCAGTGGATTGAATCGGGGCATGTGGGGCGTCTGGGGTGAGCCATGGAGGGCTGTGTGGGTGTGTGTGTTTGCGTGTGTGGACGTGTGTATGTGCATGTGTATGGGGGTGGGTTGGGCCATTTCTTTCGTCTGTTTCCTTGCGCTACCTCGCAAACGCGGGAGACAGCGACAAAGCAAAAAAAAAAAAAAAAACTGAGATGTATAGGTATGTATATTTGCGTGTGTGGACGTGTATGTATGTGCATGTGTGTGGGGGTGGGTTGGGCAGTTTCTTTCGTCTGTTTCCTTGCGCTACCTCGCAGATGCGGGAGACAGCGACAAAGCAAATATATATATATATATATATATATATATATATATATATATATATATATATATCCCTTATTCCTGGGGATAGGGGAGAAAGAATACTTCCCACGTATTCCCTGCGTGTCGTAGAAGGCGACTAAAAGGGGAGGGAGCGGGTGGCTGGAAATCCTCCCCTCTCGTTTTTTTTTTTTCTTTTTTTTTAATTTTCCAAAGGAAGGAACAGAGAGGGGGGCCAGGTGAGGATATTCCCTCTAAGGCCCAGTCCTCTGTTGATAACGCTACCTCGCTAATGCGGGAAATGGCGAATAGTACGAAAGAAAAGAAAGAATATATATATATATATATATATATATATATATATATATATATATATATATATATATATATATATATTTCTATGAGTCCACGGGGAAAATGGAACACAAAAAGTTCCCAAGTGCACTTTCGTGCAATAATCACATCATCAGGGGAGATACAAGAAAGAAATATGACAGTCAATTGATATACAATAAAGAGACGTGGCTAGGACGCCATTTAGTAAACAAGTGATTGTCCAAGACAGACAACGAGCGTATCATAAACTTATTATGTGGACAAGAAGGTGAATTGTGTACAAATTTTATCAACAATAAAATTATCTAGTTTGTATAAACGTTCACTATTATATTAAGATTATCATAATTCTTTGTGTATTTGATAACAGAAGATTCAATAATATTTCTCGTGGTACTGGAGTTAGAGTTAATATCTGAGATGGCATTACTACAGTCAATACACTGATCATAGTTTTTAACGTGACTAAACAAGGCATTTGATTCTTGTCATGTCTTATTCTATATTTATGTTGCTCAAGTCTAATAGAAAGATCCATACCAGTCTGCCCAACATAAAACTTATCACAATTTCTACATGGCACCTTTTAGATGCATCCAGGAGAATTTTCTGGTGAGCTCCTGATTAAGATATTCTTTGCAGTAGTATTGTTGCTGAAGGCAACATTCACATCAAAGGATTTAAGCAATATCGGAAGTGAAATGAAATTATTATCAAAAGGGAGAACTAAAAGATTCTTGGTGTCAATGGGAGGTTTAGGTTAAACTCTATTAAATGATTTCTTTGCTAACTTAAAGGATTTATCAATGAAAGATCTTGGGTACTTTAACTTAGATCCAATGGAATATATCTTCTCAAACTCATCATCAATAAACTCTGGACTGCAAATACGTAATGCCCTAAGGAAAATAGATTGAAATGATAATTCAACTCTGTCGAGATGAGTAATAATGGGTATATGAGAGCATACATTGGTAGGTTTTCCGTATATGCTAAACATAAATTTGTGTCCTTGCCTATGGATCATGCAATCTAAAAATGGTAACATACCATTATTTTCATTTTCTACAGTAAATTTGATGGAAGGTACTAAATTGTTAAGTAAGGGGAGAAATATTTGTAAATTTTCATTTGTTGGCCAAACACAAAGAACATCATCTACATACCTAAACCAAATTGCATTAGAAGGTAAGATATCCTTTAGTAATTTTGTTTCAAAAAATTCCATATAAATATTACTTAGTACAGATGAAAGAGGGTTAATCATTGCCATACCAAATTTTTGCGCGTAACATTCCCCATTGAATTGAAATACACAGTCTTTTATACACAATTTTGTCAGTTCAGTGAAAACAGACTTTGAAACAGGGAAATGAATATCATCCAAAATATCAAATGAATATTCTAGAATGTCATCAACTGGAACTTTTGTGAAAAGTGAGGAAACATCAAAGCTAACAAGTTTGAAATCAAAATTAACATTGATATTGTCAAGCTTGTTGACTAACTCTACATTGTTCATGATATTAGAATTTGACACCTTACCCACTAAAGTCCTTAATAAAGAAACTAACCACTTCGACAAGTTATATGTGATGGAGCCTACTCAACTCACTATAAGTCTTGCTAGAAAATTTTATTTATGTGTTTTGGTAAGTCCATTCATAAATGGCAATGAAGGGGACAAAGATAACATGTTTCTGGTAAGAGAACCATTACCTTTCAACAACAATTTCACTTCTTTATTGAAGTGGGAATTAACTGCTTCTAGGGAATTCTTACTGAGTTTGGAATATGTTATGTCATCATTCAAAAGATCATTCATTTTAGATAAATAATTACTTTTGTCCATAATCACAACAGTGTTAGCCTTATCTGCTTTAGCAATATGTATATCAATGTCTTTTTTTAAAGTGTTAATAACTTTTATAGATCTTTTAGGGCAATTAGGTTCCACTGGCGTTGACAAACTGGCATAAACTAGTGGAACCTAATGTTAATTTTGATTTCAAACTTGTTAGCTTTGATGTTTCCTCACTTTTCACAAAAGTTCCAGTTGATGACCTTTTAGAATATTTATTTGATATTTTGGATAATATTCATTTCCCTGTTTCAAAGTCTGTTTTCAATGAACTGATAAAATTGTGTATAAAAGACTGTGCATTTCAATTCAATGGAGAATATTATGCTCAAAAATTTGGTATGGCAATGGGTAACCCTCTTTCACCTGTACTAAGTAATCTTTGTATGGAATCTTTTGAAACAAAGTTACTGAAGGATATCCTACCTTCTAATGCAATTTGGTTTAGGTTTGTAGATGATGTTCTTTGTGTTTGGCCAACAAATGAGAATTTACAAACATTTCTTCCCTTACTTAGCAATTTAGTACCTTCCATGAAATTTACTGTAGAAAATGAAAATAATGGTATGTTCCCATTTTTAGATTGCATGATCCATAGGCAAGGAAACAAGTTTATGTTTAGCATATACGGAAAACCTACCAATGTATGCTCGTATATCCATTATTACTCATCTGAACATAAAAGAGTTGAAAATAATCATTTCAATCTATGTTCCTTGGGCATTACGTATTTTGCTGTCCAGAGTTTATTGATGATGAGTTTGAGAAGATATAGTCTATTTTGGATCTAAGTTAAAGTACCTTAGATCTTTCATTGATAAATCCTTTAAGTTAGTAAAGAAATAATTTTATAGATTTGAACCCAAACCTCCCATTGACACCAAGAATCTTTTAGTTCTCCCTTTTGATAATAATTTCATTTTACTTCCGATATTGCTTAAATCCTTTGATGTGAATGTTGCCTTCAGCAACAATAATACTATAAAGAATATCTTAATCAGGAACTCACCAGAAAGTTCTCCTGGATGCATCCATAAAGTGCCATGTAGAAATTGTGATAAGATTTATGCTGGGCAGACTTTTTAAGGATCTTTCTGTTAGACTTAAGTAAAATTAATATAGTATAGGAACAGGAAGAATTATAACCTTAATATTAGTGAAGGTCTGTACAAATTTGGTAACTTTATTGTCGATAAATTTTGTAAACTATTCACATTCTTGTCCAATTAATGAGTTTATGATACGCTCGTTGTCTGTCTTGGACAACCACTTGTTTACCAAATGGCGTCCGAGTTACATCTCTTCGTTGTATATCAACTGAATGTTATATTTCTTTCATGTATCTCCCCTGATGATGTGATTATTACACGAAAGTGCACTTGGGAACTTGCCGTGTTTCATTTTCCCATTGGACTCATAGGAATGTACTTAATCACGCTCAAAATTCTGATCCTTTCCAATATATATATATATATATATATATATATATATATATATATATATATATATATATATATATATATATATCCCTGGGGATAGGGGAGAAAGAATACTTCCCACGTATTCCCTGCGTGTCGTAGAAGGCGACTAAAAGGGAAGGGAGCGGGGGGCTGGAAATCCTCCCCTCTCGTTTTTTTTTTTTTTAATTTTCCAAAAGAAGGGACAGAGAAGGGGGCCATTTGAGGATATTCCCTCAAAGGTCCAGTCCTTTGTTCTTAACGCAACCTCGCTAATGCGGGAAATGGCGAATAGTATGAAAGAAAAGAAAGATATATATATATATATATATATACACAGTAAGTTAATGCTGGAAATTTTTGATAACAAGGGACCCCAAAACAGACAGATCCCTGTGGTACATTCGCATATATCGGCTTACTGCCAAAAGCTGGGCTGTTTATAGATTTCTTTCTGAATTCTATAAATTACCAAGAATACTATAGTTTTAGCATTATTTTATTTATTGCTTACCGCTCCAGAATGGTCGTAGATTCTCAGTTTCTGGGAAAATTTGTCATGATCTACGGCATGAAATACTTTGCGAAGGCCAGTGAAGAAAGGTACGAGGCTGTCATACTTCATCATACTGGGGAAAAGATATTCTTAGAGAGATAGGATTGAATCTGTAGTGCTCGTGATAGAACGGAACCCAAACAGATTATCCTTAAGCATTTAATTTCCAACACATCCACATTCCCATGCATTGTTTTCCGTTTAGGGTCCATCGACTCGAATCCAAATTGTATCATTGGGACTAATACCATTATTGATCTGTAAATGCGTTTGATCTATATTGTAAATCTGAATTCATTTTGCCTGGACAGACCGCAGTTAGATGGGGTGATATGCAGGCATTCACAGTTTTGTGATCATCATACGATACTGATGTTACTACAACAGTTTATAGTGCGTCAGGGAAAGAGCTATCGTAAATAGATCGACTGTAATCTCATTTTAACCACCACTTTGTTTCGTCGGTTCTGAAAGACCCTCGCGTTGTCTCGATCGAACGTTCGTATCCAGGCCTTGAGGTTGCTAGGCGGCCCTCGAGATGGTTGGTTGGTTGTCTGGGCTTTAGACCTGTCAACTACCAGGGTCATTAAGGCCCTCAACGTAAGTTACATCTACTAACCAAAACATCTTTAGCACCTTTGGGTGTTAACGATAATTCCAAGATCACACGAACTCTCATTGTGGTGGATCGAGAGGGTTCGGACACCGGATCCACCCTCCCTCCCATGTTAGTTGGAGTTGCCAAACGGTGCAATATTAAGGATGAATATTTGTTAGTAAAGTTTATGAGACTCATAACCATGATATTCTTGTATGAATGATGTTGATAATGAAGAATCGGGATGGGAGGATGACCCACGTAGCTCGTGAGTGCACTGTGCTGGTGTTTCTATGGATTTGTTGTGATTATTGTTGCGTTATCTTATGATTTGTGGTTTATATTGTCTTATCGCAGGTGAAATAGCTAGTCTTAACCCATTTTTCTGTTCTTAACAGCTTAGGTCTGTTCCATGATTTCCGTATCCATGGTATATAGAAAATCATATTACGATGTTCAAGCAATCACTTGTATAAGGCTTCAGTGTTGATAATATTAGCGAATCAGTCACGAACTTGACAAAATAAAACCGCAGTCAGAGAATACCAGAAAAAAAAAAGCTTTTTCGCTACACCGACGTTTGCTAACTAGTCAGATCTCTCATGAGGATCTTGGGAAAGAAGGAACTGCAGTACAACGGCCGTATTGCAACAGCTGCTATCACTTATCCCATCCAAACAGTCTCGTTACAGAACTTCTCATTCCAAAGGAGCCCATACTTCCCTGCAGTAGCGCAGCCTTGGGTTGTAAAGCCACTTTGGAAAGAGGTTCTGGGTCACTCTAGGACTTTCTTACAAAGAGTGACTAAGATGATTTTTCTATAATTCGTACATTTATATTGCCTATCTCGTCGTGATGCTGTCAACAACTGCAATTATCATGTGCAAGTTGCACTGCATATCTTCATGCTATGATATTATCATGTTACCTAAATCATGTTGTAAATGTGGAGAAAATAGAAAAACGGCAAAAATGTTGCGTGGGTGTGCGGGGAAAAACGTATCAGCTGGGTTATGTAAACACAGATGGCCTTCCCACTCTCCGATCCGGATGTTAACTCTGGCGGAGCCTGAAGCCTCTGACGCGCCCAAGTGGTTGATACAGTGTGCAGCCATATACCCCCCCCCCCCCCCCCCCCCCACGAAATACACCTTGTTTGTAAATATTTGAAAACACTGGAATCATTCTTTTTTTTTGTTGTTTTATTTAGATTACTCGAGAAACAGGTAGTGGAAGGAA
Source organism: Panulirus ornatus (assembly GCF_036320965.1). Lineage (NCBI taxonomy): Eukaryota > Metazoa > Arthropoda > Malacostraca > Decapoda > Palinuridae > Panulirus > Panulirus ornatus. The sequence goes on from NC_092225.1 coordinate 10,779,014, forward strand.
TAACTCAAGAGATATTTTCTAATTTGACGGGATTATATTTGACTTAAAAAAAGTGTTGAGGATGAAAAGGCACGATACTTTACACAACAAGCACGTCTGTCTAAAAGAGCCCAGGACACTATCGTACACACTGGCCGCCTTGTGCCAATATTGGTACCTCGAGCACATAATCCGATCCGTGCCAGTAATGCCACACCCGAGAACGGGATGTCTTACCAAGCTTCGTCATGGCGAACCTATGCACACACACACACACACACACACACACACACACACACACAGGTATGGAAATATCCAGCTCGCCTTGATCTTACACTCTTTTATGATTAGTTAACTAGTTATTTGCATTAACCTTCCGGTTCTGTGATATTTGTAATACCTCAACTGTATATTTTCAGCCGAATGGCTGCTTGAATCGAAATCGAATAAGCGATTATTTATTTATTCAATTACTAATCTATATACACACGACAGAAGGCTCAATCCCTCCAATCCCCCCCCCCCCAATCTTATGCATGTCACCATTTTCCCTACTGCAAGTCATCAAAGACTATACCGGATTTTACGATGATGGGGAACACTGAGAGCGTACAGTGAGCATTGATATAGAAATAGCACTGTAAAGCACACGCGTATCGAATGCACCAGTAAATAAGGAGAGCAGTAAGGGTTTAGTGTATGTATCATAGAACTATTTTGCTACGTGAACTGTGTGCGAGGTGTGTTTTATCACTTTTCTTTTTCTACTAATCCACTTCAAGTCTCCTTCTCTTCTGTAGTGAATAAATCTGTCTCCAGTTATGGATAGACTTGTACGTTGAGTAGGTAATTCATTTTGAACATTGAAGAGGTGACAAGCAATATCAAAGTCGCAGAGATCGTATTTCACTGGGGACCGTACACTGGTGATTGACGGTATTTCACGTTGTATGTCTCAGAAGATGGAAGTGGTTATAGACTAAACGTTTTCTAATGTCTGTAAGTTACGTTGTAAGCACATCAACCTCTCGTAGTCTTACATCTAAATAAACTCTTGAACTAATCATTCGCTGTCAGATATTGTGAAGGTAGGCAACAGACTGTTGTTGATGGCTCTAAGCCTTGTGGTACACTAAAGGGTAAAGAAATATGCGCGCGCACAGTTTACAGTAGAGGCTTGAATCTGGGAAAACCGTCTGTGATGCGAAAAGAAAACGGTGTTATAGTAGACCATTTCATTTTTTTTTAAGGATACGAAATAAAACTATTCAATTCCTTATTTCTTGATACTTTGATATTGTTCTTATCACCGTAGGTTTAAAATAAATTTTTGATTTGACATTTGTTGTGTATGATAGATAAACAGTAATGCTATTCTTGTTTTGCCTTGCTTCTATCCGTCTTCAAAATTTTGTTAGAATTTTGAAAATTACAATTCATTGCTATATTTTCATGTAAGATAATTGATTCAAGACAAAATTTAAGGTATGATTCAAAGATTCTTTTATAAATCTTTGAAACTCTAATATATAGACTAGTTTTCCATCAGAATTTCATTTTCTTCCTAAGTAAGATGTGATAGAAAATGAGTAGTAAATCATACTACACTTAACTGTTTTCTTCTTAGCTAACACCATTTGCTCGTACGGAATTCTAATATTTACTAGAAGTCTTCAGCTGCCCTCTGTGGACAGGTCTAAATATCAACAATAGAATCACGTAGTGTAATGTTTTATTAATGTTGTGTGCACATTGGTATTACTGATTCTGCTCACTTTCATCAGGGAAGAAGTTCTGGTCAAAGATGAGGATTTTGCTGCTTCATTTATAGCATAGCAAGGAGGTTATAGATCCAGGGCACTAGAGGCATTGCTGCCCGTTCGCTGGGGAAATTTAATTCACGTTTCTGTCTTGCTAATTGTTTTTTTTGTCCTATGAATTACTCTTTTATATTTTTCTCATGCTTTTTTTTTATTTTTTTCCCTGTTTTCCTGTATCTTTCATTAGTTGGGTGTGGTAATCATTTTCAGTTTGTACCTTTATGGACATTATTTAGAGACCGGTATCTGAAAGGCCTTCACTGTTCTCTTTCACATACATTCAAGTTTTCTGTTATGAAAGCGGTCAACTTCAACGAGGCATGCTTTCTGTTGGCGCCAGACGTATGAAAGTTGACTGCAAAAATAATGGAATGACGCATTTAATCCATTGTGGACACGTCAGTCTGTAAGATGCCTTATTGAATGTATAAGATCCCATTGTTGTTTGGAAGAGATCATATTTACTCAGTGAAGTAAATAAACTCAGTACACCACGAGACTGGAGCTGTTTGATACCCCCCATGTGTTGCTCTGCCTCGCGAGTTATTTTTCACCGGTTTCTCCTCCTATGGGATTTGTGTGGGAGGAACAAGTGGTGCCCAGACCCGGGAGCAGCCTTTACGTGCTCAAGCGAACTGAACTTCTGTATACGTGCAGCAAGCTGTGGTGATTACTCGTGATGGCGAGAAGGAGCAACTTGAAAGAGGACGGGCGGCTGCTCGAGGATGGTGTACGAGAGCCTCCAAGGCTTTGTGGACTTTGCTTGAACTGCCAACTGTGTCCAGGGTGCAGCTGGAAGACGCTATAGCGGATCTAGATAAGCGTCTAGACACCTTGGACCGAGTTCAAGTGGAATATGAACTGACAATAAGTGACCCTGAGTTGTTGGAAGCAGACCTGGACAAAGCAGATAGTTTACGCAGTGGTGTTAGAGCTGTTCGGGTGCAGGCTGGCGAACTGTTGGTGAAACTGGAGAAGACTACCGTCCAAAAAGGGTCGGGAAGTAGTAAAGATAAGTCTGCAAGTGCAAGCACAGTGTCTACTAGTGCCAGTGTGAACCTTCCACGGCTCGACTTGCCGAAGTTTAGTGGTGAACTAACCCAGTGGCAGTCATTCTGGGATTTGTTCATGGCCATGGTAGACGACTCTACCAGCCATCAGCAAGTTCACCTATCTGCAGGCTTTATTGGAAGGTGAGGCCAAGTCTGTCATCCAAGGCTTGTCACTTACTGCAGTTGATTATGCTGTGGCCTGTAATCTGTTGAAGGAGCGGTATGGGAAGCCAGAGAGGATTATCTTCGCCCACATTCAAGCTCTCCTTGGCTTGAGCCTGCCGTTCAAGCCTCAAGGATCTACGACTTATGTGTCCGCCTTGAGGAAGCTGCAGGATGACCTCCTGATCCACATCAGGAGTTTGGAGGCACTGGGGGTAAGTGGCAGTGAGTTTGGCCTCTTCCTCACCCCAGTGATTTTGTCTCGTCTGCCGAGCGACATCCGTTTGGAGTGGTCGAGGGAAGGATCGGGCCACAAAAGGGATCTCGCATGGCTGCTGGATTTTCTTAGGAAGGAGATTGAGTGCCGTGAACGCTCAGACTCCTTTAAGGACGTGACTACTGCTGCAGGGACAGACGGGCCGCAGTGTGAGGGAGTCTGAGAGAAGAAAGAAGTCTCCTAGTTCTGCATTCGCTCATCAGACAGTCTCAGAGACATATTCAGGTGGGTGTGGATTTTGTAATAAGTCCCATTCCAGTGAATAGTGCTTTAAAGTTATCAAACTTCCACGTGCAGAACGACTGGAAAATATTCGTTCTGCTGAGCTGTGTTTTAAGTGCTTAAAAAGGGGGCACGTAGTTAGGTTGCAAGGCAAAGTGCTCTAAGCGTAAAGGCAACCATAATGTCCTTCTTTGCTCATAGGATAATGTTTCACCTAAGGGCAGGGCTGTTAGTCAGCCGGCCAAGGAGAGTGAAGGGGAAACGGGAGATACCAATGTTATGCCTGGTGATCTGGTGGGTGTTTCTCATTCTTCACAGTTTAAACATAGGTGTTGTGTCTTGCCGACAGTAGAAGTTAAAGTGTATGGAAGGCATGGCAAGTACAGTGAAGCTACCTTGTTGTTCGACTCTGGGGCAGATCGATCCTATGTGTCGAGTGAATTTGTAAGGACAGTTAGGCCAACATGGGTATCTTCTGAACAGATGTCCTATTCTGCCTTTGGGGGAAGTAAGAGTTCTAGATCTACCCAGTGTAATATTTATGACCTGAATTTAGTGGGTGTTAATAATGAAGTAGTGTGTTTACTTGCAGCTGAAGTGCCCACAATATGTGCTCCAGTATTACGTCCTTGTGTTCCAGCTGAAACCCTACTGCCCTTTAAGTCTGTGCAGTTAGCAGATGAGTATGAGCGGGACAGGAAGGTAAATGTTGACATTTTGATAGGACTCGATGCTTATTGGATATTTGTAATCCCCAAGAAGAATTTGCAGGTTGAGGGACTAGTGGCTCAAGAGACGGTGTTTGGTTGGATCCTGTCTGGGAATTGTGCTTCGGCATCCAAGGGAAATGTTAAGTTGTCTCAGATGTTATGCATTAACAATTTCAATGAGAATGAGTTACATAAGTTTTGGGATTTAGAGTCAGTGGGAATTTGTGACAAGGAAGTATATCCTGATGTTAGCAATCATCCTTTGTTAAAATCCTTTTCAGGGACAGTTAAGTTTAAGGATGATAGATATGAGGTTGCTCTTCCCTGGAAATCAGAGCATAAGTGTAGCCTCCAAAATAATGAAAGGCTTGCAAGGAAAAGGTTGTTATGTTTGATGCATAAATTTAAATCCAATCCTAAACTTCAGGAGGAGTATGATGCCGTATTTGAGGGTTACGAACGGGAAGGCATCATTGAAGAGGTACCTGAGGGTGAGATGAACAGCCCATACCCCACATTCTACCTTCCTCATCATCCTGTCGTCAGGGAAGTCAGCACCACAAGTAAAGTAAGACCAGTCTTTGACGCATCTGCTGTGAGCTATAATGGAGTCTCATTAAATCACTGTCTTGAGGTGGGTCCCCCTCTTAACCCACAGTTGGTAGAGGTACTTATGAGGTTCAGAAGGTGGAAGGTTGCCTTAACTGGTGATATCACTAAAGCTTTCCTCCAGATTAATGTAAGGAAAGAAGACAGGGACGTGCATAGATTTCTTTGGAACTATAATGGTAACATTCGGATAATGAGATTAACTAGAGTTCCATTTGGCAATAAAAGTAGTCCATTTCTGTTGAACGCAACTGTTAAACATCATCTTAAAAGCTTTCCTGATTCTGAAGTTATTGCAGAGCTAAAGGATAACCTATATGTGGATGACTGGTTGTCAGGAGCTGACAGTGCAGAGGAAGCCTTTGCTAAGTTTGATGAGGCACGGTCAGTTCTATCCAAGGCCAGTGACACTTTCAAAGTGGAGCTCAAACTGCAATGCCTTAAAAGACAGATTTAATGACTACTTAGAGCCCAGCAAGCATGCAGAGACAAAGATTCTTGGTTTACAGTGGTGTTTGACTAGAGATAGTTTTTCATTTGATTGTTTAGAATTGAAGGATCTTGAGGTAGCATCCACAAAGAGAGCAGTTCTCAGTGTCATCAGTAAATTATTTGATCCTCTTGGCCTTCTATGCCCAGAAATCATGATGGCAAAAATTATGTTCCAAGATATTTGGAGACTTGGACTTTCTTGGGATGAGATCTTGCCTACAGAAGTGCAACACCGGTTTCAGAAGTGGGTTCAAAATATAAAAGTTCTTAACACATGGCAAGTTAATCGTTGTTACTTTCCAGAACTTGTATGGAACAAGCTACAAAATGTAGAACTGCATGCCTTTGGAGATGCTTCCGAGACGGGGTATGGTGCCTGTGTATACTTGAGAGTTCCTGATAATGACGGGTCATTTAAGGTAATCTTAGCTCTAGCCAAAGGAAGGGTAGCACCTATCAATAAATTGTCGGTGCCGAGGTTGGAATTAATGGGTGCTCTTTGTGTGCTAGGCTATCTGTATTTGTGAAGACTTCCCTACACTTAATTGATGCACAAATGTACTGCTGGACTGATTCTAAAGTAGCATTGTCATGAATAAAGGGAGATCCTAATAGATGGAAGACTTTTGTAGCGAATAGAGTAACTGAGATTCAGAGTTTAATCCCCCCAGTTCAGTGGAAGCATATTCCTGGTAAAGATAATCCAGCAGACCTTATTTCCAGAGGTGCCTTTGCTGAAGACGTAATTTCCTGTACCTCGTGGCTGAATGGTCCTGCTTGGCTCTCTGAACACTTTACTTCCATGCAACAGGATGAGGTACCAGCAGCACTGCCCATTGTAGAGGAGGTATTCCCTGACAGCCCAGTGACATGCTTAGTGTCCGAGCATCCATCAGTAGGGACTGACTACGCCCGCTGGGGTCATTTTACAAAAGCTATTAAGTGTGTAGCTTGGGTAATAAGGTTTGTGAAAAATTTTAAACCTCATGCTGTTAAATGTTTTGGGCCCTTGTCTTATACAGAGTTAGATCAAGCTAAGACAAAGTAAATATTTGTGTCCAGAGAGAAAGGTACAGCCAAAAGATCAATGCCTTAATGCTTGGAAGGTCACTCCCAAAGAGTTCTGACATTATGAAATTCAATCCTTTTATGGATGAAAATGGTCTTTTGAGAAGTAAGAGGCGGCTGGACCAGGCTGAATTAAGTTATGATTGCAAGTATCCTATGGTTATTCCAGCAGGTCACATTGCCAAGCTGTTAGTTAGTTTCCAACATGTATTTCTGAAACACGCAGGTGTTTCCACTTTAATTTCAACATTAAGATCTTGTTACTTAATTGTCGGATTAAGAAAGCTTGCTAAGGTAGTCTGTAGAGAGTGTATGATTTGTCGTAGACATCACTCACAAGCTTGCCGTCAGCTTGTAGCTCCTCTCCCAGGACTAAGAATTAACTCTGCTCCTCCTTTCACTGTGACAGGTGTAGATTATGCTGGACCACTGTTTTGTGTTGATTTTCCATGCAAGAAGCTGTACATTTTGTTATTCACTTGTGGAGTTGTCCGTGCAGTACACTTAGAGTTGGCTGACTCTATGTCTTATGATGATTGCTTACTTGCCTTTCGTAGGTTTTGTGCCAGAAGAGGCCTTCCATCAGTTATTTACTCTGAGAATGCCAAGACTTTTATTAGTATGTCTAAACAAATGCATCAGTTCTTTGGCACCCTTGCTCCCCAGTGGAAGTTTGTTGTACCCCATGCTCCATGGTGGGGAGGTTGGTGGGAAAGATTAGTCCGATCTGTTAAATTAGCTCTGAGAAAGACTCTTGGTATAAAATGTTTAACAAGATGTGAGCTAGAGACTACCTTACATGAGATTGAGGCATGTGTAAATTCCAGACCCTTAACTTTTGCCACTGATGATCCTAATTCTGTAAGCCCTTTAACACCTTCTCATTTTTTAATTGGACGCACTGCTGGCTTTCATAGAGAGCTTAAAGGTGATTGCCAGGTTCCTGAAATGTCACATAAGGACCTATGTGAGCGAGAAAGCCTGAGAAATCAACAACTTGATAAGTTTTGGAGTGTGTGGGTGTCTGACTATTTACTGAATTTACCCCCTATCATTACAGGTTTCATACCCAGAGGTAAACTGGAGAAGGGATCTGTTGTGCTGGTTCGGGAAGATTATTCTCCTCGTTTGCAATGGCTCCTTGGAGTGATTGTTGAGCTATTCCCTGGGAAGGATGGAATAATTCGTAGTGTCAAAGTTAAGACTGCAAAGGGAGTAATTAGTAGGCCAGTGCAAAAACTGCATAACTTGGAACTTTCATCTGAAGGGGAGGATGCTACAACAGATGAAGCTCATAGTCCCTTACCACCAACAGATGCCTTCCCGGCATATGCTCAAGGTTCTGATGAGGCTCACTCCATGACACCGTCGTCAACTTATGTGTCTAGAACAGGACGAACGGTAAAGCCTCCTCAGAGACTGAATATGTGAGATTGGAGGGTTTGAGATGTATTGTAGATTTAGGTTGATGATCAGTATAGTCTCTTTGGGTATTGTTTATTGTTTTATTGTATCATTTGCTTCCCAGGGTGAGGGTTGAGTTGACTCTTAGTCAGACATTTGTATTTATACATCCTGATGCCATATGATCATGTTGTTGAGAGTAAGGATAGGAGTTATTAAAGGTACTCCTATGGTGGGGAGATGTTGGCGCCAGACGTATGAAAGTTGACTGCGAAAATAATGGAATGACGCATTTAATCCATTGTGGACACGTCAGTCTGTAAGATGCCTTATTGAATGTATAAGATCCCATTGTTGTTTGGAAGAGATCATATTTACTCAGCGAAGTAAATAAACTCAGTACACCACGAGACTCGAGCTGTTTGATACCCCCCATGTGTTGCTCCGCCTCGCGAGTTATTTTTCACCGGTTTCTCCTCCTATGGGACTTGCGTGGGAGGAACACTTTCAGTTGTCATTTGACCATTCTGTCAATATAACACTCTTGAAAAGAAAATAGAAAAATATAATAAAAATATGTTAAGTGATTAATCAGAGAGTGAAAATGGCAATTGATACTTGTAAACGCTCTTAGAATAATGAATTCTTCCAAAATTTCCCCCAACACCATTAGTGTGTCGAAGTCAGCGTTGGATGGAGCAAGAAAAATTACGGTAGACATCCAATCACGCCACGTAGTTCAATTTCTTACTTTATACACTGTCTGGAGTTTGTACTCTACACGCCATGTGGACGCATGCATTTCAAGATACAAGTAAATGCAATGTATATATTAGCTTTACTACGTTGATACACCACAGGTTGTTCATTCATAAGTTAAGAAAAAATTCACAATAAGTTTAAGTATTCCCTCGCAGTTGTACACAGTTTGGGTGAAGCTTACATGCCAGTATAGGGAGCTAACACTGTTGTCGCCGCTGTTAGAACGCAAGCACCCAAGGGAGGACTGTTTTCCCATCAATGAATGTAGGGAAGCCACTAATAGACATGGGCGTTTGGTGGAGAGATCTAATTTGTTGGGTCTATTATTCACACACACACACACACACACACACACACACACACACACACACACACACACACCTACACACACACACACCTACACACACACACGCATGCAATTGATGCTTCCTTTATACAGCCTTGATGCCTCACAGCCTGGAAGACAGTATACGTCACTCTAGTACCCAAATCCTCTCACCCAAAGTCTCTCAATGGCTTAAGCCCTGCTGTTGTCATTACTCCAATCTCCAGTCTATTATGCGAAAGTTTTCTGTTAGACTGGGCCTATGATGACATTGATGTCTCAGTAGACCCTCAGCATGTGGAAAAGTGAAGTCTTCCTCCACCACACACCGCCTAGTCAGCCTTGGAGAAGCGCAAGACCGCGGTGGCACTCACGTTCATAGAGTTGTTAAACCATTATATCTTCATAAAGAAAACCGTCCACTTAGGACTACTCGGGTGTCGCGTCTCCTGACTGGTGGACTTCCTGGTCGGGCGACACCAAGCTGTCCACTTTAAGAGCCACCTCGACATCACTGCCCCTAACATGCGGTGTCCCACAGGGCAGCAAGATGGGGTCATTCTGCTTCCTTATGCTCATCGCTGACGCCCTGAGGGACACAGACCACGGCTGGAAGCATGCAAACGACACCACCTTTGGGATCACTATCACCAACAACTTCTGACTTCCCTGCCCTTCAGCACATCATCCACAATCTTCAGGAGTGGACTACGGCCGTTGACGTCACCATCAACCAACCCAAGCCTGTGATGATGCACATCAACCTGGGCGCAGATAACATCCTGCTCCCTGACATCACACTAGGCTCTGACGTCTTCCGGGTAGTCAGAGACCTCAAATCTCTTGTTGTTGCTATACATAATGGTTTCAACTGGGAGAGTCATACCAGCACAATCATCAAATCTTCCTTATACCGTCTGTACCTTCTCCACCCACTGAGATCACTAAGTGTCCCGCCATTTGGATTCAAGAATGTCCATACCATCTTCATCCTGCCAGAACTTATCCTCGCTTCTTCAGCCTGGTCCTCTTCACTAACAGCCACACAGAGGGACCAGTTGGAAAGAGTACAGAAAAGAGCATTCAGAAACATTCTGTGCCCATCTTACATCATTTGCCAACTAGCCTTCATCTTGCTGAACCTGTCCACCGTCTCCGACCACACGGCAATTTGGCAATAAACTGCAGACACACCCTCGTCACCGAGACCTCCTCCAGCCTAACGCCCCGCCCCGACGAACCGCCGTTCACCACTACTACGATCGGGCCAATCAGAGCTCGTACACACAGACATAAAGACAGTCCTATGCCTACTCTTATGAACGTCATAAATGATCCATGAACAACTGCATTGCTAAGCAAGTAAACAGCTTTTTTTTTTTCTTAGGTTAGGCTATTGTTTTTTCTTAGGTGGCCTATGTGGTATGTCCACTACTGCATTACTATGCCTATCCATCACTTAATGTTCAACTAATTATCACCTGGTGCAAAACGGGTAAACTATAGTTTTACTCTGCAAACCCCCTTTATGTCTGCCTCCCAGTACCTCACTCATGTGCTTATCCAAAGCGTGGAAATACCCAGCCCCACCTTGATCTTACGCATTCTTAAGATTAGCTAACATAGTCAATCATTATGTCCCTCCAGTTCTGCAATATCAATAATACCTAAACTGTGTATTTTTAGCCTAATGGCTTCCTAAACTTAATAGATTACTTATCTATATATTTTCTCATTCATTATCTATTTACATTTTGTCATGGTGGTAGACAAACCTAAGAAAAACAATACCACTAGTTGCTTCTACTGCCATCTTAAAGGGTCTGTGCATAGCATGCAGCACAATTCTTAAGTCGGCCTCCTCGTCTTCTGCTTTCATCCGTGTCTCGTCGGTCTGTGAATTCTGTCGTCTGTACCTTCTTTTCATCGTCAGTCCCTCATGCCATAACCAGTTCAGTGTGCGAAATACCTTGCCTGATGATCTCCTGGGGAAGGAACTGTGGAAAGTCTGGTTTCTTGTTTGACAGGGCCAGAAAGTTGTTCCAGTTCTTTAGAAGAGGCACGTGACGTCCCTCGATGGCTTGTCTTGCTGGACTGCGGGTTCCACCTTTTAGTGACCCAAGCACGTACTGACCAAAGACGACCTTGATGTGGTGGTACGTCCTAAAGTGAAATGTCAAGTACTTGATAAAGTTGTCGGCTTGGGTTAGCCAACGTGCAGGCATCAGAAGGGTTGTCACTTGATACATCGTTGATGATCAGCTGTTAAGACGTTCTGTCAACTTGAGGGTCTTGCTTCTCTTTGATTTCCTCTGTCTGAAGTTCATTAGTGCTGTTCTGTTGCTTGTGTGTAGGCAACAGTCCATCATTGACAGTGACAAAGGCATGAAGAAAAGCTCTGGTCTAAAAGTATTGCTGAGATCCACTGGTCTTCCTGATGTATTTGTCTATACATGACATGGTGATCCATCTTTGCTACTTTCTTAAGTTCGACCGTAACCTAAGCGTTCTTGTACAGGAATTTGAATGTATCTGACTAGTTCTTCATCACTGGATCATGGAACTTGACCTTCGTTGACGCAGCTGCTGTCACAGTCAACCTTTCGTCCTGGAAATTCTCGATACGAGGCGGCCCTAGCGGTCTTACGTACCAGAACGACTCTCGGATGCTACCTGTAGCCAGAGTTGTTGCAGGTGTCGCGCCTCCAAAAACAATGTATCTGATCAATATCGCCCTAATGCCTCTTCATCGACCGTGTCATTTTTGTTACAGTCTGGTTTGCTTTCATCCCTTCCTCCAGCATTTGACGAAAGCCCAGAAATGTTTCCTGTGCAGTATCAGAGCGCCAGTAGAACGAAAGAGATCGATCACCTCTATACGTCTGATGGGTCATTTGTGATGTCGATCATGTCAAGAATCTGTCTTCGTCCTCACAAGCCGTTCTTGTATATGGTCAGGACCCGCCTGACTGAACCTTCCAGGAGAGAGAGATCTCTTCTGACAGCTCGCTCAGCTCACTGAGGTCATGTTGTCATATCTTCTGATGTATGGATATAGAGTTCTACTTGCCGTTGTGTAGAGATCGGGTGGAGAAAAACTGACGTTATTACGTAACTGCGACTTTATGAATCCACCAAACTTATCATGTAAGTCAAAACGACATCGAACCACAGTCTCAAACCGCCCCCTAGAATATGTTACAAAAACAATCACGTGAAATGAGTAAAGGAGCAAGAGAATATAAGAAAAGAAGGGTGTTATAATGAAAGGCTCAATTCTGGGAACCTCTCCATTTTACATTAATTTTGTATGACTTGTATCATTGGGACCTGTCATATGGTTTCAGTCCTTCTGGCTTGTGTGTAGGCATCATTTCATCACTGACAGTGACAATGGCGTCAAGAGAAGATCTAACCCCGGAGCACTGCTGAGATCCACTGGTCTCTCTGTTTCATTTGTCTCTGCAGGACGTGGTGATCCATCTGGGCTGCCCTCTATCGTTTGACTGTAACTTTTCTTTTCATCTTGACTTATGGATTTCCTACTAAAGTTTCAGCTTGGCGACATCAAATCTGTACACGACCTGCCGCTGACATCGTGGTTTTCTGACGTCTTTTCAGCTTGGCGAGCCCAAGCTATTAGTAAGGTCATGACTCATGGTAATTCCTCGTGACTCAGACGCATTATTGATTAGCTATTCTATATCGCCAGCCAAATGTTGCCTTCACCGCCGATTTTTGTCGTGAACTCTGTCCGCTATTGTCATTGCACAAGCTCTTCTCCATTAAAAAGGTATATAATTCATAACCACTTTCTGTACACACACACACACACACACACACACACACACACACACACACACACACACACATTGCTGATGGTATACAAAAGCATAAATATTTGTATGATAGATGAGTAAAGTCAAGAGATGAGGCTCCGGGAGCGTAGAATTCTCTCCCTGCACTGTGCAAATAGACAACTGTAAATAGGCAATCACACACACACACGTATATATATATATATATATATATATATATATATATATATATATATATATATATATATATATATATATACATATATATATATATATATATATATATATATATATATATATATATATATATATATATATATATATATATATATATGGAAGCGGAAGTGGATCATAGGGTGGGGGAGGGGGCGAAAATTCTGGGGGCCTTGAAGAATGTGTGGAAGTCGAGAACATTATCTCGGAAAGCAAAAATGGGTATGTTTGAAGGAATAGTGGTTCCAACAATGTTGTATGGTTGCGAGGCGTGGGCTATGGATAGAGTTGTGCGCAGGAGGATGGATGTGCTGGAAATGAGATGTTTGAGGACAATGTGTGGTGTGAGGTGGTTTGATCGAGTGAGTAACGTAAGGGTAAGAGAGATGTGTGGAAATAAAAAGAGCGTGGTTGAGAGAGCAGAAGAGGGTGTTTTGAAGTGGTTTGGGCACATGGAGAGGATGAGTGAGGAAAGATTGACCAAGAGGATATATGTGTCGGAGGTGGAGGGAACAAGGAGAAGAGGGAGACCAAACTGGAGGAGGAAAGATGGAGTGAAAAAGATTTTGTGTGATCGGGGCCTGAACATGCAGGAGGGTGAAAGGAGGGCAAGGAATACATACCTATACATCTCAACGTATACAAATATATACAGACACAGACATATACATATATACACATGTACATAATTCATACTGTCTGCCCATATCAATTCCCGTCGCCACCCCGCCACACATGAAATGACAATCCCCTCCCCCGCATGCGCACGAGGTCGCGCTAGGAAAAGGCAACAAAGGCCACATTCGCTCACATTCAGTCACTAGCTGTCATGTAATAATGCACCGAAACCACAGCTCCCTTTCCACATCCAGGCCCCATAAAACTTTCCATAGTTTACCCCAGACGCTTCGCATGCCCTGGTTCAATCCATTGACAGCACGTCGACCCCGGTATACCACATCGTTCCAATTCACTCTAATCCTTGCACGCCTTCCACCCTCCTGCATGTTCAGGTCCCGAACACTCAAAATCTTTTTCACTCCATCATTCCACCTCCAGTTTGGTCTCCCACTTCCTCGTTCCCTCCACCTCTGACACATATATCCTCTTTGTCAATCTTTCCTCACTCATTCTCTCCATGTGACCAAACAATTTCAAAAACACCCTCTTCTGCTCTATCAACCACACTCTTTTTATTACCACATATCTCCCTTACCCTCTCATTACTTACTCGATCAGACTACCTCACACCACATATTGTCCTCAAGCATCTCATTTCCAGCACATCCACCCTCCTCCGCACAACTCTACCTATGGCCCACGCCTCGCAACCATACAACATTGTTGGAACCACTATTCCTTCAAACATACCCATTTTTGCTTTACGAGATAACGTTCTCGCTTTCCACACATTCTTCAACGTTCCCAGAACTTTCGCCCCCTCCCCCACCCTATGACTCACTTCCGCTTCCATGGTTGCATCCGCTGCCAAATCCACTCCAGTTACCTAAAACACTTCACTTCCTCCAGTTTTTCTCCATTCAAACTTATCTCCCACTTGACTTGTCCCTCAACCCTACTGTACCTAATAACCTTGCTCTTATTCACATTTACTCTCAGCTTTCTTCTTTCACATACTTTACCAAACTTAGTCACTAGCTTCTGCAGTTTCTCACCCGAATCAGCCACCAGAGCTGTATCATCAGCGAACAACAACTAACTCACTTCCCAATCTCTCTTTCCAAAACCCTTGCATTCACCTACCTAACAACCCCATCCATAAACAAATTAAACAGCCATGGAGACATCACACCCCTGCCGCAAACCTACATTCACTGAGAACCAATCACTTTCCTCTCTTCCTACTCGTACACATGCCTTACATCCTCGATAAAAACTTTTCACTGCTTCTAACAACCTGCCTCCCTCTCCATATATTCTTAATACCTTCTACAGAGTATCTCTATCAACTCTATCATATGCTTTCTCCAGATCCATAAATATTACACACAAATCCATTTACTTTTCCAAGTATTTCTCAAATACATTCTTCAAAGCAAACACTGATCCACACATCCTCTACCACTTCTGAAACCACACTGCTCTTCCCCAATGTGATGCTCTGTACATGCCTTCACCCTCTCACTCAATACCCTCCCATATGATTTACCAGGAATACTCAACAAACTTATACCTCAGTAATTTGAGCATTCACTTTTATCCCCTTCGCATTTGTACAATGGCACTATGAAAGCAGTCCGCCAATCCTCCGGCACCTCACCTTGAGTCATACATACAGTAAGTAATCTTACCAACCAGTCAACAATACAGTCACCCTCTTTTTTAATAAATTCCACTGAAATACCATCCAAACCCACTGGCTTGCTGGCTTTGATCTTCCGCAAAGCTTTTACTACCTCTTCTCTGTCTATCAAATCATTCTCCCTAACCCTCTCACTTTGCACACCACCTCGACCAAAACACCCTATATCTGCCACTCTATCATCAAACACATTCAACAAACCTTCAAAATACTCACTCCATCTCCTTCTCACATCACCACTACTTGTTTTACCTCCCCATTTGCCCCCTTCACTGATGTTTCCATTTTTTCCCGTGTCTTACACACTTAATTTACCTCCTTCCAAAACATCTTTTTATTCTCCCTCAAATTAAATGATACTCTCTCACCCCAACTCTCATTTGCCCTCTTTTTCACCTCTTGCACCTTTATCTTGACCTCCTGCCCTTTCTTTTATACATCTCCCACTCATTTACATTATTTCTTGCAAAAATCGTCCAAATGCCTCTCTCTTCTCTTTCACTAATAATCTTAGTTCTTCATCCCACTACTCACTACCCTTTCTAATCTGCCCACCTCCCACGCTTCTCATGCCACATGTATCTTTTGCACAAGCCATCACTGCTTCCCTAAATACATTCCATTCCTCCCCCACTCCCCTTATGTCCTTTGTTCTCACCTTTTTCCATTCTGTTCTTAGTCTCTTCTGTTACTTCCTCACACAAGTCTCCTTCCCAAGCTCACTTACTCTCATCACTCTCTTCACCCCAACATTCTCTCTTCTTTTCTGAAAACCTCTGCATATCTTCATTTTCGCCTCCACAAGATAATGATCAGACATCCCTCCAGTTGCACCTCTCAGCACATTAACATCCAAAAGTCTCTCTTTCGCGCGCTTATAAATTAACACGTAATCCAATAACGCTCTCTGGCAATCTCTCCTACTTACATACGTATACTTATGTATATCTCTCTTTTTAAACCAGTTATTCCCAATCACCAGTCCTTTTTCCAACACACACACACACACACACACACACACACACACACACACACACACATATATATATATATATATATATATATATATATATATATATATATATGTTTTTTTTTTTTTTTTTTTTTGCTTTGTCGCTGTCTCCCGCGTTTGCGAGGTAGCGCAAGGAAACAGACGAAAGAAATGGCCCAACCCACCCCCATACACATGTATATACATACGTCCACACACGCAAATATACATACCTACACAGCTTTCCATGGTTTACCCCAGACGCTTCACATGCCTTGATTCAATCCACTGACAGCACGTCAACCCCGGTATACCACATCGCTCCAATTCACTCTATTCCTTGCCCTCCTTTCACCCTCCTGCATGTTCAGGCCCCGATCACACAAAATCTTTTTCACTCCATCTTTCCACCTCCAATTTGGTCTCCCTCTTCTCCTCGTTCCCTCCACCTCCGACACATATATCCTCTTGGTCAATCTTTCCTCACTCATTCTCTCCATGTGCCCAAACCATTTCAAAACACCCTCTTCTGCTCTCTCAACCACGCTCTTTTTATTTCCACACATCTCTCTTACCCTTACGTTACTTACTCGATCAAACCACCTCACACCACACATTGTCCTCAAACATCTCATTTCCAGCACATCCATCCTCCTGCGCACAACTCTATCCATAGCCCACGCCTCGCAACCATACAACATTGTTGGAACCACTATTCCTTCAAACATACCCATTTTTGCTTTCCGAGATAATGTTCTCGACTTCCACACATTCTTCAAGGCTCCCAGAATTTTCGCCCCCTCCCCCACCCTATGATCCACTTCCGCTTCCATGGTTCCATCCGCTGCCAGATCCACTCCCAGATATCTAAAACACTTCACTTCCTCCAGTTTTTCTCCATTCAAACTCACCTCCCAATTGACTTGACCCTCAACCCTACTGTACCTAATAACCTTGCTCTTATTCACATTTACTCTTAACTTTCTTCTTTCACACACTTTACCAAACTCAGTCACCAGCTTCTGCAGTTTCTCACATGAATCAGCCACCAGCGCTGTATCATCAGCGAACAACAACTGACTCACTTCCCAAGCTCTCTCATCCCCAACAGACTTCATACTTGCCCCTCTTTCCAAAACTCTTGCATTCACCTCCCTAACAACCCCATCCATAAACAAATTAAACAACCATGGAGACATCACACACCCCTGCCGCAAACCTACATTCACTGAGAACCAATCACCTTCCTCTCTTCCTACACGTACACATGCCTTACATCCTCGATAAAAACTTTTCACTGCTTCTAACAACTTGCCTCCCACACCATATATTCTTAATACCTTCCACAGAGCATCTCTATCAACTCTATCATATGCCTTCTCCAGATCCATAAATGCTACATACAAATC
The DNA here is from genome assembly GCF_036320965.1 of Panulirus ornatus. Classification (NCBI taxonomy): domain Eukaryota; kingdom Metazoa; phylum Arthropoda; class Malacostraca; order Decapoda; family Palinuridae; genus Panulirus; species Panulirus ornatus. Next base: position 10,796,650 of record NC_092225.1, read on the forward strand.
CATTTGCTTTTCTAAGTATTTCTCACATACATTCTTCAAAGCAAACACCTGATCCACACATCCTCTACCACTTCTGAAACCACACTGCTCTTCCCCAATCTGATGCTCTGTACATGCCTTCACCCTCTCAATCAATACCCTCCCATATAATTTACCAGGAATACTCAACAAACTTATACCTCTGTAATTTGAGCACTCACTCTTATCCCCTTTGCCTTTGTACAATGGCACTATGCACGCATTCCGCCAATCCTTAGGCACCTCACCATGAGTCATACATACATTAAATAACCTTACCAACCAGTCAACAATATAGTCACCCCCTTTTTTAATAAATTCCACTGCAATACCATCCAAACCTGCTGCCTTGCCGGCTTTCATCTTCCGCAAAGCTTTTACTACCTCTTCTCTGTTTACCAAATCATTTTCCCTAACCCTCTCACTTTGCACACCACCTCGACCAAAACACCCTATATCTGCCACTCTATCATCAAACACATTCAACAAACCTTCAAAATACTCACTCCATCTCCTCACATCACCACTACTTGTTATCACCTCCCCATTTGCGCCCTTCACTGAAGTTCCCATTTGCTCCCTTGTCTTACGCACTTTATTTACCTCCTTCCAGAACATCTTTTTATTCTCCCTAAAATTTAATGATGCTCTCTCACCCCAACTCTCATTTGCCCTTTTTTTCACCTCTTGCACCTTTCTCTTGACCTCCTGTCTCTTTCTTTTATACATCTCCCACTCAATTGCATTTTTTCCCTGCAAAAATCGTCCAAATGCCTCTCTCTTCTCTTTCACTAATACTCTTACTTCTTCATCCCACCACTCACTACCCTTTCTAATCAACCCACCTCCCACTCTTCTCATGCCACAAGCATCTTTTGCGCAATCCATCACTGATTCCCTAAATACATCCCATTCCTCCCCCACTCCCCTTACTTCCATTGTTCTCACCTTTTTCCATTCTGTACTCAGTCTCTCCTGGTACTTCCTCACACAAGTCTCCTTCCCAAGCTCACTTACTCTCACCACCCTCTTCACCCCAACATTCACTCTTCTTTTCTGAAAACCCATACAAATCTTCACCTTAGCCTCCACAAGATAATGATCAGACATCCCTCCAGTTGCACCTCTCAGCACATTAACATCCAAAAGTCTCTCTTTCGCGCGCCTGTCAATTAACACGTAATCCAATAACGCTCTCTGGCCATCTCTCCTACTTACATAAGTATACTTATGTATATCTCGCTTTTTAAACCAGGTATTCCCAATCATCAGTATGTATGTATGTATGTATGTATGTATGTATGTATATATATACATATATGTATATATACACCTCCCTCTTTAAAGTTCATGTTCAGGACTTTATATTCCAGTCTTTGCCCGCCCCGATCTATTTCCTTATCTTCCCTGCGTTACCCAAGTTTCTCGGCATCGTGCCTGTCTTGACAGACCTATCGTTCTCGAGTATACCATTTTGTCTCCTTATCTTACACCTTGTTTCCCTTATCTCACCGAGTACTCTTTCTTTCCAGGTATACCCCATACATTACTGGCCATTCCCATGTTCTTTTCGACCCTACCGTTCATTTGGCCATTTGTGTCCAGTATCTTCCTGACTTTACGTGATCATCTGTATAAATATCCCATTTCTACTGTCTCCTTATTACGCCATCTTTCCTCCTTATGATACCTGACCTTGTAACATATCTCGCTCCGAATCTTAAGCTTCACATCCCTAACCTTCCTTCCTATCAACTACACCGTGCGTTCGACCTCAACGACTCTGTTCGTTATTTCGTAGCTGACCATCGCTTCTATGGCATCTTGCTTTGAGTATCCATTTTGCATTCATGTCTTTTTTTTTCTCGCTGTCTCTGTCTCAAGCTTTAACCTGTCCCTTATCTGACGAAATATCTTTTATCTCCTCTTACTTTAACCACCACTTCCTTGACCTCACCACATATCTCATACGACCTTTCCGGGTATTTCCCCTTTTCTCACCTCGTAATTCCACTGAAATCAACTTTCGCCCCATCCGACGTTTAATCTTATTTTTCCAGCCTTTTCCTTCATCACTCTGACGTTAACCTTAACCCCCTACGAAGTCTTGCCTTTTATTTCCCCTGACCTAATATTTTACTTTATACATGTTCACAGGCGTCTCATAATCTTATCTCTTATCTCCGCAGTCGTGTCCGCAACACAGTATCAGTGGCAATAGATATCACCAAGGCTTCGCAAACTTTTCCCCGTCACATCCACACACATTAGTTCCTTGACACTACAATGGCAAAATGTGTATAGTCTTTTATCTCATCAGATCTTTCCACTTATCTCTCTCATACTTTGAACATTATTTCTCATGGTCACACACTATATCTACTTTGAACTTATCGTCCAATTTCTGTGACCTTAAAGTAACTTCCTTTGACCTTATCTCTCAACCTCATCCAGCTTTTCTTGTTCTCTTTCCCAGGCTTACTGATTACCTCCAGCCCAACTTCGTACGTGTCTCCCGAACTTTACTGTTCTGCAGCTTCTCCCCGGCCCACAACTTGAAAAAAAATCCCCATCTTAACTTATTCCACCAACCGTGTCCTTTACATCCAGCAAAACCCTCCCTCTCACCCCAGGTGACAAGAGAAAGCAGAACTGGAGAGGGTAAGTTCTCACTGATATTTACACCAGAGTTTGGAGCGTGTTGCGCTTCCCTGTTAAAGTGCTGATCCTGGTGTGAGAAGTTGATCGTTTGCATATGAGTTCTGTTGGGCATGTCTGCGGCTTCTCTGGCGTCTGGCACCAAGTTGGAGAATATGGGAGATGAGGGAGAAGAAACAGAGGGGGGGAAAGGGACCGCAAATGGGAAGGGTAAGAACTATGAAAAGAGAAGTGGAGTCAATGACGATAAAAGAAAGGGGGGAGGCCAGGTAGGAGATAAGGTGAGAAGTTAGGAGATAGAAAAGAAAGAGAAGTTTTGGAGGTTGGCAACTGGTAGAAACAGTCATATGGGAAGTGGGAAGGAAAACAGGGAGAATGAAGATACACCGTATGAGAAAGAGATGGATGGAAGAGAGTGTGAAAGTAGAGTGTCACTGGAGCATTCAAGCTTAATCTTAGGAAATAGCTTTTTTTACCCCATGCATAACACTACACCATCATTCCATCATTCAGTGCATACGTTACATCGTTTCATATGGTAAGTTTTACCAACGACTTGCAAAATGTGGATACAAACTTAAGATTTCAGGTACTGAGGATTTCTTTTATCTATCCGAAACTATTGCTGAGGAGAGCACTAAGGGCGTTTAGTTTCTCTGTGGCCTTTATAGTATTGGCGTTCGGGAAGCGGGGTTGACTTTTATCTATTGTCGAATCACATAACTAGTATGGTTGGTGTTCCGTGGAGTGAGAGTGGTCGATGGTCGATTATTCAGGGCTATGTGGGAATACAAGTTGGATCCCTGTGTGTTAAAGGTTTGAAATGTGATGATAGATTTCTGAAAGAATTCATATTTGTTGTTGCTTCTGCAATGATGTGATTGAGGTTATCTGTATGTACGAGAATTTTGACACTGGTTTACGTGGGGAGTGGGGAGTTCATGTAAGAAAGGACTGAAGAAGGTTGGAGAAGAGCCGCTCCATTGGGAACTCTATTTTAGATTTTGAGCATTACGAGATGTGTGGGTGATTGTGGCATGGCGGCTACTTATGACGTTGGTTTACCATCGTTTCGTCATTTCGGTTGAGGGTGTGAAAATGCTCGTATTTCGAGGGGCAGTGCCAAATACTTTTCTGGTGTCTATTGCCCTTCAGAATGTGAGGTTCATTGTGGGTGGTAGTGGGTAGAATGATTGTCTGATGCTCTGCTTTGTGGGATGTTTGACGTACTTTCTGCTTGTCGGAAAAGACGACTAAAAGGGGCGGGGGAGGGACGGGAATCCTCTCCTTTCACATTTCTTTCCACAAGCAGATGTAGAGGAAGGAACTGAGGATATTTCTATCATTTAAATCTCAGTAATTTGTTCCAAACGCTGCCTCGTTCATTCGAGAAACAACGAACACGTGCAAAAGCATACATACACACACACACACACACACACACACACACACACACATATATATATATATATATATATATATATATATATATATATATATATATATATATATATATATATATATTGGAAAGGATTACAATTTTGCGCGTGATCAAGATATTCCTATGAGTCCAAGGGGAAAATGAAACACGATAAGCTCCCAAGTGCACTTTCGTGTAATAATCACATCATCAGGGGAGACACAAGAGAGAAACATAAATCAGTTGATATACATCGAAGAAACGAAGTTAGGACGCCATTTGGTGAACTATCACATGTTTACCAAATGGCGCCCTAGCTTCGTCCCTTCGATGTATATCAACTGGCATATTTCTCTCTTGTGTCTCCCTTGATGATGTGATTATTACACGAAAGTGCACTTGGGAACTTATCGTGTTTCATTTTCCCTGTGGACTCATAGGAATATATATATATATATATATATATATATATATATATATATATATATATATATATATATATATATATATACATATATATATATATATATATATATATATATATATATATATATATATATATATATATATATATATATATATAAAGTGATTACATATATGGCCATTTGCAACAAACGCGGAAATACCGGTCTTATTTGTCATAAATTCATTGCGTCCACAACCTCGAGATGTAGTTCAGAGTACAAATTTTCACTTTAACTATTCGTATCAGCAGGTGATTCAGAATTATAGGTAACAATTGATGATATACTAAACCACTAAGAAGTTATAAAGATTTTTGGGATTCTTGATATGGTTGTAAACAGTTAGTGGGGATGTGAATGACGGATATTTTGTGTATGAAAACTCGACTCTGTGAACAGGATCCCAGACTTACAGTTTCGTTTTGCAAAAGACCTCTGGAGGTGTTTCCTTTAAAGTCATTTGACTGAGTGAGACAGGTGAAATGTAGCGAGAGGTGCATGTCTGTTAGCAATGCACGTTAACCGGATCTGAAAATGTTGAACATTAAGAAAGTGAAAGAAACATTGGAAAAAAGGGAATTGTTTTACCTGTGTGGTTCACAACAAAGACTGGTGGTCGAGGGAGACATAAAAACCGTCTCTGATCATTCTCACATTTGCAACAACTTTAATCCGTTGGGAGACGGGTTTGCAATGGCATCGGGTTGTGAACAAGATTGCATTGCCTCTATCACGCGACTGGGGCCTATGAAACACTCCTCGATATCGTTCCATAACTTATGGCTATCACTAATGTTTTTCATATTGACACTGACTCTGACTATGACTGATATCAATGTACATGATTTGCGTCATTCTTAAGGCAGACGACACATTGCTGCACGACTAATATCGTTATATCCCGTTGATATATTTATATATGATTAATTATGATAGAGAATTACGTATGTGTGCAACTGATGTATATGTCCAATGTCTTTCCGCATGTCTTATATTGCCACATGGCTGATATCTTTATGTATGGATGATATCATCATATTATGGCTAATACCATAAGCCTTTCAGGAGATATCACTGCATATGACTGACAACGTCGTAAAGACGTATCTTTTCTTTCCACTCTGACTTCAATAAGGCTTTTTGCCTCATACTTCTTCATCTCCCGCTGTATGCAGATGGTGTGAAAGCTAGGTTTTTGTCTTTCTTTGTACACAGTGTGAAGGTGTGTCTTCCGTTTGAATTCAATTCATCTGGGTTTTCTCACGTTTGTATACGTGCTTTGTTTGGTTTGCTAGTCTATGTTGAGCCATATCTGCAGCGTATACACCCATAAACGTCGCATCACTTCCCATTTGCAGGCTCGGTCCCCTCTCGTGCCTCTGTTGCCTACCCTCACCCTGTGGCCATTAGCTCTCCTCCATTATTTTGCCATGAACTCTCCTCTGCTTGCTGCTGTCCTCTGCTACCTTGTTGTTGTTTTTTATCCTCCCTTCTCTTGTGTTTCATTTAGTCTATTTCACATCCCTCTTTATTTCCTATGCGAAAGTACCCTGTATATAACTCCCTGCCTTTTAATTACTGTGGTATATATATATATATATATATATATATATATATATATATATATATATATATAGTTTTCATTTTTATCCTTCTCTTTGACCCTATACACTGCTCTGAAGACGCTCTGCATTTTTAGTTTGAATATCTTTGCTTCCTTATTTGGCTTTTCGTGTATACGTCTTATTCACGTCGTTTTAAATATTCAGTAATTTTCAGGACCTCTGCGGTTCACGTGGCTGAAATCATTACAGGTTACTTTTACCCCCCAGTTTTTCGTTGTCATTTTCCTTTTCATATTCATCCTCCTTCAGACATCCCTTATTTTCCCCCGATCCCTCCTTCCTCACATTTTACATGTACTCCAAAAACCATCCTTTCCTTTTTCAGTTCCTCGTTCCATTCATATTTCTCGTCCCTCTTTCAAAGATAATTTTTTCCTTCACGTCTCCTTTCACTACTCCAGCTCCTTATCTCCTCTCTTATCACGCTCTCTCTCTCCCTACCCTTCTTTCTACCTCCCTTGACTCTTCTTCCTTTCTTTTGAGAAAATCTCTCTTATGATGTTTCTTTTTCTCTTTTTCATCTTTTCTTCGTCATCGATCTTTCATATTTCTCTTCCTCCTCCTGATTAGTTTTTGTTTGTTCTTCAGTGCTGTCCCATTCCTCCTCGCTCTCATTCCTTGGGACACGCGAGTGAGAAAACAGCCGAAGCCACTGCCAACCTCCCCTATCTCGTGTGTCTGCATGAGGCTAACTCCTGCCTGAGGGAGTGCTAGTTCTCGTGCTGGTTCTTGTTACGTGAATCACTTTAGCCAGAAGTTGGAATCTCATCGGAGAATCTGTTCTCCCACTAACTCCCTTCAGATTATCCCGTGAAGTCAGTTATTCTTAAGATATTCCCATTTGTTTTTCTTTTTGAGTGATGAAATGGAAACTTAACTCGTGTTTAAATATATGGAATATTGCTTAATAGGATTGCTTTGTTAGGGCCTGATGGTCATCAGGTGTGTGCTTTCTAGTGTCATGACTGTTTAGGAATCCTTAAGACTGTGAGTAAGATTACCTTTCTGCACAGAAGTGATTTAGCATATCATTGAATTCGAAAGCCCTCTTACTGTTCTATCCTCACCTCATCCAATTAGTATAGGAAGAGTTAGATCTAAGATAAAGAAAAATAGAATGGGCCAAAGAGCACTCTGTAATCCGTCCGTCCCATGAGCTCTTGTGTGTTCCCATTACATAAACGACAGCTCGTGTGATGCCAATGGTAGTACGATTATGACCGGAGCTTTGGATTTTGTACTGGAACGTTTGTAGTTGTTTCAGATTCTATAGATGCCGTGGAAGTAGAAAAAGATTTGTCAAAGTAAACACCGTTATATAATGAAGGTCGTTATAAGGTTGACATTCCTGAGTGATGGGTTACGAGCAGTTTGAAAGTCAATATTTGGACCTCATTATATGGTATAAGGGAACTGACGTCGACAACTTAAGGGATTTATCAATGAAAGATTTAGGGTACTTGAACTTGAATCCAGTACAGTATATCTTCTCAAACTCGTCGTCAGAAATGTTGTATTTTGTCTACATAAAGCTTTTTAGAGATGAAGTAACACGTCTGTTGTGGTATGATTTCCTTTTCTTTTCTTTGCAGTTTTACATTATAACTAATTCACACTGCTAAGCGTATGTATCAAAGAACATACGAATTATATTTCTCACACTCTAAATAACTCACATGTATTCAGTGACACTGCGAAAGGATGGAAGGAATGTATATTGTAAATATCGTGCCATTTCCTTGACTCCCTCGTTTAAGATGACCGCTGCCCGAGCTTTATGAAGCCTCTCGTGAGTCAATATAGATACAGCGGCATGATCTAGGTGTTGGATATGACGTGTCAAGCATTTTGCTTACCGGTGACGAAATTTGCTGGATATTTCCTTGGTTTCTTTTTTTGTGGGGAGGGCCAGCTTCTAGATCACTCATTTGAAGGCAAGTTCTTTATAAGATTTAAATTTTGACGTTGCAGTCATGATCTAAGATGTGCAACCATCTGATTTTATCCCTTGATTTCCGATCACAGTATTACTATTTTGGTGAATAATGCAAAGAAACTTTTCCCGGGTCAGTATCATATGTTTTAGATAGATCTTATGACATGAAATTTGTCTTGATGACTGTATTCTCTTGTATTGCAGATGCATCTTCGTGATTTACGTTATCAAATTCTTTTAGAATTTTGAGAACTTATATTATGTCAACGCAAAGTCTACGAATCTTAAGAGAAAAGAGATCGAATCCTCTTTGCCTCTGTATGAATACGCCATGTTTCTAAGAGACGAAATTAGTTTTCTCGCCCGTCTTCGTACTTGTTCCAGTTTTACCTTGCCTTTCATGTCGTCTTGGGACCAGAACTAGATTGGATATTCAAGGCTCTTACCAGAGCATTGATAAGAGCTAGAGATGTTTCCAGTGTTTTGTGGTAATTGTTCCTAGCTGTTGAAAACTAACATCCGGTTTTCTTTTCTAATTCCTTGGTGCGTGTTTCTTCTCAATAAGAATTACATTTTAAGAAATATCACACGTCTCTATTGATATGAAGGGGCTTTATCTATTTAACCCTGCTAATTTCATGTCTTATTTTCACATTGTTTGCTCATTTGTGATCTTGGATCAACGGTTTCTTGCCATTACTTTCAATTCATATATTTATCACCAGTCTAATAAGGTCGTGGTCGATACTGGCCTGAGTCACGCCAACCTCACAGCAGTTGATCCAGCCTGTGTCTCTGGTGAGGGCAAGATCGAGAATGTTTTAGCCTCTGGTCTGGTCAAGAAGTGCCTTCAGTTAACTTAAATAGCCTTTATCCCTCTTGATCACTTGTTAATGCATTCCAGTTCATACTTGATTGCTAGAGCCACCTACTTTGATACCTTGTTTAATCTAACTTCAGATCGGCTGTTTTCGACTTGAATCAAAAAATCTATCTCGTGCAGATGACCTTTTGTGAACAGATTGTATCCAACTATTGTTAATTCGGCAAGTAAAATGTTTATTCTCAGAGTTTAAACACATTTCTGAGACTGGGTTAACGCTCGGTTTCTCTGTGATGGCGTATGGTAACGGCTCATTACGCTTTGAAATGTCCCGAGCGTCTACGTCTGCTTGTATGTGTGTGTGTGTGTGTGTGTGTGTGTGTGTGTGTGTGTGTGTGTGTGAGAGAGAGAGAGAGAGAGAGAGAGAGAGAGAGAGAGAGAGAGAGAGGATGAAACGAACTTCAGCAAAGACTCCACTAAAGAACTCCACTGACCATATATACCACAGACTGGACCATTGAATTAGCGCCTTATCGCAGTTCAACTGAACCGCACAGCGAGTCAGCAGCACTCACGAACAAAATCAGAGAACAAAACACACGCTGTATAGAGAGAGGCTGTAAGATAAAGCTTTACGAGAGGGTCACTCGAGGCCACAACAGCGTCATGGAGATAGGAGTGGCACTGTACGTCCTTGCTGCATCAAAGTCACATTCATCAGAAAAATAGAATAACAGCGGGAAGGGAGGGAAATGATGTGTATGGAACGGTACAAATGGAAAAGAGCTGTACAGATATCAAGAGCAACGAGAGGAAGATATTCTGATGAAGATCTAAAAAGGACAAGACATGTAAAATGATAAGAAAATTATTAATGAAGAACAAAGAAGAGTTATTAGATAAAGCAAAGAGAAAAAAGAAAACGGTAACGGTTGATGATAATCGAAAACGGTAGCGGCTGATGATAATCACCGGCTCCCCGGCTGGGCGTGTCCCGGGGCCAGGGACGCTGTCACCTGCAGGTGGATGGTCGCCATGCCGCCACCGCGCCGTCCCCACGATGCATTATTATATGTTTATGAGCGACTATCCTCCACCACCACCACTACCACCACCACCAAGCTCTCCAATCACAGGTCCTGCACGCTCGTACCCCCTGAGCACGATCATCATAGGAAATAATCATAGAACGCACGCAATAGGTGCAATGATTCTCTTCAGTTTTCATCCATAGACTATATATCATCATAACAGAAACTGTGACATTCGTATCACATTGTTTACAAGCGTTAATCTGTGGGTGTATGACGTGCATATCTCACGGAATGCTCTTCCAGGCCATGTCCTGTTTTTTAGTCTTTACCTTTCATACTCAAGCCTATACCAATAGAGATGACATGTTCGCAAGCATTAAGCCCTATGAGCGATGCACCACCAAGATTTGCAGACGCTGGTAACTGACACTCTGTTCATAATTACAGTTCCGGAAGATGAAATAACCACTAACAACCAATTTGTTCGTATCAAAAAGTAACAATTATCTGCATTACCTAAAACAAAGATATAATTACCCCTGATAGATTGATCAGCTATGATTTCATGAGTGAATGTAGCTAGGGAAAGTTACAAAAAAATTGTAAAGAATCTCTTATCAAAGGTACATTAATACATGGCCCTTGTTAAGTAGAAGGGATACAATTATACGTATGTACATGTATGCATCAACCTTTTCCCCTCTGATTTCCATTCTGCCTTTATTTCTGCTCGGAACCATTACAAAGCTTTTTTCTTTCCGTAAAATCAAAAGCGCTTAAAAAAAGTATAGTTTTCTGATTTCTGCAACCTGATAAGATTTACCAGTCTTTTTTTTCTAATGCTAGTCGAGACGGCAAAGGAAACTGAAACCCTAATCAAGGCTGTCTCCTTAATACTATCTATCTATCTATTACCTATCTATCTATCTATCTATCTATCTATATATATATATATATATATATATATATATATATATATATATATATATTATTAAAAAAGGGGGTGACTGTATTGTTGACTGGTTGGTAAGGTTATTTAATGTATGTATGACTCATGGTGAGGTGCCTGAGGATTGGCGGAATGCGTGCATAGTGCCATTGTACAAAGGCAAAGGGGATAAGAGTGAGTGCTCAAATTACAGAGGTATAAGTTTGTTGAGTATTCCTGGTAAATTATATGGGAGGGTATTGATTGAGAGGGTGAAGGCATGTACAGAGCATCAGATTGGGGAAGAGCAGTGCGGTTTCAGAAGTGGTAGAGGATGTGTGGATCAGGTGTTTGCTTTGAAGAATGTATGTGAGAAATACTTAGAAAAGCAAATGGATTTGTATGTAGCATTTATGGATCTGGAGAAGGCATATGATAGAGTTGATAGAGATGCTCTGTGGAAGGTATTAAGAATATATGGTGTGGGAGGCAAGTTGTTAGAAGCAGTGAAAAGTTTTTATCGAGGATGTAAGGCATGTGTACGTGTAGGAAGAGAGGAAAGTGATTGGTTCTCAGTGAATGTAGGTTTGCGGCAGGGGTGTGTGATGTCTCCATGGTTGTTTGATTTGTTTATGGATGGGGTTGTTAGGGAGGTAAATGCAAGAGTCCTGGAAAGAGGGGCAAGTATGAAGTCTGTTGGGGATGAGAGAGCTTGGGAAGTGAGTCAGTTGTTGTTCGCTGATGATACAGCGCTGGTGGCTGATTCATGTGAGAAACTGCAGAAGCTGGTGACTGAGTTTGGTAAAGTGTGTGGAAGAAGAAAGTTAAGAGTAAATGTGAATAAGAGCAAGGTTATTAGGTACAGTAGGGTTGAGGGTCAAGTCAATTGGGAGGTGAGTTTGAATGGAGAAAAACTGGAGGAAGTGAAGTGTTTTAGATATCTGGGAGTGGATCTGTCAGCGGATGGAACCATGGAAGCGGAAGTGGATCATAGGGTGGGGGAGGGGGCGAAAATTTTGGGAGCCTTGAAAAATGTGTGGAAGTCGAGAACATTATCTCGGAAAGCAAAAATGGGTATGTTTGAAGGAATAGTGGTTCCAACAATGTTGTATGGTTGCGAGGCGTGGACTATGGATAGAGTTGTGCGCAGGAGGATGGATGTGCTGGAAATGAGATGTTTGAGGACAATGTGTGGTGTGAGGTGGTTTGATCGAGTAAGTAACGTAAGGGTAAGAGAGATGTGTGGAAATAAAAAGAGCGTGGTTGAGAGAGCAGAAGAGGGTGTTTTGAAATGGTTTGGGCACACGGAGAGAATGAGTGAGGAAAGATTGACCAAGAGGATATATGTGTCGGAGGTGGAGGGAACGAGGAGAAGAGGGAGACCAAATTGGAGGTGGAAAGATGGAGTGAAAAAGATTTTGTGTGATCGGGGCCTGAACATGCAGGGGGGGTGAAAGGAGGGCAAGGAATAGAGTGAATTGGAGCGATGTGGTATACAGGGGTTGACGTGCTGTCAGTGGATTGAATCAAGGCATGTGAAGCGTCTGGGGTAAACCATGGGAAGCTGTGTAGGTATGTATATTTGCGTGTGTGGACGTGTGTATGTACATGTGTATGGGGGGCGGGGGGTTGGGCCATTTCTTTCGTCTGTTTCCTTGCGCTACCTCGCAAACGCGGGAGACAGCGACAAAGTATATAAAAAAAAAAAAAAAAAAGATATATATATATATTCTTTTTTTTTTTTTTTTTTGCTTTGTCGCTGTCTCCCGCGTTTGCGAGGTAGCGCAAGGAAACAGACGAAAGAAATGGCCCAACCCACCCCCATACACACGTATATACATACGTCCACACACGCAAATATACATAACTACACAGCTTTCCATGGTTTACCCCAGACGCTTCACATGCCTTGATTCAATCCACTGACAGCACGTCAACCCCGGTATACCACATCGCTCCAATTCACTCTATTCCTTGCCTTCCTTTCATCCTCCTGCATGTTCAGGCCCCGATCTCACAAAATCTTTTTCACTCCATCTTTCCACCTCCAATTTGTCTCCCTCTTCTCCTCGTTCCCTCCACCTCCGACACATATATCCTCTTGGTCAATCTTTCCTCACTCATTCTCTCCATGTGACCAAACCATTTCAAAACACCCTTTTCTGCTCTCTCAACCACGCTCTTTTTTATTTCCACACATCTCTCTTACCCTTACGTTACTTACTCGATCAAACCACCTCACACCACACATTGTCCTCAAACATCTCATTTCCAGCACATCCATCCTCCTGCGCACAACTCTATCCATAGTCCACGCCTCGCAACCATACAACATTGTTGGAACCACTATTCCTTCAAACATACCCATTTTTGCTTTCCGAGATAATGTTCTCGACTTCCACACATTCTTCAAGGCTCCCAGAATTTTCGCCCCCTCCCCCACCCTATGATCCACTTCCGCTTCCATGTTTCCATCCGCTGCCAGATCCACTCCCAGATATCTAAAACACTTCACTTCCTCCAGTTTTTCTCCATTCAAACTCACCTCCCAATTGACTTGACCCTCAACCCTACTGTACCTAATAACCTTGCTCTTATTCACATTTACTCTTAACTTTCTTCTTTCACACACTTTACCAAACTCAGTCACCAGCTTCTGCAGTTTCTCACATGAATCAGCCACCAGCGCTGTATCATCAGCGAACAACAACTGACTCACTTCCCAAGCTCTCTCATCCCCAACAGACTTCATCCTTGCCCCTCTTTCCAAAACTCTTGCATTTACCTTCCTAACAACCCCATCCATAAACAAATTAAACAACCATGGAGACATCACACACCCCTGCCGCAAACCTACATTCACTGAGAACCAATAACTTTCCTCTCTTCCTACACGTACACATGCCTTACATCCTCGATAAAAACTTTTCACTGCTTCTAACAACTTGCCTCCCACACCATATATTCTTAATACCTTCCAAAGAGCATCTCTATCAACTCTATCATATGCCTTCTCCAGATCCATAAATGCTACATACAAATCCATTTGCTTTTCTAAGTATTTCTCACATACATTCTTCAAAGCAAACACCTGATCCACACATCCTCTACCACTTCTGAAACCATATATATATATATCAACCCTGGGGATTGGGGAGAAAAAATGCTTCCCACGTATTCCCTGCGTGTCGTAGAAGGCGACTAAATTAGGCGGTAGCGGGGGCTGGAAACCCCGACCCACCTCATTGTATTTCATTTTCTAAAAGTGGAAACAGACGGAGTCATTAATGTGTGTGGATGTAACCAAGATGAGAAAAAAGGAGAGATAGGTAATATGTTTGAAGAAAGGAACCTGGATGTTTTGGCTAGAGTTAAACGAAGCTCAAGGGTAAAGGGGAAGACTGGTTTTGGGAATATTTTGGGAGTAAAGTCAGGGGTTGGTAAGAGGACAAGAGCAAAGGAAGGAGTAGCAGTCCTCCTGAGGCAGGAGTTCTGGGAATATGTGATAGAGTATAAGAAAGTAAACTCTAGATTGATATGGGTAAAACTGAAAGTAGATGGAGGGAGATGGGTGATTATTGGTACCTATGCACCTGGTCATGAGGAGAAAGATCATGAGAGGCAAGTATTTTGGGAGTAATTGAGTGAGTGTGTTAGCAGCTTTGATGCACGAGACCGGGTTTAAGTGATGGGTGATTTGAATGCAAAGGTGAGTAATGTGGCAGTTGAGGGTATAATTGGTGTACATGGGTGTTCTGTGTTGTAAATGAAAATGGTGAAGAGCTTGTGGATTTGTGTGCTGAAAAAGGACTGGTGATTAGGAATACCTGGTTTAAAGAGAGAAATATACATAAGTATACGTATGTGAATAGGAGAGATGGCTAGAGGGCGTTATTGGATTACGTGTTTATTGATAGGCGCGTAAAAGAAAGTCTTTTGGGTGTAAATGTGCTGAGAGGGGCAGCTGGAGGGATGTCTGATCACTATCTTGTTGGGGAGAAGAGGGTGGTGAGAGTAAGTGAGCTTGGGAAAGAGACTTGTGTGAGGAAGTACTAGGAGAGATTGAGCGCAGAATGGCAAAAGGTGAGTGCAAAAGTCGTAAGGGGAGTGGGGAAGGAATGGGATGTATTTAGGGAGGCAGTGATGGCTTGCGCAAAAGATGCATGTGGCATGAAAAATGTTGGAGGTGGGCACATTAGAAAGGGTAGTGATTGAATAGTGGGATGATGAAGTAAGATTGTTTGTGAAAAACAAGAGAGAAGCGTTTGGACGATTTTGGCAGGGAAATAGTGCAAATGACTGGGAGATGCATAAAAGAAAAAGGCAGGAAGCCAAGAGAGAGAAGCAAGAGGTAAGAAATAAGGCAAATGAGAGTTGGGGAGAGAGTATAATAAACTTTAGGGGGGATAAAAAGATGTTTTGGAAGGAAGTAAATAAAGTGCGTAAGTCAAGATAACATTTTGGAACATCGGTGAAAGGGCGAATGGGGAGGTAATTACAAGAAGTGACGAAGGCTTGTTGAATGTGTCTGATGATAGAGTGGCAGATATAGTTTGTTTTGGTCGAGGTGGTGTGCGAAGTGAGAGGGTCAGGAAGAATGGTTTGATGAACAGAGAAGAAGTAATGAAAGCTTTGCAGAAGATGAAAGCCGGCAAGGCGGCGGATTTGGATGGTATTGCAGTGGAATTTATTAAAAAAGGGGGTGGCTGATATGTTGAATGGTTGGTAAGGATGTTCAATGTATTTATGGATGATGGTGAAGTACCTGAGGATTGGCGGAATGCATGCATAGTGCCATTGTACAAAGGCAAAGGGGATAAAGGTGAGTGTTCAAATTACAGAGGTATAAGTTTGTTGAGTATTCCTGGTAAATTATATGGGAGGATATTGATTGAGAGGATAAAGGCATGTACAGAGCATCAGATTGAGGAAGAGCAGTGTGGTTTCAGAAGTGGAAGAGGATGTATGGACCAGGTGTTTGCTTTGAAGAATGTATGTGAGAAATACTTAGAAAAACAGATGGATCTGTATGTTGCATTTATGGATCTGGAGAGGGCATGTGATAGAGTTGATAAAGATGCTTTGTGGAAGGTTTTAAGAGTATATGGTGTAGGAGGTGAGTTTCTAGAACTGGAAATCCTCCCCTCTCTTTTTTTGTTTTTTTTCTAATTTTCCAAAAGAAGGAACAGAGAAGGGGGCCAGATGAGGATATTCCCTCAAAAGCCCAGGCCTCTGTTCTTAATGCTACCTCGCTAACGCGGGAAATGGCGAATAGTGTGAAAGAAAAATATATATATTTTATTTATATTATACCTAACCGCCGCCTCCCGCGTTAGCGAGGTAGCGCAAGGAAACAGACGAAGAATGGCCCAATCCACCCAAATACACATGTATATACATAAACGCCCACACAAGCACATATACATACATATACGTACATTTCAACGTATAACATACATATACATACACCAACATGTATATATACATTTATAAACATGTTTCAACAAAGGCCACATTCGTTTACACTCAGTCTCTAGCTGTCTTGTGCAATGCACCGAAACCAAAGCTCCCTCTCCACATCCTCCAGGCCTCACAAAAATTTCCATGGTTTACCCAAGACGTTTCAAATACCCTGGTTCAATCCATTGACAGCACGTCGACCCTGGTATACCACATCGTTCCAATTCACTCTATTCCTTGCACGCCTTTCATCCTCCTGTATGTTTAAGCCCCGATCGCTCAAAATCTTTTTCACTCCATCCTTCCACCTCCAATTTGGTCTCCCACTTCTCGTTCCCTCTACCCCTGACAAATATATCCTCTATGTCAATCTTTCCGCACTCATTTTCTCCATGTGACCAAACCATTTCAATCCACCCTCTTCTGCTCTCTCAACAACATTCTTTTTATTTACCACACCTCTCTTACCCTTTCATTACTTACTCGATCACAACCACCTCACACCACATATTGTCTTCAAACATCTCATTTCCAACATATCCATCCTCCTCCACACAACCCTATCTATCGCCCATGCCTCACAACCATTTAACATTGTTGGAACCACTATTCCTTCAAACGTGCCCATTCTTGCTCTCCGAAATAATGTTCTCGCCTTCCACACATTCTTCAACGCTCCCAGAACCTTTGCCCCCTCCCTAACCCTGTGACTCACTTCCGCTTCCATGTTTCCATCCGCTGCCAAATCCACTCCCAGATATCTAAAACACTTCACTTCCTCCAGTTTTTCTCCATTCAAACTTACCTCCCATTTGACTTGTCCCTCAACCCTACTGAACCTAATAACCTTGCTCTTTTTCACATTTACTCTCAGCTTTCTTCTTTCACATACTTTACCGAACTCAGTCACCAACTTCTGCAGTTTCTCACCCGATTCAGCCACCAGCGTTGTATCATCAGCGAACAACAACTGACTCCCCAAAACCTTTCATCCACAACAGACTGCATACTTGCCCCTTTCTCCAAAACTCTTGCATTCACCTCCCTAAGAACCCCATCCATAAACAAATTAAACAATCAATGAGACATCACATGCCCCTGCCGCGAACCGACGTTCACTGGGAACCACTCACTTTTCTCTATTCCCACTCGGACACATACCTTACATCCTCGATATATCCTAGTTTGAGCCACATACCCATTTTATCAACTAACCCCCAACGGCGGGTGAACAGCTTGGTTGACTGTGGACCGACTGCACAACCAGGATTCGAACCGATACGCTCGACCCTGGGTGGCCCATGGATGCAAAATGGTTAGGAACGTTGAGAGCATCTTCTACAGTTTCTCTAACTCACCCTTTCCTCCTCTTTTACGACCTCATGGATCTATAGCTGACTCTAACACTCATAAAAGACATTCTTTTTGACATGTCATTTTTCTCTGCGGTACACATCTGGCTGCTTACTTTCCGTCACAGAAGGCGAAGAGCGGACGGGAGCTTGTGACTGGAAATCTTTGCCTCTTACATGGGTACCCACAATGATTAGGAAAAAAGGAGCTAGGAGAAGATTACTCCTGATATAAAGTACCTCGCTAAGGTGGGAAACTGAAAACATATGAAAGAAAATATGATGAAATAATCATGATGATGATGATGATAATTGTGATCACATATAAGGAATACAACGGAATTCATAGCGCAACAAACCGCTGGGTCCTATCAAAGCTGTTTGTGATAGTCGCTGAGAATAGCGTAAAGGTGATATGAAAAGAAATACTCGTAAACTTTGCTTGAGACTTACGAGGCGCGAACAATGTCAGTCCTGTAATTAAAGCGATTTATCAAGTCTATCCTTAAATGTATCTCTGGCGCTTCTTTCAACTGTTGTAATTGGCAATTGCCTCACTGGTTGTAAAATACGTCAAGTACTTTGTGTTCATTACTGCGAGTGAAACCAAACAAATCTAGCCTTAAGTGTCTACTTAGAATGTGAACATCAAATCCTTCAATGATCTTATTACCTGTATTAGATCACCTCCTAAAATTCTCTCTCTTCAAAGTTGAATCTATTTAGGTCATCTAGTTGTCTCTTAAGCGAATTGTTGTTCAGTCCGGGAACCCTATGGGTTCCTTGCCAGTGTACTCCTTCCATCCAATCTGTCTTTTTTCAAGCAGTATGACCAAAACTGGACATGGTATTCAAAGTAGGGACGCACGTCTGAACTATAAGGAGTGAGGAGTGTTTTGTAGACTTAAATTTAAAAACCTTACTTATTAATCTAGATTTTTTTTGACGCTCCAATGCCCTGCTTCCTTGGAAACCTCTATTTCTAACGTCTAGCCAAGATTGTAGGACAGTGATGATATCGTAACTCCCTTCCAGTACAATTGCCTCTAACTTCGAAAATTCATATCGTATACTGCGTGCATCAACATCGAATATTCTGACATATTACCGAGACTTGTTGCGATTATTACTCACGGGTAGGGTGGGGGGGCCCGCTCCACGTGAGCTGCGATTTTTGTAACAAAACTCTCACGTTGCAGACTCACTGAAGTGCGTGTCGAAACGCGAAGCATCCAGTACGTTCAGATTTGCACGTAGAGATAGTTCCATACGCTTACAACATAACTTTTCTTGTAAACAAAAGGCTCGTTAATCCATTATCAAGACTGAGGGGCTTAATATAAGAAAGCGTTCAAGGTGCCGATCCTGATATTATAACATTATGAATATAGTTTCAGAAACCACGAACAAGCTGGCGACATTTCTCCAGGACCTCATTGAACTTTCCTTGAGTACGTCGTTTGTACACACACATAACAAATAAAAAAGTGTGTTGTTGTGACTTCCAACGCCCACCTCTTCTATAGCGTCGGCTACAATATCTACTGTGGCACCTAGAAAGGAAAATCGCTTACGGCAAGTTAGGTTCCTGGCGCAGATCTCCTCCCGCTGATCTTGAACGACAGAGTCATATAGACCAGTCTAAGCTTGTGGTCGTTGCCTTAAACATTATTAAAGACATCAAAGCGTTTTTCGTTGTCATCGGCCACAAATGGCATACGGTTTAGGGGCTTTGCAACTCGCTACAACAACTAGAAAAGGACGGTATACCTGACCGGGAAACGAATCATTAGTTTGGGGCGCTTCAGCGATCCTATCACTACTAGACCTTGGCTCCTCACTCCTTGACGCACCCAACAGGCAGGTTCCAGTGATCTCGTGAAGGATATTGACTTATTTCGTCTACCGCCGCAGTCAGCTTTTCCTCCACTATCCGTCTGTGTTAGCACAGCCTTTATATTAAAAGTTCAGAAAGAATTTCTTTTATGTTAGCTGAGACGGCACGTGCAGCTGAGGCCCCTTATCAAGGCCATCCCATTAACGCTATATATATATATATATATATATATATATATATATATATATATATGTGTGTGTGTGTGTGTGTGTGTGTGTGTGTGTGTGTGTGGTTTCAGAAGTGGTAGAGGATGTGTGGATCAGGTGTTTGCTTTGAAGAATGTATGTGAGAAATACTTAGAAAAGCAAATGGATTTGTATGTAGCATTTATGGATCTGGAGAAGGCATATGATAGAGTTGATAGAGATGCTCTGTGGAAGGTATTAAGAATATATGGTGTGGGAGGCAAGTGTTAGAAGCAGTGAAACGTTTTTATCGAGGATGTAAGGCATGTGTACGTGTAGGAAGAGAGGAAAGTGATTGGTTCTTAGTGAATGTAGGTTTGCGGCAGGGGTGTGTGATGTCTCCATGGTTGTTTAATTTGTTTATGGATGGGGTTGCTAGGGAGGTGAATGCAAGAGTTTTGGAAAGAGGGGCAAGTATGAAGTCTGTTGGGGATGAGAGAGCTTGGGAAGTGAGTCAGTTGTTGTTCGTTGATGATACAGCGCTGGTGGCTGATCCATGTGAGAAACCGCAGAACCTGGTGACTGAGTTTGGTAAAGTGTGTGAAAGAAGAAGGTTAAGAGTAAATGTGAATAAGAGCAAGGTTATTAGGTACAGTAGGGTTGAGGGTCAAGTCAATTGGGAGGTAAGTTTGAATGGAGAAAAACTGGAGGAAGTAAAGTGTTTTAGATATCTGGGAGTGGATCTGGCAGCGGATGGAACCATGGAAGCGGAAGTGGATCATAGAGTGGGGGAGGGGGCGAAAATTCTGGGAGCCTTGAAGAATGTGTGAAGTCGAGAACATTATCTCGGAAAGCAAAAATGGGTATGTTTGAAGGAATAGTGGTTCCAACAATGTTGTATGGTTGCGAGGCGTGGGCTATGGATAGAGTTTTGCGCAGGAGGATGGATGTGCTGGAAATGAGATGTTTGAGGGCAATGTGTGGTGTGAGGTGGTTTGATCGAGTAAGTAACGTAAGGGTAAGAGAGATGTGTGGAAATAAAAAGAGCGTGGTTGAGAGAGCAGAAGAGGGTGTTTTGAAATGGTTTGGGCACATGGAGAGAATGAGTGAGGAAAGATTGACCACGAGGATATATGTGTCGGAGGTGGAGGGAAAGAGAAGTGGGAGACCAAATTGGAGGTGGAAAGATGGAGTGAAAAAGATTTTGTGTGATCGGGGCCTGAACATGCAGGAGGGTGAAAGGAGGGCAAGGAATAGAGTGAATTGGATCGATGTGGTATACCGGGGTTGACGTGCTGTCAGTGGATTGAATCAGGGCATGTGAAGCGTCTGGGGTAAACCATGGAAAGCTGTGTAGGTATGTATATTTGCGTGTGTGGACGTATGTATATACATGTGTATGGGGGTGGGTTGGGCCATTTCTTTCGTCTGTTTCCTTGCGCTACCTCGCAAACGCGGGAGACAGCGACAAAGCAAAAAAAAAAAAAAAGAAAAAAAAAATATATGTATATATATATATATATATATATATATATATATATATATATATATATATATATATATATACATATTATTTATATATATTTATTTTACTTTGTCGCTGTCTCCCGCGTTAGCGAGGTAGCGCAAGGTAACAGACTATAGAATGGCCCAGACCACCCATATACACATGTATATACATACACGTCCACACACGCAAATATACATACCTATACATCTCAACGTATACATATATATACACACAAAGACATATACATATATACACACGTACATAATTCATACTGTCTGCCTTTATTTGTTCCCATCGCCACCCCGCCACACATGAAATAACAATCCCCTCCCGCCGCATGTGCACGAGGTAGCTTTAAGAAAAGACAACAAAGGCCACATTCGTTCACACTCAGTCTCTAGCTGTCATGTATAATGTAGCGAAACCACAGCTCCATTTCCACATCCAGGACCCACAGAACTTTCCATGGTTAACCCCAGACGCTTCACATGACCTGGTTCAATCCATTGACAGCACGTCGACCCCGGTATACCACATCGTTCCAGTTCACTCTATTCCTTGCACGCCTTTCACCCTCCTGCATGTTCAGGCCCCGATCACTCAAAATCTTTTTCACTCCATCTTTCCACCACCAATTTGGTCTCCCACTTCTCCTCGTTCCCTCCACCTCTGACACATATATCCTCTTGGTCAATCTTTCCACACTCATTCTCTCCATTTGACCAAACCATTTCAAAACACCCTCTTCTGCTCTCTCAACCACACTCTTTTTATTACCACACATCTCTCTCACCCTACTATTACTTACTCGATCAAACCACCTCACACCACATATTGTCCTCAAATGCTCATTTCCAGCATATCCACCCTCCTCCGCACAACTCTATCTATAGCCCACGCCTCACAACCACATAACATTGTTGGAACCACTATTCCTTCAAACATACCCATTTTTGCTTTCCGAGATAATGTTTTCGACTTCCACACATTCTTCAACGCTCCCAGAACTTTCGCCCCCTCCCCCACCCCATGATTCACTTCCGCTTACATGGTTCCATCCGCTGACAAATCCACTCCCAGATATCTAAAACACTCCACTTCCTCCAGTTTTTCTCCATTCAAACTTACTTTCCAATTGACTTGTCCTTCAACCCTACTGTGCCTAATAACCTTGCTCTTATTCACATTTACTCTTAACTTTCTTCTTTCACACACTTTACCAAACTCAGTCACCAGCTTCTGCTGTTTCTCACACGAATCAGCCACCAGCGCTGTATCATCAGCGAACAACAACTAACTCATTTCTCAAGCTCTTTCATCCACAACAGACTGCATGCTTGCCCCTCTTTCCAAAACTCTTGCATTCACCTCCCTAACAACCCCATCCATAAACAAATTAAACAACCATGGAGACATCACACACCTCTGCCGTAAGCCAACATTCACTGAGAACCAATCACTTTTCTCTCTTCCTACACGTACACATTTCTTACATCCGCGATAAAACGTTTTCACTGCCTCTAACAACTTGCCTCCCACACCATATGTTCTTAATACCTTCTACAGAGCATCTCTATCAACTCTGTCACATGCCTTCTCCAGATCCATAAATGCTACATACAAATCTATTTGCTTCTCTAAGTATTTCTCACATACATTCCTCAAAGCAAACACCTGATCCACACATCCTCTACCACTTCTCAAACCACACTGCTCTTCCCCAATCTGATGCTCTGTGCATGCCTTCACCCTCTCTATCAATACCCTCCCATATAATTTCCCAGGAATACTCAACAAACTTATCCCCTTTGCCTTTGTACAATGGCACTATGCAAGCATCCCGCCAATCCTCAGGCACCTCACCATGAGTCATACATACATTAAATAACCTCACCAACCAGTCAACAATACAGCCACCCCCTTTTTTAATAAATTCCACTGCAATACCATCCAAACCCGTTGCCTTGCCGGCTTTCATCTTCAGCAAAGCTTTTACCACCTCTTCTCTGTTTACCAAATCATTCTCCGTAACCCTATCACTTTGCATACCACCTCGACCAAAACATCCTATATCTGCCACTCGGTAATCAAACAGATTTAACAAACCTTCAAAATACTCACTCCATCTCCTTCTCACATCACCACTACTTGTTATCACTTCCCCATTAGCCCCCTTCACTGAAGTTCCCATTGATTCCCTTGTCTTACGCACTTTATTTACCTCCTTCCAAAACATCTTTTTATTCTCCCTAAAATTTAATGAAACTCTCTCACCCCAACTCTCATTTGCCCCTCTTTTTCGCCTCTTGCACCTCTCTCTTGACCTCTTGCCTCTTTCTTTTATACATCTCCCTGTCATTTGCATCATATCCCTGCAAAAACCGTCCAAATGCCTCTCTCTTCTCTTTCACTAATACTCTTACTTCATTCCACCACTCACTACCCTTTCTAATCTGCCCACCTCCCACGCTTCTCATGCAGCAAGCGTCCCATGAGCAAGCCTTCAATACTTCCCTAAATACATCCCATTCCTCCCCCACTCCCCTTACCTCCTTTGTTCTCACCTTGTTTCATTCTGTACTTAGTCTCTCCTCGTACTTCCTCACACAAGTCTCCTTCCCAAGCTCACTTACTCTCACCACTCTCTTCACCCCAACATTCTTTCTTCTTTTCTGAAAACCTCTACAAATCTTCACCTTCGCCTCCACAAGATAATGATCAGACATCCCTCCAGTTGCACCTCTCAGCACATTAACATCCAAAAGTCTCTCTTTTGCGCGCCTATCAATTAACACATAATCCATTAACGCTCTCTGGCCATCTCTCCTACTTACATACGTATACTTATGTATATCTCTCTTTTTAAACCAGGTATTCCCAATCACCAGTCTTTTTTCAGCACATAGATGTACAAGCTCTTCACCATTTCGATTTACAACACTGAACTCCCCATGTACACCAATTATTCCCTCAACTGCCACATTACTCAACTTTGCATTCAAATCACCTATCACTGTAACCCGATCTCGTGCATCAAAACTACTAACACTCTCTCAGCTGCTCCCAAAACACTTGCCTCTCATGATCTTTCTTCTCATGCCCAGGTGCATATTCACCAATAATCACCTATCTTTCTCCATCCACTCTCAGTTTTACCCACATTAATCTAGAGTTTACTTTCTTACACTCTATCACATACTCCCACCACTCCTGTTTCAGGGGTAGTGCTACTCCTTCCCTTGCTCTTGTCCTCTCACTAACCCGTGACTTTACTCCCAAGACATTCCCAAACCACTCTTCACCTTTACCCTTGAGCTTCGTTTCACTCAGAACCAAAATATCCAGGTTCCTTTCCTCAAACATACTACCCATCTCTCCTTTTTTTCTCATCTTGGTTACATGCACACAATCTGAGCCTTCGAGGAGATCGAGCACTCCCCGCGTGACTCCTTCTACTGTTTTCCCTTTTAGAAAGTTAAAATACAAGGAGGGGAGGTTTTCCAACCGCCGCCGCCCCCCCTCCCCCACCCCTCCCCACCACCGCCGCCGCTCCCGTCCCCTTTAGTCGCCTTCTACGACACGTGAGGAATGCGTGGGAAATATTCTTTCTCCCCTATATATATATATATATATATATATATGTATATATATATATATATATGTATATATATATGTATATATATATATATATATATATATATATATATATATATATATATATATATATATATATATATATATATATATACATATATATATATATATATATATATATATATATATATATATATATATATATATATATATATATATATATATATATATGGAAAGCAAAAATGGGTATATTTGAAGGAATAATGATTCCAACAATGTTATATGGTTGCGAGGTGTGGGCTATACATAGAGTTGTGCGGAGGAGGGTGGATGTGCTGGAAAGATATTTGAGGACAATGTGTGGTGTGAGGTGGTTTGATCGATTAAGTAATGAAAGACTAAGAGAGATGTGTGGTAATACAAAGAGTGTGGTTGGCAGAGCAGAAGAGGGTGTTTTGAAATGGTTTGGTCACATGGAGAGAATGAGTGAGGAAAGATTGACCAAGAGGATATATGTGTCAGAGGTGGAGGGAACGAGGAGAAGTGGGAGACCAAATTGGAGGTGTAAAGATGGAGTGAAAAAGATTTTGAGTGATCGAGGCCCCACACAACTTTCCATGGTTTACCCCAGACGCTTCACATGCCCTGATTCAATCCACTGACAGCACGTCAACCCCGGTATACCACATCGATCCAATTCACTCTATTCCTTGCCCGCCTTTCACCCTCCTGCATGTTCAGGCCCCGATTACACAAAATCTTTTTCACTCCATCTTTCCACCTCCAATTTGGTCTCCCACTTCTCCTCGTTCCCTCCACCTCCGAGACATATATCCTCTTGGTCACTCTTTCCTCACTCATTCTCTCCATGTGCCCAAACCATTTCAAAACACCCTCTTCTGCTCTCTCAACCACGCTCTTTTTATTTCCACACATCTCTCTTACCCTTACATTACTTACTCGATCAAACCACCTCACACCACACATTGTCCTCAAACATCTCATTTTCAGCACATCCACCCTCCTGCGCACAACTCTATCCATAGCCCACGCCTCGCAACCATACAACATTTTTGGAACCACTATTCCTTCAAACATACCCATTTTTGCTTTCCGAGATAATGTTCTCGACTTCCACACATTCTTCAATGCTCCCAGGATTTTCGCCCCCTCCCCCACCCTATGATTCACTTCCGCTTCCATGGTTCCATCCGCTGCCAGATCCACTCCCAGATATCTAAAACACTTTACTTCCTCTAGTTTTTCTCCATTCAAACTTACCTCCCAATTGACTTGACCCTCAACCCTACTGTACCTAATAACCTTGCTCTTATTCACATTTATATATATATATATATATATATATATATATATATATATATATATATATATATATATATATATATATATATATGCCCTACCCTGAGCCAGGTACCCACTTTACCTAGGGATTGATGAACAGCTGGGTTGACTGTGGACCGACTGCCGCAACTAGGATTCGAACATAGGCGCTTGACCCTAGGTGTCTCGTGAAAGCGTCACGGTCATAAACGCTAACCGATACACCACGGGAGTCAATAAACAACATGCCAAACTTTTCGGTACACACAGAACACTGCTGATCTGCTGGCATGCTGAAAGAAAACGTAGGAAATTCTAAACTAACGACAAAAAAAGATCTTGTATACGACTAGATTATGCAGACGGGACTATCGACCGCGTTTCTTAAGGCATCAGGAGGGCGCTTACAACGCTTACTCAACTTCCTTCGGTTTAAGTGACCTAAAGGAATATTTCCTCCTCTTTTATTTCTGCGTCTTGATATATAGTACTTTCATCGTTGCAATATGTAACAATACAAAAAAGTAAAACAACATTTAAGTTTTGCCTGAAAACGTGTAACAATATCACGCATAAAAAAAGTCTACAAAAAGGGTTTAAATACGCCGGGTTATAAGGCCTACTTAGGAGGAGTCAGCTGGCACGTCTGTCCTTAAAAAAAAAAAAAAAAACGCATTTTTCCTCTGCTCTTTCTTTTGGGAAGTGACAGTAACGGAGGGGAGGGTTTCCAGGCCCCATTCCCCCTATTAGTTGCCACTTATGACATGGAGAAGATACATGGGTAGTTACCTGACCACTCTATACCCAGGGATAATGAAAACATGACTTAGAATAAAGAATCATGAGGGTTGTGTGGTGTTTATTGTTAATGAAAGATGGAGAGAAAGTTTGTGTCTGTGGACTGAGTTACAGCATTCCACGTGTTTATTAGGCAAAAAGAAGTATATGTATATATATATATATATATATATATATATATATATATATATATATATATATATATATATATATATATATATATATTCAACAATGACACCCAGGAAATGTCTGAGAAATTTGTGCAGCCTAGACACTCATGATCAAATGTCTGGTACAAAATCTTGTTTTTATTCACTAAAAAGAAGCGCATGAATGAACAGCTCCCATCTCAATCGAACATCTTGGCTCTCGACACACTAAAGGCCAACTATCAGACCACTGTGTGTGTGGTGAAGAGCTCTTCAACCGAAGAAGGCTGCACCAGACCCAACTGGCCATGGATGGGAAGAGACAAACTCAACCCATAATGAAGAGCAAGGACCCTGCCCCAAAGGGCCTTGTACACCTCATTGCTGGTCGCTTTGCGAAGTCTGCCTGCAGCCAGACTGACTGCATACGTAAAACGAAGGGTGGACTTTCCTGTAAGATAGCATGCACGTGTTTGGATGACGACCGTCAAACTCCAAGGAATCACCAGGATTACCATGATGTTGGTGACGATAGTCCACCGGTCGTCCTCCTCACTGAGTTGCGGACAAATGGTCCAATGCAACGTGACTAAATCAGACTCGAGTTGCACTGAGCACCGATTTCAGCACAGATTTCTAACGTTCGCTATAAAATCGCTGATGATCAATAAATAAAGGTAACTCAGCATTCCGTAGTAATACTCTATACTGCAAATCACTTCGTAATAACCATACTGTTTCCATTCCTAACCAGTTTATGAGACAGAACGAAGATTCACTATTACTGCGTATCACCTCGCTCTCATACGCTACTTGACAAATTAGAATAAACTCAGAGTGATTATCATCAGTATGCGATATATGCTTCTTTTATATATGATTTTCCTGGCAATACTTATCTACTATCTCATATACCCTTTTTTCAATGATTTTTCATGCAATACTACATTACTATCTCATATACAGATCGATTTTTTATTAGCAGTCATAATATTTTTAGAATATTCTACTTCACACGTACAGGAATAGCAGCGCGACATGACAACTTGCCAGATGGACGACACATCAGTGGACTTTGGGAGTTTAGGAAAACAATGTCTGTGACCTTAAGAGAGATAAGCATTGTTCGTTCCTCGGCTTATCTATGGGTAAACAAACAGGTGGGAGGCAGAGGGGTCATTGGACCCTTGACCACGCAGAGAACGACCAAGATTTAGCCCTCGTCAGGAGTACGCTAAGGTACTAAGTCACTAAGGTAGCTCGTGAGAGGCCAGTGTCAGCAGGGCAGCTGACTTATGACCTGCAGCTGCCCTTATGTCAACGCACAACCCATTAACGCTGTCGTGCAACTGGTATTGATGTTTATGTTCCTGTCGCAAAGGATATGGATGATCGCCTAGGCTTTGGTGTAGAATATTCAGCAGTTGACCTCGAGTACTGGAAGTCGGTTATACTCACCGAGGAAAGACTTTTACATCTGCGGGAGCGGAAGCAAGGCAGTGCTGGAGGACAGGGAACACCTGATCCATACCTCAGTACATCACCGAGAGGATGTCTAGGAGAACGAGTGACCTTACGGCATTTTGGGAATTACTGTGAGCCTGTGGACCAGGTGAACTGGTGGAAACCATTGGTCGACTGGATAATGAAAAATACATTTGGATTATAGAAAATGTCTATAGCCCTTTCGTTCGAGCCATGGCTATCTCTGCATGCCTCTGTCACACACAGTCAACCTTGGGTAAGACTGGAGCCCAGTGCACACGAATAGGGTACTGAGAAAACCACATCCTAAAGATAAGGTTCTCATATGACCCAGCAAATGATGTGAGCTAAACCCAATTTATGAGGTATTACTTATCAGGAGTGGAAGGTAGGATTGAAGAGTCGCCAGGAGACTGAGGTCATGGCGCAGGCGGTTGGGCGAGACATCCGACGCCGGCCGATTTACACAAGCATGCATGCGTCTCTTGCACTCCATACCGCATCGCATGAATGAGGTGATCAGTGTTCCTGAACGCCTGGGTAATTTGATGAGACGAACGTATCTTTCTTAACCTCTGTATTATCACGATGCATTTCATCATCAAAATATTACCCAATTTATTTCGGTGAATGTTTTTCATAATAATGCACAAAATGCGTCACAAAATATATTCCCTACATCTGACTATATCATGAACTGTCGTTTGTGGTTTGTGGACTGAATGTTTGGAGAGTACAAGCAGACGAAAAGATAGCAAAAATATTTTGGGTTATTGTTCATAGTTGAGTGAATCTATGTGTATCTTGCTATAAGATTGATAATGATGTAGTAACTTCATAAGTCATACTTCATAACTCATATGTAGATAAAACTGAAAAAGCTTAATGGTGTGTTGGTTTGTGTCTCAGATTGTCACCATTTTGCAAAATGTTGACTGCTGATTTAAAGCCACTTAAGTTGAAAATGTCTGACGAATTCATTCTTTCGAATTAGTCATATAATGAGCATAAGGAAGAAAATAACATGAACATAAAGGTTCCACTGGTGTATGAGCAGGAGCCAGAACTATATGATTTTTTTTGCAATAAACTGAATAATGAAAAAATAAGATGATGGAAGACAGAAGACCATGAAAAGAAAAATCTACGGGAAAATAGATTGAAAAGGTAGAATAACGGGAAAGTTGCTCATAAAGGAAACGAGAAAGAAAAGATATAAACCAGTGTGAGAGAGATTCATAAAAGGACAAGAGAGGAAAAAGGAATAAAGGAGGAGATTCAAACGGGAAAAAAGAGGAAGAAGGATGCAAGAGAGAATGATATCCATACAAGTAGATCGAGAAGGTCATGAAAAGATACTAAGGGAGGATCATAGCTTAATGTCGGGAAAAAAAAAAGATTAAGGAAGGATTATGGATTAATGGAAAGAAAAAAAGATTAAAGGGATAATGAATGATAAAGAGGAAGAGACTAAGGTAGAATTATACTAGATCAAAGGAGAGACAAAGAGACTAATGGAAGGTTATAGAATAATGGAGTGAAAAAGAGACTAAGGGCTCATGAATGATAAAGAGAGAAGGGCAAAGAAAGGTAAGGAGGGTAACAGAGGTAAACAGGTTGAAGCAAGAATGTGGGTGGTAAGGGTAAGACAAACAAAGGGATTAAGAACACAAAGGAGGGCGGGAATGGGGCATTGAGTAATGCAAGAAGAGAGAGCATGATGATGAAACGATATTAAAGCAAGGAAGAGTACATATGCTTATGGCGAGCTATTGCCATAAGGCAGGGATAGCGCACAACTGGAGAGAGAGAGAGAGAGAGAGAGAGAGAGAGAGAGAGAGAGAGAGAGAGAGAGAGAGAGAGAGAGAGAGAGAAGAATGTGACATTCTAAAGGAGCGCCGCCGTTAAAGTTTCACCCATGGCAAGTGAATTAACATTTCACTGCAACATGTCTGACCTATTCTCGATTAGCGAACAAAAAGCAAAGATCACAGAGCTTTTCAGCATTCTAATGTTCTCAGTGAAACGATTAATGACATTAGATATTAAATTCCAATCTTCTTTTTTTTTTGTGAGAACGTCATTTTTTTCTTGAATACTAGATAGTCCAAATAGAATGGTTGCAATGTGTCCACAACTGTATATTGTGAAGGACAATGTACTCTGTGTTCTATATTTCACATTTTTAGCGAAATAGTTGAAGCTTAGATGCAAGAATATGTAAGTATCTATTATGAAATTTGTAGTTATTATCATTTAGTTGGAAAATCTATTATCACTGTGTCAGATCTCACATACAAGATACTGTTTTTTGTAATGACAGTTTTAAAGAACTGGAATCTATAAAGTTCGTGACATAAGAGCAAAGCGTCTGTGCGTAATAACTGGCTCAAAACTAACACACTATCCCCTCTTGTTACCCACATCCCTACCCAAGAACTTACCGTTATCCTACTGAAGTAAAGAAGTGTCCAGTTATCAACATGTCGCTGTCTCTTCCTTAGATATTGACAGATGATTCAGTAACTGCAGCTTTTCAGCTTTTCGCAGCAGTATCATGATGATGGGATTATCCTCCGCAGGGATAAAAGTCACCGTGTCATGTGTACCAACCCAACTCCAAGGCTGCACAGTGCACACAGATATAGCATGGAGTGTTCGATGAATCATGGCAGCCTAAGTAGGTGTAATCTTGGCCATGGCCTCCACTGTCACGAGAAACCAAGATGGTCAACACCTTCGTCTCACTCCACACCACAAGATGGATGTGCTCCATCGCTGTTGCCTAAACTGGTCTCACTGTGGTCTGTATACAGAGGTGATGGCTCTGATGCAGTCAGTATGAAGGAGATAGACAAGTTCAAGCCACATTGCAATGTTCACTTTATCGATCCATTACCTCTCAGTATAGTTAGTTGCACCTGACCCTGCTTAACAGTACTATCTCTACGTATGTGTAGGGTTTATGGCAAGGTCTCGTTCACTTTCTCAGAAGGTGCAAGAGATTTTTGAGGATATTATGACCTCGACTGTCTCTCTAAACCTTAAGAAAAACTCCAACCATTGGGTCAAACATCAGATGACAGCAAACGACTCAATAAAAGAAAAGAATGGATAGTCCCACATAAAACAGTGCACACATCCTACCCTCCCTCAGCCTCATATTTACTCTGATCCCAACAGGAGGGTGGCGGCAGAATCACACGGTTCTACTAGAAACTTACATGGGCGACTCTTGACACACAGAGATAAGATGAAACTAAAGTTTACCTGTCCAGCTGGAGACGTGCTGACGAGTCAACGAGTACACATATCATTACAGTTAATTCATTTCAGTTATCACAAAGAGATTCTGGGTGAGGACGTTTCGATATGTTTCTTCTGCTCCATATCCGAGGTAGGGAAAAAGGGGAGTAAGGTTGGTGATGAGGTCAGGCTCATTGTTAGTTTTACACACAAAAGGCAAGATTGTCTGTCACGTTCTCCCAAAATCTTTTGGGTTAACCTTGACAGCCTCCTTCTAGAAAGGAGTAGTAGTGACAGACCTGGACGCAACGTAGCAGCTGCCATCAAAAGGAACCTGAACAGGTCTCGGTTTTCTCATGAAACGCCTGACGCTACATAAGTACATATACGAGAAACTGAGATCTCTCTTCTACACCGTTTCCCGAAAATCTTAAGATAATCACTAAAGTATGTCTCAAAGGTCACTCACCATTACCAGGCTCTTTATAAGCAGCCTACTTCACTAGATAAGGGCGTACTAACACAGAAAGAAGGTCGTTTATCTATGACTTCGACTGTACAAAAATCGCCCTCGCTAGATAATGACGTATCAGTGTCATTATGAGCACCAAATTACTTAAATAGATCATATAACTCACAATCTTCCTAGTCAGCATCCCTTCCTATACGCAGGTTATAACTTGGATGGCATACCAAATGTTACATCCACGGTAATATCAATCACACGATGTGATCCAAGTGACCCTGTCTGGGTACAGCAGGTGGGACTTCACTGTGGAGATTACGCAAGACAACAGGTTCACTAAGCATTAATGTGCCAGCAGTATCGTGGTAATGAAACCCTTCTATAATCGAGTATTACAATATCCTCCACAAGGATTCGCTGGGCTCTACCAGGGATGACCCCAGCAGAGCGAAGGCGTTCTCATGTCCCCTCCTCAACGATCCGGGTCAGAAAAAAAAACACGATTACCATGGCTTGGACCCGGGACTCGCATCTGGCCACTGCTTCACAAACAGAGTCTGTTTGGAGAACAGCCACTCAAGGATCGACCGTTATGATACCTTGTTCTCCCTTAAGCAAATGAGCTCTGGATGTCTATGCACTCTTTCGTATTTCCCTCTTCCTTAAATTTTCTCCCTCCAAGGTTTGGTTTTACAAACACCTGCGGAGACTTTGATCCATTTCTACATTATTTTTTCATAATTCCCTTTACACTAGAAATAGGTTTAGTCGGGATATGTTATGTCGTTGGAATATGGATATAAGATAAGAAGACTGGATTCTGATACTGACAGATGGTCTTTCAGCCCCACAATAACTAAATAGACCCAACATTCGTTGTCGTATACAGTCTTCACAATCGTATGGCATAACTTCCAGTTACATCCCTATACTTTTCAATAGGTGCTGGAGTCGTGCAAATTCCCTGTATGATACTGATCATCACTGGCTTCTCTACACGAAACATTATTGTTAAATACGAACCGATCAAATCTGTTAAAATTGACACCGTTTTTCACAACAGGGACAAAATTCCCCCGTCGATCATAAAAGAGGAAGAGTGCCATGTCTTTATCCTCCTTAAGCAATTTTCCGATACAGTGCCATTGAAAAGCCTTGCTTCCTACAGAAGTAGTTGATGATAAGACGAAACAGCCATCCCACTTATCGGCAGTGTCGAGTGACGATTTAAACCGCTTCCTCATCATGACTCGTGGGTAGGCATGAGTCTGATTTGACTACCCTGCTCAAGCTATGATACCAGTCACACTAAGGACGGACGTGCTGAGGGACGGACGCATCCAATAAGTACTCCCACCCCACTTCAGCCCCAGGTCGGCCTTCACCTCCTTTTAATTGTGCTGCGTCTCACAGTCTGCTTCTCCCATCTCTCCAGCAGAGTATGTTAAGTGGTATTCACTGTGTGTGTAACGTATGTTTCGTATGACGCTGCGTAGAAGAGCGATTCACAGAGGCATGAAACGAAAAGGGAAAGTTTATGTTGTAGCACTTGAGGGAGAATGTTAAGCGGTCACATTTACTAAAGCAACTTGGTTATCTGTCACCGGTGGGTGTTCATAAGGGTGTAAGTTCGAAAATTTTGCAGTTGCAGGACTTTATAAGTGGTTTAAGGTCACATGAATGTTCACATTATGAGAAGTTTCAAAGATAGTGACCAATGCTTAGAGAAAATGTTTATATTTGGCACTAATGACTCTTGATAGGTTAGAAATAGAAATTTCTTTGAGTTCGTTATTCCACGGTACACTCTGTTTAACAGCGATCGTGGAAACAAAGTGGGCAGTGGTGTTATGTTCTTAGTTAAAGCTAATCGTAATCCCACATCGAGAAATATAGAGGTTAGTGATAATAGCGACTCACTATTTGTGGATATAAAAGATAAGCTTCGTAAGGAAACAACAGTGGGATCTGTCTACAAGTTCCTTTTGCAGACACCATGGGTAGCCGAAACTAGTGAGAAACTCTGTTTAGAAAACCAGTGCCGTATAGTTATGACATCTGACCTTTTATACCCACGATGATATGGGATAATATGAAGGGCTAAATGCAACCAACTTTCCTCTGGCAGTGTTTAATGTCTCACTACTTCACCAGAGTGTTCTCTCAGAAATGGTTGACCTCACAGATTGCCATGAGTAACTACTGTTGACCAACCTAATGGCATGAGTGGTGCAGGTGTTAAGGTATGATAATTCTCAGTATGATTTTCCTCTTGGGGTAATTCAAAACTGTACGAGAGAATTAAGTCTTTCACTAACATAGCCAGGGAAAACCATAAACATTTACTTCATTTCACAACGACAGGAAGATGCTAAACTTCACACGGGTCGCTTGGGGAAAGAATCTACGTTAATCATTAAGATCTTGGTATAAAATTTCAACTCTGATTATCAGTGAACAGGAAAATCAGTTACCAGACCGACACTTTTCATGTCTATGACCACAGCCTAAGGGCTTCGGGTCAAAAACGTAAAAAGCCAAGTCTTGAGCAGGAAATCGGGTAGGAAGCACGCGATGCTATTTGGGTAAATGAAATGTCAGATACATTATTATAAGATTATTAGTGAAAGAGAAGAGAGAGGCATTTGGACGATTTTTGCAGGGAAAAATGCAATTGAGTGGGATATGTATAAAAGAAAGAGACAGGAGGTCAAGAGAAAGGTGCAAGGGGTGAAAAAGAGGGCAAATGAGAGTTGGGGTGAGAGAGTATCTTTAAATTTTAGGGAGAATAAAAAGATGTTCTGGAAAGAGGTAAATAAAGTGCGTAAGACAAGGGAGCAAATGGGAACTTCAGTGAAGGGCGCAAATGGGGAGGTGATAACAAGTAGTGGTGATGTGAGAAGGAGATGGAGTGAGTATTTTGAAGGTTTGTTGAATGTGTTTGATGACAGAGTGGCAGATATAGGGTGTTTTGGTCGAGGTGGTGTGCAAAGTGAGAGGGTTAGGGAAAATGATTTGGTAAACAGAGAAGAGGTAGTAAAAGCTTTGCGGAAGATGAAAGAGGTAAATAAAGTGCGTAAGACAAGGGAGCAAATGGGAACTTCAGTGAAGGGCGCAAATGGGGAGGTGATAACAAGTAGTGGTGATGTGAGAAGGAGATGGAGTGAGTATTTTGAAGGTTTGTTGAATGTGTTTGATGACAGAGTGGCAGATATAGGGTGTTTTGGTCGAGGTGGTGTGCAAAGTGAGAGGGTTAGGGAAAATGATTTGGTAAACAGAGAAGAGGTAGTAAAAGCTTTGCGGAAGATGAAAGCCGGCAAGGCAGCAGGTTTGGATGGTATTGCAGTGGAATTTATTAAAAAAGGGGGTGACTGTATTATTGACTGGTTGGTAAGGTTATTTAATGTATGTATGACTCATGGTGAGGTGCCTGAGGATTGGCGGAATGCGTGCCTAGTGCCATTGTACAAAGGCAAAGGGGATAAGAGTGAGTGCTCAAATTACAGAGGTTGAGTATTCCTGGTAAATTATATGGGAGGGTATTGAGGGTGAAGGCATGCACAGAGCATCAGATTGGGGAAGAGCAGTGTGGTTTCAGAAGTGGTAGAGGATGTGTGGATCAGGTGTTTGCTTTGAAGAATGTATGTGAGAAATACTTAGAAAAGCAAATGGATTTGTATGTAGCATTTATGGATCTGGAGAAGGCATATGATAGAGTTGATAGAGATGCTCTGTGGAAGGTATTAAGAATATATGGTGTGGGAGGCAAGTTGTTAGAAGCAGTGAAAAGTTTTTATCGAGGATGTAAGGCATGTGTACGTGTAGGAAGAGAGGAAAGTGATTGGTTCTCAGTGAATGTAGGTTTGCGGCAGGGGTGTGTGATGTCTCCATGGTTGTTTAATTTGTTTATGGGTGGGGTTGTTAGGGAGGTGAATGCAAGAGTTTTGGAAAGAGGGGCAAGTATGAAGTCTGTTGGGGATGAGAGAGCTTGGGAAGTGAGACTGTTGTTGTTCGCTGATGATACAGCGCTGGTGGCTGATTCATGTGAGAAACTGCAGAAGCTGGTGACTGAGTTTGGTAAAGTGTGTGAAAGAAGAAAGTTAAGAGTAAATGTGAATAAGAGCAAGGTTATTAGGCACAGAAGGGTTGAGGGTCAAGTGCTAAACTAGTAGTACACAAACGGAAATTACAGACAAACACACACCAGGGTACGAAGAGTTAAGAGACGGGCTGTTCCTATGAACCTGCAAGTCGCTTACCCCGTAGTGACTGCCTCGATTCTCCCTCTTCCGACTGATTGAGAGCACTATTATCAGGACATGTTTTTCTTAAACACATCGATTCCAGCCAAGGGAGTTACTTCCTCTACATACATCCGTGCTGGGGATTACCTCCACTTGTCGTAGATATCATAGAAGTTTCGACTATGTGGTTATTGGTCCTCATAGTAATAATTATATATATATAT
Source organism: Panulirus ornatus (assembly GCF_036320965.1). Lineage (NCBI taxonomy): Eukaryota > Metazoa > Arthropoda > Malacostraca > Decapoda > Palinuridae > Panulirus > Panulirus ornatus. The sequence goes on from NC_092225.1 coordinate 10,833,447, forward strand.
ATATATATAAATATATATATATATATATATATATATATATATATATATATATATATATATATATATATATATATATATATATATATATATATTTCTAAGAGTCCACGGGGAAAATGAAACACGATAAGCTCCCAAGTGCACTTTCGTGTAATAATCACATCATCAGGGGAGACACAAAAGAGAAATATAACAGTCAGTTGATATACAACGAAGAGACGTAACTAGGATGCCATTTGGTAAACGTGCGATTGGAGGATGAGCACTCCCTGCATGACTCCTTCTTCTGTTTCCGCTTTTAGAAAGTTGAAATACAAGGAGGGGAGAGTTTCTAGCACCCGCTCCCGCCCTCTTTAGTCGCCTTCTACGACACGCGGGGAATACGTGGGAAGCATTCTTTCTCCCCTATCCCCATATATAGAGTATCATTAAATTTTAGGGAGAATAAAAAGATGTTTTGGAAGGAGGTAAATAAAGTGCGTAAGACAAGGGAGCAAATAGGAACTTCAGTGAAGGGGGCTAATGGGAAGGTGATAACAAGTAGTGGTGATGTGAGAAGGAGATGGAGTGAGTATTCTGAAGGTTTGTTGAATGTGTTTGATGATAGAGTGGCAGATATAGGGTGTTTTGGTCGAGGTGGTGTGCAAAGTGAGAGGGTTAGGGAAAATGATTTGGTAAACAGAGAAGAGGTAGTAAAAGCTTTGCGGAAGATGAAAGCCGGCAAGGCAGCAGGTTTGGATGGTATTGCAGTGGAATTTATTAAAAAAGGGGGTGACTGTATTGTTGACTGGTTGGTAAGGTTATTTAATGTATGTATGACTCATGGTGAGGTGCCTGAGGATTGGCGGAATGCTTGCATAGTGCCATTGTACAAAGGCAAAGGGGATAAGAGTGAGTGCTCAAATTACAGAGGTATAAGTTTGTTGAGTATTCCTGGTAAAATATATGGGAGGATATTGATTGAGAGAGTGAAGGCATGTACAGGGCATCAGATTGGGGAAGAGCAGTGTGGTTTCAGAAGTGGTAGAGGATGTGTGGATCAGGTGTTTGCTTTGAAGAATGTATGTGAGAAATACTTAGAAAAGCAAATGGATTTGTATGTAGCATTTATGGATCTGGAGAAGGCATATGATAGAGTTGATAGAGATGCTCTGTGGAAGGTACTAAGAATATATGGTGTGGGAGGCAAGTTGTTAGAAGCAGTGAAAAGTTTTTATCGAGGATGTAAGGCATGTGTACGTGTAGGAAGAGAGGAAAGTGATTGGTTCTCAGTGAATGTAGGTTTGCGGCAGGGGTGTGTGATGTCTCCATGGTTATTTAATTTGTTTATGAATGGGGTTGTTAGGGAGGTGAATGCAAGAGTTTTGGAAAGAGGGGCAAGTATGCAGTCTGTTGTGGATGAGAGAGCTTGGGAAGTGAGCCAGTTGTTGTTCGCTGGTGATACAGCGCTGGTGGCTGATTCATGTGAGAAACTGCAGAAGCTGGTGACTGAGTTTGGTAAAGTGTGTGAAAGAAGAAAGTTAAGAGTAAATGTGAATAAGAGCAAGGTTATTAGGTACAGTAGGGTTGTGGGTCAAGTCAATTGGGAGGTAAGTTTGAATGGAGAAAAACTGGAGGAAGTAAAGTGTCTTAGATATCTGGGAATGGATCTGGCAGCGGATGGAACCATGGAAGCGAAAGTGAATCATAGGGTGGGGGAGGGGGCGAAAATTCTGGGAGCCTTGAAGAATGTGTGGAAGTCGAGAACATTATCTTGGAAAGCAAAAATGGGTATGTTTGAAGGAATAGTGGTTCCAACAATATTGTATGGCTGCGAGGCGTGGGCTATGGATAGAGTTGTGCGCAGGAGGGTGGATGTGCTGGAAATGAGATGTTTGAGGACAATATGTGGTGTGAGGTGGTTTGATCGAGTGTGGATATAAAAAGAGCGTGGTTGAGAGAGCAGAAGGGGGTGTTTTGAAATGGTTTGGTCAAATGGAGAGAATGAGTGAGGAAAGATTGACCAAGAGGATATATGTGTCAGAGGTGGAGGGAACGAGGAGAAGTGGGAGACCAAATTGGAGGTGGAAAGATGGAATGAAAAAGATTTTGAGTGATCGGGGCCTGAACATGCAGGAGGGTGAAAGGCGTGCAAGGATTAGAGTAAATTGGAACGATGTAGTATACCGGGGTCGACGTGCTGTCAATGGATTGAACCAGGGCATGTGAAGCATCTGGGGCAAACCATGGAAAGTTCTGTGGGACCTGGATGTGGAAAGGGAGCTGTGGTTTTGGTGCATTATTACATGACAGCTAGAGACTGAGTGTGAACGAATGGGGCCTTTGTTGTCTTTTCCTAGCGCTATCTCGCACACATGAGGGGGGAGGGGGATGTTATTCCATGTGTGGCGAGGTGGCGATGGGAATGAATAAAGGCAGACAGGATGAATTATGTACATGTGTATATATGTATATGTTTGTGTGTGTATATATATATGCGTACATTGAGATATATAGGTATGTATATTTGCGTGTGTGGACGTGTATGTATATACATGTGTATGTGGGTGGGTTGGGCCATTCTTTCGTCTGTTTCCTTGCGCCACCTCGCTAACGCGGGAGACAATGACAAAGCAAAGTAAATGATAAATAAATAGAATATATTTATATATCTATCTATCTATCTATCTATCTATCTATCTATCTATCTATCTATCTATATATATATATATATATATATATATATATATATATATATGAGTCCACGGGGAAAATGAAACACGAAAAGTTCCCACTTTTCGTGTTTCATTTTCCCCGTGGACTCATAAGAATATCTTGATCACGCGCAAAATTGTGATCCTTTCCAATATATATATATATATATATATATATATATATATATATATATATATATATATATATATATATATATATATATATGTATATATATATATATATATATATATATATATATATATATATATATATATATATATATATATATATATATATATACACAGCGGGAGACAGCGACAAAGTAAAAAAAAAAAAAAAATATATATATATATATATATATATATATATATATATATATATATCCTCCTCGAAGGCTCAGATTGGGGTGTCTAAATGTGTGTGGATGTAACCAAGATGTGAAAAAAGGAGAGATAGGTAGTATGTTTGTGGAAAGGAACCTGGATCTTTTGGCTCTGAGTGAAACGAAGCTCAAGGGTAAAGGGGAAGAGTGGTTTGGGAATGTCTTGGGAGTAAAGTCAGGGGTTAGTGAGAGGACAAGAGCAAGGGAAGGAGTAGCACTACTCCTGAAACAGGAGTTGTGGGAGTATGTGATAGAGTGTAAGAAAGTAAATTCTAGATTGATATGGGTAAAACTGAAAGTGGATGGAGAGAGATGGGTGATTATTGGTGCATATGCACCTGGGCATGAGAAGAAAGATCATGAGAGGCAAGTGTTTTGGGAGCAGCTGAATGAGTGTGTTAGTGGTTTTGATGCACGAGACCGGGTTATAGTGATGGGTGATTTGAATGCAAAGGTGAGTAATGTGGCAGTTGAGGGAATAATTGGTATATACGGGGTGTTCACTGTTGTAAATGGAAATGGTGAAGAGCTTGTAGATTTATGTGCTGAAAAAGGACTGGTGATTGGGAATACCTCGTTTAAAAAGCGAGATATACATAAGTATACGTATGTAAGTAGGAGAGATGGGCAGAGAGCGTTATTGGATTACGTGTTAATTGACAGGCGAGCGAAAGAGAGACTTTTAGATGTTAATGTGCTGAGAGGTGCAACTGGAGGGATGTCTGATCATTATCTTGTGGAGGCTAAGGTGAAGATTTGTATGGTTTTTCAGAAAAGAAGAGTGAATGTTGGGGTGAAGAGGGTGGTGAGAGTAAGTGAGCTTGGGAAGGAGACTTGTATGAGGAAGTACCAGGAGAGACTGAGTACAGAATGGAAAAAGGTGAGAACAATGGAAGTAAGGGGAGTGGGGGAGGAATGGGATGTATTTAGGGAATCAGTGATGGATTGCGCAAAAGATGCTTGTGGCACGAGAAGAGTGGGAGGTGGGTTGATTAGAAAGGGTAGTGAGTGGTGGGATGAAGAAGTAAGATATTAGTGAAAGAGAAGAGAGAGGCATTTGGACGATTTTTGCAGGGAAAGAATGCAATTGAGTGGGAGATGTATGAAAGAAAGAGACAGGAGGTCAAGAGAAAGGTGCAAGAGGTGAAAAAGAGGGCAAATGAGAGTTGGGGTGAGAGAGTATCATTAAATTTTAGGGAGAATAAAAAGATGTTCTGGAAAGAGGTAAATAAAGTGCGTAAGACAAGGGAGCAAATGGGAACTTCAGTGAAGGGCGCAAATGGGGAGGTGATAACAAGTAGTGGTGATGTGAGAAGGAGATGGAGTGAGTATTTTGAAGGTTTGTTGAATGTGTTTGATGATAGAGTGGCAGATATAGGGTGTTTTGGTCGAGGTGGTGTGCAAAGTGAGAGTGTTAGGGAAAATGATTTGGTAAACAGAGAAGAGGTAGTAAAACCTTTGCGGAAGATGAAAGCCGGCAAGGCAGCAGGTTTGGATGGTATTGCAGTGGAATTTATTAAAAAGGGGGTGACTGTATTATTGACTGGTTGGTAAGGTTATTTAATGTATGTATGACTCATGGTGAGGTGCCTGAGGATTGGCGGAATGCGTGCCTAGTGCCATTGTACAAAGGCAAAGGGGATAAGAGTGAGTGTTCAAATTACAGAGGTATAAGTTTGTTGAGTATTCCTAGTAAATTATATGGGAGGGTATTGATTGAGAGGGTGAAGGCATGTACAGGGCATCAGATTGGGGAAGAGCAGTGTGGTTTCAGAAGTGGTAGAGGATGTGTGGATCAGGTGTTTGCTTTGAAGAATGTATGTGAGAAATACTTAGAAAAGCAAATGGATTTGTATGTAGCATTTATGGATCTGGAGAAGGCATATGATAGAGTTGATAGAGATGCTCTGTGGAAGGTATTAAGAATATATGGTGTGGGAGGCAAGTTGTTAGAAGCAGTGAAAAGTTTTTATCGAGGATGTAAGGCATGTGTACGTGTAGGAAGAGAGGAAAGTGATTGGTTCTCAGTGAATGTAGGTTTGCGGCAGGGGTGTGTGATGTCTCCATGGTTGTTTAATTTGTTTATGGATGGGGTTGTTAGGGAGGTGAATGCAAGAGTTTTGGAAAGAGGGGCAAGTATGCAGTCTGTTGTGGATGAGAGAGCTTGGGAAGTGAGTCAGTTGTTGTTCGCTGGTGATACAGCGCTGGTGGCTGATTCATGTGAGAAACTGCAGAAGCTGGTGACTGAGTTTGGTAAAGTGTGTGAAAGAAGAAAGTTAAGAGTAAATGTGAATAAGAGCAAGGATATTAGGTACAGTAGGGTTGAGGGTCAAGTCAATTGGGAGGTAAGTTTGAATGGAGAAAAACTGGAGGAAGTAAAGTGTTTTAGATATCTGGGAGTGGATCTGGCAGCGGATGGAACCATGGAAGCGGAAGAAGGAATAGTGGTTCCAACAATGTTGTATGGTTGCGAGGCGTGGGCTATGGAGAGAGTTGTGCGCAGGAGGATGGATGTGCTGGAAATGAGATGTTTGAGGACAGTGTGGTGTGAGGTGGTTTGATCGAGTAAGTAACGTAAGGGTAAGAGAGATGTGTGGAAATAAAAAGAGCGTGGTTGAGAGAGCAGAAGAGGGTGTTTTGAAATGGTTTGGGCACATGGAGAGAATGAGTGAGGAAAGATTGACCAAGAGGATATATGTGTCGGAGGTGGAGGGAACGAGGAGAAGTGGGAGACCAAATTGGAGGTGGAAAGATGGAGTGAAAAAGATTTTGTGTGATCGGGGCCTGAACATGCAGGAGGGTGAAAGGAGGGCAAGGAATAGAGTGAATTGGATCGATGTGGTATACCGGGTTGACGTGCTGTCAGTGTATTGAATCAGGGCATGTGAAGCGTCTGGGGTAAACCATGGAAAGCTGTGTAGGTATGTTTATTTGCGTGTGTGGACGTATGTATATACATGTGTATGGGGGTGGGTTAGGCCATTTCTTTCGTCCGTTTCCTTGCGCTACCTCGCAAACGCGGGAGACAGCGACAAAGCAAAATATATATATATATATATATATATATATATATATATGTATGTATGACTCATGGTGAGGTGCCTGAGGATTGGCGGAATGCGTGCATAGTGCCATTGTACAAAGGCAAAGGGGATAAGAGTGAGTGCTCAAATTACAGAGGTATAAGTTTGTTGAGTATTCCTGGTAAATTATATGGTAGGGTATTGATTGAGAGGGTGAAGGCATGTACAGAGCATCAGATTGGGGAAGAGCAGTGCGGTTTCAGAAGTGGTAGAGGATGTGTGGATCAGGTGTTTGCTTTGAAGAATGTATGTGAGAAATACTTAGAAAAGCAAATGGATTTGTATGTAGCATTTATGGATCTGGAGAAGGCATATGATAGAGTTGATAGAGATGCTCTGTGGAAGGTATTAAGAATATATGGTGTGGGAGGCAAGTTGTTAGAAGCAGTGAAAAGTTTTTATCGAGGATGTAAGGCATGTGTACGTGTAGGAAGAGAGGAAAGTGATTGGTTCTCAGTGAATGTAGGTTTGCGGCAGGGGTGTGTGATGTCTCCATGGTTGTTTAATTTGTTTATGGATGGGGTTGTAAGGGAGGTAAATGCAAGAGTCCTGGAAAGAGGGGCAAGTATGAAGTCTGTTGGGGATGAGAGAGCTTGGGAAGTGAGTCAGTTGCTGTTCGCTGATGATACAGCGCTGGTGGCTGATTCATGTGAGAAACTGCAGAAGCTGGTGACTGAGTTTGGTAAAGTGTGTGGAAGAAGAAAGTTGAGAGTAAATGTGAATAAGAGCAAGGTTATTAGGTACAGTAGGGGTGAGGGTCAAGTCAATTGGGAGGTGAGTTTGAATGGAGAAAAACTGGAGGAAGTGAAGTGTTTTAGATATCTGGGAGTGGATCTGTCAGCGGATGGAACCATGGAAGCGGAAGTGGATCATAGGGTGGGGGAGGGGGCGAAAATTTTGGGAGCCTTGAAAAATGTGTGGAAGTCGAGAACACTATCTCGGAAAGCAAAAATGGGTATGTTTGAGGGAATAGTGGTTCCAACAATGTTGTATGGTTGCGAGGCGTGGGCTATGGATAGAGATGTGCGCAGGAGGATGGATGTGCTGGAAATGAGATGTTTGAGGACAATGTGTGGTGTGAGGTGGTTTGATCGAGTAAGTAACGTAAGGGTGAGAGAGATGTGTGGAAATAAAAAGAGCGTGGTTGAGAGAGCAGAAGAGGGTGTTTTGAAATGGTTTGGGCACATGGAGAGAATGAGTGAGGAGAGATTGACCAAGAGGATATATGTGTCGGAGGTGGAGGGAACGAGGAGAAGAGGGAGACCAAATTGGAGGTGGAAAGATGGAGTGAAAAAGATTTTGTGTGATCGGGGCCTGAACATGCAGGAGGGTGAAAGGAGGGCAAGAAATAGAGTGAAGTGGAGTCATGTGGTATACAGGGGTTGACGTGCTGTCAGTGGATTGAAGCAAGGCATGTGAAGCGTCTGGGGTAAACCATGGAAAGCTGTGTAGGTATGTATATTTGCGTGTGTGGACGTGTGTATGTACATGTGTATGGGGGGGGGGGGGGGTTGGGCCATTTCTTTCGTCTGTTTCCTTGCGCTACCTCGCAAACGCGGGAGACAGCGACAAAGTATAAAAAAAAAAAAAAAAAAAAAAAAAAAAATATATATATATATATATATATACATATATATATATATATATATATATATATATATATATATATATATATATATATATATATATATATATATATATATATATACCCTCAGAGTTTTTAGAGGCTTTGGGAAAGTAAGGAAATGATATGGATGGGAACTGGTTAGTGAAAGTGAGTGCGCGTGGAACGGAGGGTTGTGATTGGGTAAGGTATGGCAAAAGGTGAGAGTCAACGAAACTAAGAAAATGGGAGGCACATTAAGCAGTACTTTCTTGTGTGAGAAAAATTTGTCATATAGAAAGTGGGATGTAGGCATATGGGAAAGAGTAGTGAGAGGTTGGAGGAGGATGTAAAGCTGTAAGTGAAAAAGGAGAGGCATGTGGATATTACCTGCCAGGAAGGATTGTGAATGATTGAAAGATGTACAAGAGGGAGCGGTGGGAAGTCAAGAGAAAGTTGCAGGGGCTGAAATAGAGGGCAAACTAGTTTGAATGAGGGAGTATCGGGAAATGTCACAGGAAATAAGAAAATAATTTAGGAGGTGAGAAGGAAACGGAGTAAGTATTTTGCGGGACTGTTGAATGTGCTGGCCCAGATGTATGATGTTTGGGAGACTGAGGTACACAAAGCGACAGTCAAGTGGTTTTGGGGAAAGAGATGTGGTGAAAGCCTTGCATAAGGTGTAGTGTGGCAAAACATCGGGATTGCAAGGGATTGCATTTGAATTTCTCAAAAATGGGGATGACAGAGTTATTGGTTAATTAGGATTTTCCTTGTACGTATGGCTCAAGGGTCTTTTGCTTATTATCCACCAACACTTCAGCTACTGATGTCATTTGGCAAAAGGGTGCTTTTCCTTAAGCACCATATGATTCACATTAAGACAAAGTAATGCTAGAAGCACTTCTGACTCCTCTGTAAATGTCAAAAGTCTGAGAAAATTGAAATTCTTTTCCTATTTTCACTAACGTTCAGCCAATGTTCATAAGACTAGCCTCAGAGATACATTGCTATTGTTCCTACATGCTCAGCAACAGAAACATACTGTTTTTGACGACATGTGTCAGAACGATAACAAAAGAGTGTGTCGAAGTAAGAGACATACTGCATTCCCACGCGAATGTTGGCCTTCCAATTTAGTGCATTCTGTTTACACTTTTTAGTTTTCCTAGAGTTCACCGAAACCCTTAAAGCCGTAACTTTGGTTATTTGATTATAATTTATCAGATGTTGGTCTCGCTGGACAACTAATAGAGTGATGATGGTTGAGACACGGAGAACGAAACAGTGTTATAATCAAATACGAAGAACTAATGAGATAGAATCATTGGGAAACAGCGTTTCAGCTTGGAAAGCTGAATAGAACTGTTGCCATATGATCTTTTATGTTTATTTGTGTGTTAATTTTGTCGTAGGAGAGAGTGACACAGGGTTTCATAACCAGATGTGATAAACGTAAAAACAGTTTACTTTCATTCTTTAATGAGTTTCCTTTCTGGATAGTGATGCCTGTCGTGGGAAGAAGCTAAATCTGTAAAATACATTTCATCATTACGCTGGTTCGCGCTATCTTTGTTTTAATCAGCGTTGCAGGGGCCCCTCTGCCTGCCAGGTAAGCGACCCCTCTTATCTGAGTTTTGGGGCTGCCGCACCTTCTTCGTATCGTTAAGGTCTTCAGTAAGTTGAAACAGTGTGTCAAAAGCTTGAGATTTTTTTTTGACAGGTGTTTGAATTATCTACCCTTAGTGCGTATCACTGACGAAGGTAAATACATATGACCAGTATAACTAATCCTCTAAGTAATCTTAACCATACACAGTACGATTATGAGGAAGCATTCAGCATACCAAGCGACACTATGTTCAACAATGATGAAAATGGAATGCAGAGTAACGAAATATAAAGCCTTTAATAACATCCATTTACGAATCTACATTGCAAGAAAGACACAGACTCAAATATAGAATCAAACTTTCATAGAAGAAATGATGGCTGTTATGTTTGCGCTGAATTAGACCACATTTGTCAGCTGCTTTGTTGTTGGACCCTCTGAGAGAGTTTCAGCTCGTATCAGCCAAAGTGCTGCTTTACATACCATTTGATCTCTTCAGAACACAGATTAAGCCCGGATGCATACTTTCTGATGTGAGAAACCTTGTTAGGTTCGACACGTGAAGTAGGTATGACAGCCTCAAGTTTACCAAAATAATCGTGTGGAATAATGCGTTGACTCACCACTGGTGCACTTGTAAGATATTTCACTGAGCATTGGTGACCCGCCTCTTTATTATTAATCCCAAGAAACGAAAATTATATTGTCATCACCTGTTTTGAAATGTTTGTTTGCGTATGTGTTTATGTGTGTATCCATCCAGTCATTTTTGCTTATGAATAGTAATTACCATTTGTGTATCACAGGGAGAGAGGATATTACACTAATGTAGTCCAGTCTCTTAGCCTTGCGTATAAGTACTGTCTTTACTTCTGTGTATGTATACACACAACTCCACTTAAGCTTTATGTATGTATGTACGTGTAAGCTTATATATATATATATATATATATATATATATATATATATATATATATATATATATATATATATATATATATATATTCATTTATTTTGCTTTGTCGCTGTTTCCCGCGTTTGCGAGGTAGCGCAAGGAAACAGACGAAAGAAATGGCTCAACCCACCCCCATACACATCTATATACATACACGTCCACACACGCAAATATACATACCGATACGTCTCAATGTACACATATATACACAGACACAGACACATACATATATACACATGCACATAATTTACACTGTCTGCTTTTATTCATTCCTATCGCCATCTCGCCGCACATGGAATAACATCCCCCTCCCCCCTCATTTGTGCGAGGTAGCGTTTGGAAAAGACAACAAAGGCCCCATTCGTTCACACTCAGTCTCTAGCTGTCATGCAATAATGCCCGAAACCACAGCTCCCTTTCCACATCCAGGCCCTACTGAACTTTCCATGGTTTACCCCAGACGCTTCACATGCCCTGATTCAATCCATTGACAGCACGTCGACCCCGGTATACCACATCGATCCAATTCATTCTATTCCTTGCCCGCCTTTCACCCTCCTGCATGTTCAGGCCCCGATCACTCAAAATCTTTTTCACTCCATCTTTCCACCTCCAATTTGGTCTCCCACTTTTCCTCGTTCCCTCCACCTCCGACACATATATCCTCTTGGTCAATCTTTCCTCACTCATTCTCTCCATGTGCCCAAACCATTTCAAAACACCCTCTTCTGCTCTCTTAACCACGCTCTTTTTATTTCCACACATCTCTCTTACCCTTACATTACTTACTCGATCAAACCACCTCAAACCACATATTGTCCTCAAACATCTCATTTCCCGCACATCCACCCTCCTACGCACAACTCTATCCATAGCCCACGCCTCGCAATCATACAACATTGTTGGAACCACTATTCCTTCAAACATACCCATTTTTGCTTTCCGAGATAATGTTCTCGACTTCCACACATTCTTCAAGGCTCCCAGAATTTTCGCCCCCTCTCCCACCCTATGATTCACTTCCGCTTCCATGGTTCCATCCGCTGCCAGATCCACTCCCAGATATCTAAAACACTTTACTTCCTCCAGTTTTTCTCCATTCAAACTTACCTTCCAATTGACTTGACCCTCAACCTTACTGTACCTAATAACCTTGTTCTTATTCACATTTACTCTTAACTTTCTTCTTTCACACACTTTACCAAACTCAGTCACCAGCTTCTGCAGTTTCTCACGTGAATCAGCCACCAGCGCTGTATCATCAGCGAACAACTGACTCACTTCCCAAGCTCTCTCATCCCCAACAGACTTCATACTTGCCCTTCTTTCCAAAACTCTTGCATTCACCTCCCTAACAACCCCATCCATAAACAAATTAAACAAACATGGAGACATCACACACCCCTGCCGCAAACCTACATTCACTGAGAACCAATCACTTTCCTCTCTTCCTACACGTACACATGCCTTACATCCTCGATAAAAACTTTTCACTGCTTCTAACAACTTGCTTCCCACACCATATATTCTTAAAACCTTCCACAGAGCATCTCTATCAACTCTATCATATGCCTTCTCCAGACCCATAAATGCTACATACAAATCCATTTGCTTTTCTAAGTATTTCTCACATACATTCTTCAAAGCAAACACCTGATCCACACATCCTCTACCACTTCTGAAACCACACTGCTCCTCCCCAATCTGATGCTCTGTACATGCCTTCACCCTCTCAATCAATACCCTCCCATATAATTTACCAGGAATACTCAACAAACTTATACCTCTGTAGTTTGAGCACTCACTGTTATCCCCTTTGCCTTTGGACAATGGCACTATGCACGCATTCCGCCAATCCTCAGGCACCTCACCATGAATCATACATACATTAAATAACCTTACCAACCAGTCAGTAATACAGTCACCCCCTTTTTTAATAAATTCCACTGCAATACCATCCAAACCTGCTGCCTTCCCGGCTTTCATCTTCCACAAAGCGTTTACTATATATATATATATATAGTTTTGGAAAGAGGGGCAAGTATGAAGTCTGTTGGGGATGAGAGAGTTTGGGAAGTGAGTCAGTTGTTGTTCGCTGATGATACAGCGCTGGTGGCTGATTCATGTGAAAAACTGCAGAAGCTGGTGACTGAGTTTGGTAAAGTGTGTGGAAGAAGAAAGTTAAGAGTAAATGTGAATAAGAGCAAGGTTATTAGGTACAGTAGGGTTGAGGGTCAAGTCAATTGGGAGGTGAGTTTGAATGGAGAAAAACTGGAGGAAGTGAAGTGTTTTAGATATCTGGGAGTGGATCTGGCAGCGGATGGAACCATGGAAGCGGAAGTGGATCATAGGGTGGGGGAGGGGGCGAAAATTCTGGGGGCCTTGAAGAATGTGTGGAAGTCGAGAACATTATCTCGGAAAGCAAAAATGGGTATGTTTGAAGGAATAGTGGTTCCAACAATGTTGTATGGTTGCGAGGCGTGGGCTATGGATAGAATTGTGCGCAGGAGGATGGATGTGCTGGAAATGAGATGTTTGAGGACAATGTGTGGTGTGAGGTGGTTTGATCGAGTGAGTAACGTAAGGGTAAGAGAGATGTGTGGAAATAAAAAGAGCGTGGTTGAGAGAGCAGAAGAGGGTGTTTTGAAGTGGTTTGGGCACATGAAGAGGATGAGTGAGGAAAGATGGACCAAGAGGATATATGTGTCGGAGGTGGAGGGAACAAGGAGAAGAGGGAGACTAAATTGGAGGTGGAAAGATGGAGTGAAAAAGATTTTGTGTGATCGGGGCCTGAACATGCAGGAGGGTGAAAGGAGGGCAAGGAATAGAGTGAATTGGAGCGATGTGGTATACCGGGGTTGACGTGCTGTCAGTGGATTGAATCAAGGCATGTGAAGCGTCTTGGGTAAGCTATGGAAAGCTGTGTAGGTATGTATATTTGCGTGTGTGGACGTATGTATATACATGTGTATGGGGGGGGTTGGGCCATTTCTTTCGTCTGTTTCCTTGCGCTACCTCGCAAACGCGGGAGACAGCGACAAAGTATAATAAAAAAAATAATAAAAAAAAAAAAATATATATATATATATATATATATATATATATATATATATATATATATATATATATATATATATATATATATATAAGCTTGTCCAAGTACTTTACATTAACTTATGATCTTACGTAGAAAGTAACTCTGCCTACTTCATGAAACCAGAAATATCAGCCTGGGTCCTACGAGTGTAGACTATCTGAGGGAAACATTATCAACGTCTACAGCCTCCAGCGGGTGTCCTACATCAGTCAAGCAGCGCTTGGAGGCCACCTCTGACGTCAAGCTGACGGCATTACGGATCCTTTATCAGACGTCTCGCTTCAAGCAAGGAGCATTGATAAGCTTCAGACGCAAATGTCCAGCGTCAGGCTGGCAGCATTTGCCTGAATATAGCAAACTAAAGTCTTGGGGTCTACGTTTTGGACCAACAATATCCTCCCAGCATCCTGGGGCTAAAAACGTCAGGGACTGATCTACTCCTGGTCTGAGATGAAGGGAACTGGCTTTATGAGGGTGGCCAGCAGGTCCCAGCTCCTTTTCTTAGCTGACAAAATCAAGACCAACTTCCCCTACTCTTTCACAGTGAGTAATGCCAATTGTATAAACTGGAGAGACTTAAAGAGTGGAATACGAAATGGAAATGTCAAAATGTGAAAATTTCGAACCTAGTTACCACAACTTATTCTCAATAAAGGAGTGATATGTTTTCGGTGTTACACATTAACTGATTCTTCACCAGTTGATCAGTTATCCTTAGTCTAAGCTTTTGGTCTCTTATGAATGTGTAATGATATTTCATAGAACTTAAATGTTCATATTTTCTTTAAACCTTCATACACGATGGAAATACCTGTTTTATATAACGACATAATTTTAAAAAAGACGATATCAAAACTCTCGTTAAAGTAACCCAATGTTGTATGTTTTGCTCACCTTGACAGATGTACAATAACCTCTTACTACACGGCCGAGGGCACTGTCGCAGCAACAACTTCTACGTTCTTAGCAACGCCCCGGAGTCACACGTCCTCATGTGGCAAAGAACCGTGAGTGTCAGCTGATCACAGCAGTACCCTACTGGCCATCACGAAACGCCACGTATCAAAACGCCATCTTTGGGACTCTGGAAGAGCTCATTGGTCATCCCTTCGTGGGTCCTTTACAGACTTTTACTAGGATGAGAGTAATGCTTCGCTGACTGGGATACCTCATTTGTACTGATAGTAAAGCAAAAGTTATCTAGGATTATGCCTGCATCTTATCTTTTACTATTTCTTTCTTACCCCAACCATAGTGTGATCGCTCTTCTCTGATGCTTGTCGCACCTGGAATATAGCATACAGGGCCATGGAAGTCATCCATTTCCGTGAAACTCACTCCACTCTCATTCCTGCTAGGAATCACTGCAAGGCTGTTCTTTCTTCGTAAAGTCAAACACACCTTTATAAAATAAGCGTTCTGACTTCACAGTTTCTTCTACCCACAAGTTTTAAAGCCCTTGGCCTAAAACATCTCCAATAACTCCTGTATATCAACCTTTCTTGCTCTTTTTCTGACCTGATGTTTCTGTATAAAACTCCCCAACCACAAAGTCGCTATTTTTGATACCCTATTTTCCTCTAATTCAACTCTGGGTGATTCTGCTGCTAATCCTCTCCTCCCGTGTCCTCCCAGTAAATCTACGTAGCCGCCCACATTCTACTCGCGCAGGATCTTCCAAGTACTCTCACAGCTGCAGAGGGACAAGGCATTTTCCACTGAGAGCACCCACGCCTCTAGCCATTACGGAGTGTGCCACTGGGCGAACTCCGATCCTTGCTCGCCTATTTCACTTATATCTACAAACTCAGATCTTTCCATCCTCTTGAAGACAGACTTGGGTCCACCCCATCCCTAATAAAGAAACCGCTCTAACCCCTCCTCCTTTCGCCCCATTGCCTTCACTTCTGATATCTCTCAGCTGTTTCGTTGAATCTCGCTTTCTTGGACACTTGGAATCCTGTTCCCTCCTCTCTGGTGACCAGAAAGGATTTCGTAACGCTAGGTCTACTGGTGGTCTCGCCTCTGGTTCCCCTCTCTCACAGGAGAGCCAGACTGATTAATCAACCTATATTCACAAGAGGAAGTCAAGGTCATGAACTTGTGGCAACAATATTACACGCATCTTGCTATGTTTATGATGAGCTGCCTACAGCTCAACGAGATGAGTTCTGCGCATTGCTACATGCTTCACAGTGAGTTTACTCAAGAAAACACTAAGCTCATGTGCAACATGCCCATCTTCCTCGTGAATAAACCTTCTAATAGACCTCAGCCGTTTACTAACATATATCTGTCGTAACTGAACACTACTGAAAAACTCATAAGACTCTGAGTTAAACGATATAATTGTTATCTATGGAACTTAGTTCGGTGTGAAAACGCAGAGATTTCTTTGCTAATTGTGCAATTCCAGTGTACGCTATAATCAACGATGATAGACGTAAGGAAGTAGGCGATAGTGTCTTGTTCTTAGTCAAAGTTAATCTTGTGCTGAAAAATCCTTAGCAGTCGCCAGTATCAACTCCATCCTCGGGGAAACAGTAGGATTAATATACAGTCTCCCCCAGGCGGACACTAGAGGTAGAAGAAAGACTCTGTCACTGGTGAGGAGAAACTAGTGATCTAGTGATCTGATCATAATGGGAGATTTAAGCATACCGGTAATGAAATAGAGAGAATTCCTTTCCAGTATTTCTGGTCGTGGACTACTCCAAGACCTGCTTGTTAGCACCCTCATGCAGTTCACTGAGAAACGTACCCGCGATATGAACGTGTAAAACGACTTGGTTTTAGCTACAGGTTAGGACTTGGCCTGCCTATGATGTCTTGGCTGGAGAGAATTTTGATGCCGGTAATCATCGACAAATCGCTTCTTAGATTTCAGTACTGCTTTTAATGCAGGCCAAGACAACAGCCGTGAAAAATACTTGATTTCAGACTCGCAACTTTTAATAATGTGCACATTACTCTTGACAGGAAAAAGTAAGATGATACTGTCAATGGAAACGGTATGAACATAGCCTAAGAAAAGTTAGGTAAGACGTACAATCTAGAGGAGCAAACATGTGTGCTAGTTTGTCACATATTGACGCTCTCCAAAAACTAAGTCAAAATGGTGGAGCATTGAAATAAGAACCTACCTGTTTAATGAATCCGTGTCAAAGTTTTGAAGTTCAAAATTAAGCATTATTTACGCTTCTAAGTCAAACCCAGTGGTCTGTTGCTGTTTGAATTCCTCTGTATATAAAGCCGTCATGGGGAAACCACGGACAGCTGTGTGGGGCTTGGCTGTAGATAGGGTCGCTCTGGTTGTGATGCATGATACATGACAGCTGGAGAGTGGAGTGAAGGAAATGAGGCCTATCTCACCACACGGGAAGCAGGCAAATATTATGAAATCATCCTCATTTATCATTATCATTATGATAACATTATCATTATTATCTTTGTTATTATCATTATTATTATTATTATTATTATTATTATTATTATTATTATTATTATCATCATCATCATCATCATCATCATTATTATTATCATTATTATTATTATTATTATTATTATTATTATTATTTTTATTATTATTATTATTATTATTATTATTATTATTATTATTATTATTATTTTATTATTATTATTATCATTATTATTATTATTATTATTATCATTATTGTTGTTATTATTATTATTATTATTATTATTAGTAGTAGTAGTAGTAGTAGTAGTAGTAGTAGTATTATCATTATCATAATTCTTGTCATCATTGATTTCCATTCCCAGAAAATCTGAAAAACCACTTTGTTTTAAGACACTTAGTGTGGTAGCTAAGCTGTTTGCGATGACATTAAACAGTTCTTAAGCGTTACAAGCCTCATTGTGTATCAGTGAAACAAGGTAACGGTAATTGTCATCTTTCCAGGATCGTATTTCTCAGATTGGCGTCTTCTGCCAGGAACACGAGGTAGATCTACTGACGAAGACGCTAAGGGAAACTTCCCTAGTGGACTGGAAGAGGCCCCTGAAGGTGCTCCACGTCCCTGATTACCTGCTGGGGCCACTGCAAGTCCTGGCTGAAGACCTGGGTAACAGCCTCGTCACTAGGACATACCAAGTCTTCACCTACAGCCCTCATCTGGATCCTGAACCTCTCAGGTAGGCCAAACTCCACCATCAGCCACTTTCGCCAGGATAACTGGTTCCTCAGGTAGGGCAAACCACACCACCTGCCACCCCCACCTGGAAATTGACGTCCTCAGGTACGTCATACCAAGTCTAAGACCCTTAAAGATTTACTGGACCCTCACCTACCACTAAACCATCACCTGCCACACTGATCTGTGTACTGAGTCCCTGTGGAAGGTCTTACCACCTTCCACCTTCACCTAGATACTAACTTTCTCAATTTACAAACTTAGTGATAACAATTTTTCAACATTATATCCTCCTTTAAACCATAGTGATTTACCTTACTGGTTTCTACATTGCCTCCTCGTGATACATTTCATTTTTATCTTTGTTGATAGATTATGGGATCTGATATTTAACATCCAAAAAACTCAATCCTTAATCATATTCTTTATACTAAGGTCATAAGTATCCTTGATTTCAGTATCTTATCTGTATTGTGGTAGTTAGTCAGATAGTCGGTCAGATATGTTTGAGACTTACAATTATCTTCTTACCCACCATGGCATATTGAAGACTTATCTGCAACTTCAGTACATTTTTCCCATGACCTCAAGTATTATGTCTTGCATCATTTCAATGTACCATTTTCTGTCATTCCGCTTCCCTGACACCGCACTCCCGCACCAACCTCCACTTTTAATGTACGTAATAGAAAACTCCCGGGGAACACCGAGGTGCACACATCTACTTAAGGACCTTTTAGCTACTAATAACGATGCTGTATGTACGTGTCGCTTTTGTGACACACGTGAGGAAGTTAGCGGCAAAGTTATTGAGATCAACGAAAAAGTAGAAAAAGTGAGTGACGTGATCAAAGTGTGGGAAAGAGAAGATGAATACACACCAGCTAAGGCTGTGAATGTTGAAGAATAGGTGAGGCAGTTCATGTACATACCTGTTGCCAGAATCATGAGAAATTCCTGCCTGTTTGGACAGACTTTGAGGCTCCAGTAAAGAAATGTGCTACAGTGACTTAGAACAGGTTTCGTGCATCAGATGAAACAAACTTTGGCAAGCTCAGGATCGTGTTCGTTGGTGACTCCGTAGCTTGGAGTCACCAACAAGATGTCTAAAATTTTGTCAGGTCCGTCGTTGTTGCTTCTCTTATGGCGATCTATGTTGCGCACACTGCAACCAGTAACGCTTCTGGCAATGAGTCAGAAGAAGTCTTACTTGAATAAAAGTCTCATAAGTAAATCGATAGACGACCATAAAGAACTAGTCATCTTCCTCTGGGTATGACATCAACGCTACGGTTTTCAGCACAGCTGTAGGTGTCAGAAAACATGTCAGGGGAATTTTCAACGCTGAGGATCAGGTCCAGATTCATAAAAAAAACACGTGGAATAACTTCAGCTAAGATAGGAACCTGTTTTGAAAAAGACGTGCTCCATCTGAATAGGATTAGAACTGTATGCCAGGGCAGAGAATAAGACGAAGAAATCACGTCCAGTGAATTAAGAGCGGTAACATCTTAATTCTGGGCAAAATAGGTGTGCCCAGCCCAGCTGTTGATGTTTTGCGGACAAACGACTTGTCAAGTATGAAGCCTTTGCCATTCAAATGAATATCCTGGATCAAAATGTTGATTCACAAGACTAAACAAAATAAGAAGATTAAGAAAAAAAGAAGTCTCATGCAAGCGCCAGGAGATGAGCTAATCGCTAATGCCATCTCCAAGAACCCGGACATAATTGCCATAACCGAGTCATTTATAAACATGGGAAATAAGCACTTATTAGCTGAGTTACTGGTAACAGGATATGCTACATTCTCGATAAGCCGTCATCACAAAAGGGTAGGTGAAATAATCACTTTTTAGTCGAGAGAGAATCAAGTGAAGGTAATAGCTGATAAGGTGAACGTTGAAGTCTGTGGTTCATATACGACCAGAAAATAAAGAGTTCCTTATGTCTGAAGTTCTGTATAGGCCTTCGAAACAATGAGGATTACAATCATGTGATGTACAAAGAAACAATAGAAATGGAGTGTATTTGTTGGCGATTTTAGCAACCGCTTTGACAAGTGAGGCTCTTGAACAGGGAATTAAACGGGAAGTAGGCTTATCATGTTGGAATGTTGTTTACAATGTTTACTATGTTGCTGGTAGATTGTTGTTTACAATTACTATTATGTTGCTGATAGATTGTTGTTAACAATGATTATTATGTTGTTGGTAGATTGTTCTTAACAATGGTTATTATATTGGTGGAATGTTATTTACAATGATTGTTATGTTGGTAGAATGTTCTTTATAATGATTATTATGTCTGACTAATGTTCCTCACACTGATTACTATATTGGTAGAATATTAATTTAAATGATCATTATGTTGGTAGAATATTCTTTACAGTGATTATTATGTTGGAATAATGTTCCTTACAATGATTGGTAGAATGTTCTTTAAAATGAATATCACAATGAGAGAATGTTCTTTAGGTTGATTGTAATGTTAGTAGAATGCTCTTTACACTTATGATTCGGTAGAATGTTCTCTACATTATCATTATGTTGGGACGATGTTGCTTACAGTGATTGCTTTAAAGGTAAAAATGTTCTTTACAATGATCATCATTTTGGGAGTGTGATTTTTATAAAAACTGTGGGCGCCTCGAGGAGAATTCGAAATGTTATGGATTTAGTCTTAACCACAGACGCGGAATTAATACAGTCATGTAAGATGGGGAAAAAACTAAGGAACAGTGGCTAACACATGGTCAGGTTTACCAAGAACACGTATTTCTAGGTCTATGATTTAGCGTAATGTTGGTCCTAACTACGGAAGGGCCAGCTTCGATAAGATGCTTCAATAACTTCGAAACGTGAATCGCACTCATGTTTTTGAGGCAAATACAGATTAAGGAATGAGATGAAATGACGGTACACTGCAGGAAAATTAATCTAAACGAAAATAGATTATAACTAAGCGAAATGAGTAACGAAAGGGCGAATAGAACTTACTAAAAATAGAAAAACGATAGAGACATTATTCGGGTTAAGGCTATGTGCGAAACAATTGAACATTGAATAACGAACACACATCTCAGTGGGAGACTCTGCGTAAGCAAAGTACTTGAATATCTTGAAAACGTAAATAACAACTATGTAATCAAAAATCACGTTTGATATCTTTACCTAGACTTTCGGAAAACCTCTGAAAAGGCACCACATAGATGACTGCAATTCAAAATCAAAGCTTCAAGGTATTCATACAGAGATGTGCGAACGGACTGAAGACTGTGTCACAGACAGGAAACTACCTTTTCTTTTAGGTGGTGAGACACATCTGAATAGTTGAGATAAGCAAGTGGGGTATCAAAGGGGTTAGGGTTTGCAGACGGTATAAAAAAAGATTCGAGTGGAAGTTAGGTCAATGGTGACAGACGTATCAATTGAAGATGACGTGGGAAAACGAAATTTAGTGCATCTTGGTAGCAGAAACTATACGTATGAATATAGGACTCTGCCTGCACGTCTCCATCAGTGTTTGTATATATCTAGTGGAAGAAATGAAGCTAGTCTTGTCGAGGAACTTCTCACTCCAGCTGTGAAGAGGTCTTGAGGTCATATAAAGAATCTGATCAAAATATTTAGTGATTAGTTATCACAAGTTATATATACTGCACTTAATGGACAGAGTTGAATCTAACCTTCACAAGATTTGCCTCACAACCTGGCCCGTGTAGTATATATACGCTTCATTGTTGACACACTTTCCCTCTTTTATACGTATTACTTTGGTTTTCGCTTTTTAGAACTTAGGACGCTACTGTGTCACATGATTACTGTGTGGCCTCTGGCAACTCACTGGTGAACCGTTTCGATAACTGTTTCTTGCCCTACACACGTCGAAGCTCTATAACTCGCTATTCCCTCATGTTCTTCCCAACAACTATGACTTTTCTCCCTCCCTCTCATTAACCTTCTTTATATTTGAATTAAAGCTTGGCCTTGTTGTGCACTTCTGTCTGTGACTGGAGCCTCTAGCACAGAGTAAGTAGCTGAGATATACAACACGAAGCTAAATGCGAATATGAAAGCAAACAGAATTTTAGAGTCCATCATATATACCCCATAAACGTCACATATGGTAACTAATGATACCGAAATGAGAATACAGAGAGAACATTTCATTCAGTAAGGGAAAAATTTTATTCAGTCGTTAGAATAATTGATCATGGGAATGAATTACCCCATGCCGTTGTTAATATAAACATAGATTATTCAGAAAAGTAAACAGATAATCATCTTGAAGAAATCTTTTGCGATTTTTGAAAAGAAATACATCTCTGACAGACTGGTGGTAGAATATCATACATCTAACCTTGTCTCGACCAGCAGATTAAATATTTTCTTTCTGGCTTCCTTACATATTTCTTTTTTTTATGCCTTTGATTTCACTAAATATTCACCCAACAAATAATGTATCTTTACGGATGGGTCCGATTAATTTCAAAATGAATACTACGACTCCTCTTGTCTCGTTCGGGTTGTCCAAATTCTTCGTCCGTTGTGTCGTATTGTCTGGCACAAAAGAAGAAAAGAAAACGAAGGATAGTTTTTTGTTGGGTACTCTTTATCCCTGGATTCTTTCAGAGGACGTTTGAATGAGTCTCAGACTGCTGAATTTTTTCTTTTTCAGAATCTTAAAGATAGGTTTAGAAAAGATAAAATATAAGTGTAGACATCATTCAAATATGGCATTAAAACCCCAAATGTCAAAATTTCGAAGTCGTATGAATGAGCTTAATTATGAAGAACTTTCATTTTTACTGCCTCACATTTTTTCAAGGATTAGTATTAGGAATTAAAATTTAATCGCCAGATGAGAAAAAAGTCATACTTCCGAACGGAATATTTGTTCCTCTTAAGAAAAGATCACATACAAAGCTTTACATAATGTCATGATAAAGATTTAAGTACTATAGAATTAACTTTAAAGTGCATTCATAAGTGTATGAACCCATTCATACGTTTCATGACTCTAGTGAATGGACATATCACCCATCGCCCTCTCCTTCTAACCCCTTTGCCCACTTCATTAATGTGTCTCTCGAACTCATATGTACGACGTTATTGTGGTCGGCAAAAAGTGCATGAATCGGTCTGATAGTTATCATACACCTATATTTTCCCCATTTATGACTACAGAAGTGAAAGAGAGACAGAAACTTGCCTTTTTTTTCTTATCTATTTATCTTCTTAATCGAATTTGCTTATTTTCAATATTCTATTTTTAGAAGGTAACATACAAAAGTATCAGTAAAGCTACTCATAAAGCTACTTGGAAATACTTGTAAAGCTTGATAGATAATAGGAAGAATTTGTATCTAATTTTCGTACCCTTGAAGATATCTGATGCCAGACGACAGAATCTTGTTATGTATCATATGTAATGTGTATAACCTCGCATTGTATTGCCTGATGCAATCTTGTATGCTCGCTCATTATCCGCCGAGGCGCGGAAGGATTAATTCATGTTATCATTATCGTGTATATATATATATATATATATATATATATATATATATATATATATATATATATATATATATATTTATATATATATGCAATTGAGTGGGAGATGTATAAAAGAAAGAGACAGGAGGTCAAGAGAAAGGTGCAAGAGGTGAAAAAAAGGGCAAATGAGAGTTGGGGTGAGAGAGTATCATTAAATTTTAGGGAGAATAAAAAAGATGTTCTGGAAGGAGGTAAATAAAGTGCGTAAGACAAGGGAGCAAATGGGAACTTCGATGAAGGGCGCAAGTGGGGAGGTGATAACAAGTAGTGGTGATGTGAGAAGGAGATGGAGTGAGTATTTTGAAGGTTTGTTGAATGTGTTTGATGATAGAGTGGCAGATATAGGGTGTTTTGGTCGAGGTGGTGTGCAAAGTGAGAGGGTTAGGGAAAATGATTTGGTAAACAGAGAAGAGGTAGTGAAAGCTTTGCGGAAGATGAAAGCCGGCAAGGCAGCAGGTTTGGATGGTATTGCAGTGGAATTTATTAAAAAAGGGGGTGACTGTATTGTTGACTGGTTGGTAAGGTTATTTAATGTATGTATGACTCATTGTGAGGTGCCTGAAGATTGGCGGAATGCGTGCATAGTGCCATTGTACAAAGGCAAAGGGGATAAGAGTGAGTGCTCAAATTACAGAGGTATAAGTTTGTTGAGTATTCCTGGTAAATTATATGGGAGGGTATTGATTGAGAGGGTGAAGGCATGTACAGAGCATCAGATTGGGGAAGAGCAGTGTGGTTTCAGAAGTGGTAGAGGATGTGTGGATCAGGTGTTTGCTTTGAAGAATGTATGTGAGAAATACTTAGAAAAGCAAATGGATTTGTATGTAGCATTTATGGATCTGGAGAAGGCATATGATAGAGTTGATAGAGATGCTCTGTGGAAGGTATTAAGAATATATGGTGTGGGAGGAAAGTTGTTAGAAGCAGTGAAAAGTTTTTATCGAGGATGTAAGGCATGTGTACGTGTACGAAGAGAGGAAAGTGATTGGTTCTCAGTGAATGTAGGTTTGCGGCAGGGGTGTGTGATGTCTCCATGGTTGTTTAATTTGTTTATGGATGGGGTTGTTAGGGAGGTAAATGCAAGAGTTTTGGAAAGAGGGGCAAGTATGAAGTCTGTTGGGGATGAGAGAGCTTGGGAAGTGAGTCAGTTGTTGTTCGCTGATGATACAGCGCTGGTGGCTGATTCATGTGAGAAACTGCAGAAGCTGGTGACTGAGTTTGGAAAAGTGTGTGGAAGAAGAAAGTTAAGAGTAAATGTGAATAAGAGCAAGGTTATTAGGTACAGTAGGGTTGAGGGTCAAGTCACTTGGGAGGTGAGTTTGAATGGAGAAAAACTGGAGGAAGTGAAGTGTTTTAGATATCTGGGAGTGGATCTGGCAGCGGATGGAACCATGGAAGCGGAAGTGGATCATAGGGTGGGGGAGGGGGCGAAAATCCTGGGAGCCTTGAAGAATGTGTGGAAGTCGAGAACATTATCTCGGAAAGCAAAAATGGGTATGTTTGAAGGAATAGTGGTTCCAACAATGTTGTATGGTTGCGAGGCGTGGGCTATGGATAGAGTTGTGCGCAGGAGGATGGATGTGCTGGAAATGAGATGTTTGAGGACAATGTGTGGTGTGAGGTGGTTTGATCGAGTGAGTAACGTAAGGGTAAGAGAGATGTGTGGAAATAAAAAGAGCGTGGTTGAGAGAGCAGAAGAGGGTGTTTTGAAGTGGTTTGGGCACATGGAGAGGATGAGTGAGGAAAGATTGACCAAGAGGATATATGTGTCGGAGGTGGAGGGAACAAGGAGAAGAGGGAGACCAAATTGGAGGTGGAAAGATGGAGTGAAAAAGATTTTGTGTGATCGGGGCCTGAACATGCAGGAGGGTGAAAGGAGGGCAAGGAATAGAGTGAATTGGAGCGATGTGGTATACCGGGGTTGACGTGCTGTCAGTGGATTGAAGCAGGGCATGTGAAGCGTCTGGGGTAAACCATGGAAAGCTGTGTAGGTATGTATATTTGCGTGTGTGGACGTATGTATATACATGTGTATGGGGGGGGGGGGGGGTTGGGCCATTTCTTTCGTCTGTTTCCTTGCGCTACCTCGCAAACGCGGGAGACAGCGACAAAGTATAATAAAAAAAAAAAAAAAATATATATATATATATATATATATATATATATATATATATATATATATATATATATATATATATATATACATTGCTGCTGAGTGGACTGAGCTTAGCATGCTCTGAAGTATGACGTACGGAAACAGGAGAATTAACTGTTTCTGGGTAGGTCTATCACTGGCCGCTCAAAGTTGTCTTATGTTTGGATATATAGATTGAAGTCAAGCATAGCGTCAGCCACAGGTACTAAGAGACTGCTTCGGTTTCATCTTATTTGAAAGTGTGAACAGTTACTGGGTTGAGAGACGGCTACGTTGAATTTTGTTCCTACTTTCGACAGATGTTCACACCGTCATAGGTTAGGACTAGGTAGGTGGTGGCACATCGAACTCTCGCATATTCATTTAGTCGTTCACTTTATGGTCACTGAGACATATTCGAAATGACATTATGATGCGTCGTCAGAATTATTAAGGATGAAATTATCTAACACAGTCAACCATACGTATGAAACAAAATTATTTATGCAGTACACACCATCACTATAGTAGACGTTATCAGTACAATAAACATTATTTATGCAGCACATTTCATTACAAGAGTAGACGTTATCAGTACACAAACGCAGACACACACACACACACACACACACACACACACACACACACACACACACACACACACACATACAAGGAAAAGAAGACTTAGAAAACATATAAATCACCTGCCCGTGTCAACCTTTACTCTGGGCATATTTATTTGCCCTGAATGATGGCGCCTTGTCTCGACAGATGTGGTCCGGGACTTCGTCTAGCCCGACTAGGGAAAGCTGGAGTTCAACGACTCTTGGAGACCAGCAGGGACAACAGAAACGACCCGTTGGAACCTATGTGGCGCTTTGCTCAGAATGTCCCGTCCGTTGGTTTGTACACGGACTCTAACCAAACGAAGGACACTCTCGTAGATCCGGACAACCTTCCCTTTGCTGGAGACCAAGAGATACCCATCTCCTGGACCACCACCTCCACCTATGGCGACTTGGGCTTGGCCACAACTGACGAGAGACACCGTCGGCGGGGACTTATGAGCTTGGTGATTCGGGCGGCAAGTCGGCTTCAAGGAAGACAAGGCTACATCCCACACGCCCACGTTGGCTGCGACAACTTAGCCTCATTCGCAGTAGCCACGAAGATGCTAGGCTGTGCCCCAACACATTTTAGTACTTGGATGACTATTAATGCCAACGCCGCTCAGAACTGAACAGGAGTGAAGCTTCTGTTGGAGTGAATGAAAGAAGAAAAAACTCCTAGATTGTACAGAAATAATTCCATCATATGAGAAGCTTCCTTATATCATAGAAATACCTCCAACGTTTCTTTGATTGCAAAACATCGATGTGAATATGTTTCATTTTCATTACCAGTCTCATCCCTTGACTTTGTTATGTACGGAGTTATTTCGACTACGTCTGTTTCACAACTGGCTCATAGAACTTCCACCTGGCCAAAGTTTACAATCCTTCACAAGAGAAATGTTTTTTCAGTATTTTTCCAAATGGCAATTGAAAAGGTTAATCTTATTTAATGATAGATTAGTTGTAGAAACAAATGAACGAGACTGCTTTTCGATTTGATTCTGAGGTCAGACGTGAATATCATAGCATGATATTGAGATGTTAATGGCAGGTTTGAGTTGAACCCATCAGAACACCGAGTAACCTTTCACGTTCTACCTTTGTAAAAGAAACTGATATGCAATGCGGGTAAAATGGAGGCCCTGAAAACCTTACGCGAAATAGAATACATGATATCTGTTCGAAAACCGTCTCTAATGAAGCTTATAAAACTTTTGACACACAACCGACATTTCCAACTTCGAGCGAACTACTCTTAAGGTATCTACAAAACTAATCAAAGGCTGAGTAATGATTGAATAATGTTCCAGTAAATATTGCATTTGTTCAACTCACGGTGAAAACTCCACTCTTAGTGAAGGTTAAGTTTAAAGGGATACTCAAGATGTTTAACATCTACGCTGATGATGGAGTAGTTCTGGATTAAGATTTTCTCCAACCTCTACATATGCTGTCTGGCAAAGAGAGTCCTAGTGGATCAGAGCCTTCACCCCACCACCTACTGCTGTTATGTTGATGGCATTTTCCTGGCGGTTAAGAACGAAGATCACCTCAAATAACTAAGGCTAAATAACGGAAGGCTCATCAGTGCTTAGATTCACATGTGAGATGAGTGTCAGTATCAAGGATTCTCTCAGACATGTTGACGTCATAGCTCCCACTGGCGAATATATAAGATGTGTACCTAGGAAAATGACCAAATGTGGACAGTGAATGTCCAACGCATAGGCAAAGGCTTAGCGTCTTTAGGGCATTCTTGAAGACTTAAAGACACCTTCTCTTTGGATCTCATCAAAGACGAAACTCGGTGATCTAATAGAGTTCTTATATGTAAGAAATTCACGGGTTCTTGAAGTGACCGTGACATGAGAAAGTTCCTTTAGCTCAAGGCTTTCCTACCTCCAGTAGCAGAGGAAAGTGGAATCCTTTGGAATAAAAAGTTCCTTGACGAAACTAACCCCAGTGATACAGCGTCACGAAAGGTGACTTTTCACTCGTGTGTGTGTATATATATATATATATATATATATATATATATATATATATATATATATATATATATATATATATATATATATATATTATCCCTGGGGATAGGGGAGAAAGAATTCTTCCCACGTATTCCCTGCGTGTCGTAGAAGGCGACTAAAAGGGGAGGGAGCGGGTGGCTGGAAATCATCCCCTCTCGTTTTTTTTTTTTTTAATTTTCCAAAAGAAGGAACAGAGAAGGGGGCCAGGTGAGATTTGTATGTAGCATTTATGGATCTGGAGAAGGCATATGATAGAGTTGATAGAGATGCTCTGTGGAAGGTATTAAGAATATATGGTGTGGGAGGCAAGTTGTTAGAAGCAGTGAAAAGTTTTTATCGAGGATGTAAGGCATGTGTACGTGTAGGAAGAGAGGAAAGTGATTGGTTCTCAGTGAATGTAGGTTTGCGGCAGGGGTGTGTGATGTCTCCATGGTTGTTTAATTTGTTTATGGATGGGGTTGTTAGGGAGGTAAATGCAAGAGTCTTGGAAAGAGGGGCAAGTATGAGGTCTGTTGGGGATGAGAGAGCTTGGGAAGTGAGTCAGTTGTTGTTCGCTGATGATACAGCGCTGGTGGCGGATTCATGTGAGAAACTGCAGAAGCTGGTGACGGAGTTTGGTAAAGTGTGTGGAAGAAGAAAGTTAAGAGTAAATGTGAATAAGAGCAAGGTTATTAGGTACAGTAGGGTTGAGGGTCAAGTCAATTGGGAGGCGAGTTTGAATGGAGAAAAACTGGAGGAAGTGAAGTGTTTTAGATATCTGGGAGTGGATCTGTCAGCGGATGGAACCATGGAAGCGGAAGTGGATCATAGGGTGGGGGAGGGGGCGAAAATTTTGGGAGCCTTGAAAAATGTGTGGAAGTCGAGAACATTATCCCGGAAAGCAAAAATGGGTATGTTTGAAGGAATAGTAGTTCCAACAATGTTGTATGGTTGCGAGGCGTGGGCTATGGATAGAGTTGTGCGCAGGAGGATGGATGTGCTGGAAATGAGATGTTTGAGGACAATGTGTGGTGTGAGGTGGTTTGATCGAGTAAGTAACGTAAGGGTAAGAGAGATGTGTGGAAATAAAAAGAGCGTGGTTGAGAGAGCAGAAGAGGGTGTTTTGAAATGGTTTGGGCACATGGAGAGAATGAGTGAGGAAAGATTGACCAAGAGGATATATGTGTCGGAGGTGGAGGGAACGAGGAGAAGAGGGAGACCAAATTGGAGGTGGAAAGATGGAGTGAAAAGGATTTTGTGTGATCGGGGCCTGAACATGCAGGAGGGTGAAAGGAGGGCAAGGAATAGAGTGAATTGGAGCGATGTGGTATACCGGGGTTGACGTGCTGTCAGTGGATTGAATCAAGGCATGTGAAGCGTCCGGGGTAAACCATGGAAAGCTGTGTAGGTATGTATATTTGCGTGTGTGGACGTGTGTATGTACATGTGTATGGGGAGGGTTGGGCCATTTCTTTCGTCTGTTTCCTTGCGCTACCTCGCAAACGCGGGAGACAGCGACAAAGTATAAAAAAAAAAAAAAAAAAAAAAAAAATATATATATATATATATATATATATATATATATATATATAATGTATATATATATATATATATATATATATATATATATATATATATATATATATATATATATATATATATATGTGTGTGTGTGTGTGTATGTGTGGAGTAACTGGAGTAACATGATGCACAGGGGGCACATGCTGTCAGTGGACTGAACCAGGGCATATGAAGCAGCCAGGGAAATCCACGGAAAAGTTCATGGAACTTGGTTGTGGATGGGAGGCTGTGGTATCGCTGCTTTGCACTTGACAACTAGAAAATGGATGTGAACGAATGAGGTCCATTATTCGTCTGTTTCTGGCGCTACCTCGTTAACACGAGAAACGGTGAACAAGCATGAAAGTAGTGAATAATGACGAACTGCTACGGTGTGAGAAGATTCCCGGCGAAATTGTATTCCTTCTCATCAGTTGACGATGATTACCTTTGCTTCCTCACAGAGAGCAGCTTGAAGGACGTTAACATGTGTATATTTCATGTAAAAATAAGAAAAAAGAAATCACAGCTACTATGGAAGCTTGAGCACATTCAACAGATTAACTGTAAACATAAAATACCAGTTAACTTGTTAGCTTCTTTCTTTCACGTCGAGTCAAACTTTCCCCGAATGTCGACCCGACATTTAGATGCTTTGAAAATAAGAACCAGTTACTGGAATCAACGAGTGAACTGAGACCTGAAAAAAGAGTAGATGATTAGGAATTTTCGGTGGATTTTCTCCATTAGTAAATAATGATTTACATACGTATCTCAGAATTATTTCTTTTCTCATTTTGATGATTCCGATGTGAATTTGTATAATGGTATCAGATTCAGTTGAAAACCCCGGAGCCTCTGTGTTTATTTTTGTGACGAGTTTTCTCATATCATTCCTTCACTCGTGTATTCTAATCATTGTAAACATAAACTCCAAAAGACATTGAAGGTTCTTTGCTTAGTAAAGTTTAGGCAGGAACGACAGCCATCAAAATGACTATCATAAAAGTAACTGTGAAACAAATACCTTGTGCCAAAGCTAACCACAGGCAATATGTGAACGAGGGATCAACTGCTTTGATTCACAGTTGCGGGAGTTAGAAAGTAGATTCAGCATCTGTATGGCCGATAGAAGATGAGGAGGATTCAAGGGGGAAATGGATTTGGCATGATAGTTCTCTAAGAGTGAAATCATCACCTTTATCGAGTAAATTTATGTAAACGTCTTTACAACAATACTGATAAGAGTAATAATGATAGTAATAATGATACAACAACTCTTACTACTATAGTAATAATGATGATGATAATAATGATAATGATAATAATGATAATGATAGCAATAACAATAATGATAATAGTGATATTGATAACAATAATATCGTTATTGTAAAGAAAAATAATCGTAATATTAATGATAATGATGATAGCAATAATGATAATACTGGGCCATTTTTTTATCTGCTGTTTCCCGCGTTAACAAGGTAGTATCAGGAATAGACGATGAAACTGTAATCTAGCTGTTAAGTATGATGTACTGGAACTAGGGCCTTCCTAACCACAACAGAAGTCCACATATCTCTCCATTGTTTCTCCTAATCATTTCATATACCCAAGTTCATTACGTAGCTCCTTGTGTACCACTTCGTACCCATTCGTTCTATCCTTTGTATGCTTTAAACCCAGCTGTATGTTCAAGTCGTTCAAGGAATCATTCACTCCACCCATCCATTTCGTTCTTGGTCGCCGCTTCCTCCCTGCTCCCTCCACTCTGAAGCATGTATCCTCATAGTCAGTCTCTCCTCATCCAGCGTTTTTAATCTGTCCAAACCACTTCAGCACACTCTACTCAGCTCTATCAAACATACATCGATAACTAACACAACTCTTTATCATAATGTCCTTCCTCACGCGATCAACTCTCCTCACGCCATACATTGTCCTTAGCTATTTCATCTCCAACACAACCATCCTCTTTCATACTTTGTTCATCCATACATCACCGTCGTGACTACCTACTGTAACATCAAACATCTCCTTCTTTGCCCTCACTGCGTATGAGCTATCTTTCCACACACTCCACAACGCACCCAGGACCTTTGGCCTCTCAGCAATCATATGATTTACGTCAGCTAACATAGTTCCATGTTGTGCCATGTCTGCTGGCATCTAAGACTCCTTAGTTCCTGCAGGGTCTATCTGTTCAGACACACTCAAGCGAACTGTTTCTCTCATTTCTTATATCTCATTACGCATATTAACTCTCAACCGTCTTCTTTCACACACTTCTAAACTCGTGTCTACCACCAGGAATGTGTCATCTGCATATTGCAACTGCAGTACTAACCTCCCAGACCTCCCCACTCTCAACAGGCTGCAGACCCACCCCAGTCTCCAAAGCCTTCGCATTTATGTATCTTGCTCATCACTCCATCCGTAATCCTATCAAACGGCCATGTTGACATCACACACCTTTGATGCAAATTCACCTTCACCTATAAAGGATTCAGCTTCTTACTCGCACATACACACACGTCTTAAGAAAACTCCTCGCTGCTTCTGGTAAATTTTCCTTCACACTCTATATTCGTAGCACCTTCCACAATGGCATCCATAAATGACACGTAGAAATCACTCTACGCATTTCCCTAAGTACTTTTCACACAACATTTTTCAAAGCAAACACCAGGTCCATAGATCCTCCTCCACTCCTTAAGCCACATTGTTCCTTCCCAGTCTGATGCTCTGTGCATGCCACCATCCTCCATCACTCTCCCATTCAACTTATCAAGTATACTCAACAAATTTACATCATTATATTTTGGAACATTAATTTTTGTCGCCTATACCTTTGTGTATATGTTCGACCAATTCTCTGGCACTTTACATTAAACCATACATTTAGTGAAAATCCCGGCTAACCAGTCAACATTGCTGTCACCCACCTTTCTGGAGAAATTTACCTGCAATCCCATCAGCTCCAGCCACTTTATCACACAACCTTAATCGTGGCTTTCGCTAACTCATCTCTCTTCACTAAACCATTTGCTCTTACCCTGCACCATCCCTTCGACCTCCTGCCGCGACTTCTGCTAATAATAACAACACCAACAACAACAATAATAACTATGATAAAATAACAATAATAATAATAATGATAATGATAATATTAGTGATAATAATGATGATAACGATAAATGCTAGTAATAATGATGATGATGATTATGATAATTGCCATAATAATTATGACTAATGATAATAGTAATGATAGTGATAATGATAATGGTAATAACGAAAAGGGTGTTTGTCCTGACGATGTGAATATTTAGGTAGGTGATTTGGGTGTTTGTGTGTCCAAGTGGTTGGTACATGTCCTCAGCTCTGAGTCACCACCCTCGATAGCGTGGGGCAATTTACAGTGTAGAAGATACAACTGACGAACAGCTGAGTAGTGTCTTGTGGTGATGAGGCCTTGGCATTTTGGGCAGATGTAACGTCGGGGTCCAGGGTTGGGGTAAATGTCATCGGCTTGCAGTGGTAGTTATCGTTTAAGGATGATAATCATGCTGTCACTCTCCCGTTTCACTCTGGTGAAAGACGTGTGTGAATATGAATTATGTGCGTTTTAGAGTAATGATTTGCGTAGGAGAGATTAAACATTATCAGTATAAACCTATTTCTCATGGAGGATTATCGCCAATTTCGATTTGCAGAATTGAAATGTTTCTCGTTCAGTTTTTACATTCAGTATTAGCAGGTAATAGTTCTGTGATTTATGTTGAACTGCTCAGATCTACCTAAATATACCCACGAAAGGCAAATATACTCTCAAATAGCTTTTCTCAGTTGCATTATACTTCAAACTCTCCTGCAACACATTGCTTGGTCCTTTTGACTCGTACATCCTCTTAGTCAGTCACTCCTCACCCAAACCACTCTATAAAGACTTTTTGTGAACATGGCAACTTTGTAAGACACGAATATCTACTCGTTTCATTTTCTGTTTATCTATCATGTAGTAAAAGTACAGTAGATTACGAAGAAAGAGTTGTAAGATATGTGTAAATATTTTTTTGGCTCTAGACAGGATTTAATATCCTCTGTAAATCTCTGGCTGTAAAACTGTGTTAAAATATGCGAAGTCAACATGGAGAGCCCAAGTAAAAGAAGTGGCTAGGCTTATCTTCCCTCCATACTGCTTAGCAACTCTGTATATTGATCTGGCAGGCCATTACCAGTGTTCCGTGTCTTTCCGTCACTATATCTCCAACTGTAACATTTGTAATGTTGACTAAAGTTACTGTAGAACTCTGAAATTTGAAGACATGAAACTTATACACCAAAAGCTCTATCTACATGGACAAAGGAAGGGCTGAATTCTATCTATATACAGGAATTTTCAAACAGGATGTAGAACATTTTAGTTTACTTGAAAGGCTACAATAACTAGACTTATTTTGTGTAAAAATAGATTGAACTTTTAGTACGTGTACAGGACTATTTTCTCTTGCGTCCTGTTCAGCTCTACCGAATAAATCAATGGTTTACAAGACTACCCACCTGCACCAGACTTTTTGTAAGAAGCATCGAGATGATACGAGAGAGGAAATACCAAAGAATATTATGTGCGTCATTATTAGATGCTAAAGAAATGTAGTTCGAACATTTGTTTCGAAGAACCGTCGCTCTTACCCAGAAAAACAAAAAAACATATTGTTACATACATAGCCCAAAGAAAAATAATCAAGAATTTGTGACGTTTTCATTCAAAATGATCACTATAACATTATCTCTCATGGGAGCAGAGGAAGAACTTTAGGGAAAGAAAAAGAAAAACAAGAGCTAGACACCTTTAATGTCTCCGTTTCAATCTTTTCCGTAACATCACGAGGAAACTGTGAGTGCCTTCCTTTCTCACGAGCAGATGACGTTATTTGTCCAATGACAGATTGCTCAAGGATCCTCTCCCGCGAGAGAATAAAAAGGAGAGAGAGAGAGAGAGAGAGAGAGAGAGAGAGAGAGAGAGAGAGTACATGAGAAAGCTTATAAGGTCAATACATCTGTTTGTCCAGTGTTGCAAATTATGTTGGATAGATTGTATTACTGAGGTATATGGGGGTGAAAATGATATCTGCTTCCCTTTGCATTAAACTTTACTTCTGTTTGATTCACGGATTGGTGCTGAACCACTGGAGTGGAGCTTAATGATATTATCCACTTTTTGCATATAGTCGGTAAAACTTACCACATGAAACTATGTAATGCATGTACTGAAATACGAATGGTAACGTGTAATATCAACCCACTGGGGTCTCAGTAAGACCCTTTGTGACCCCTGCAATCTTTTTGCGCTACCGCTCACAGGATGAGCATGGGCAGCACGATATATTTGCCGGGGACACCTTCACAAATCAAATCAGGCCCGCCGTAATAGGGTTGAGGGAGTGCTCGTGTATGATCTTGTGAGGTTGAGAAAGTAAAGGTTTCGTCTTCTAAGATGGTGGAGGGTGGGTTGAGGTTGACTTGTCGTGCTCCCATGTGATGGGGGGTCCAGAGGTTATTTCTGTGTGTTCGAAAAGGACTGAAAAATAAAGGCAGACTTAAAATAAGATACTATGGTGGCGCTAGGAAGGACAAGAACCAACGTTATTAGCATAGACGATAAAAAGATAGCACACAAGAGGAGCTAAAGATCATACATTAAGATTATGAGGTTTGACAACGGATCATAACCAAGAGATCCGCACGAAGGAAGGTATCCCTGACCAGTTTATACAGATCCTGACACCTTCCAGTGAACCCAGAATTCACACCGGGTCAAAGTCATGATAATGCCAATCCTAACTGACTCACCTGTATTAACGTTCCTCACCTCCAAATCACACAAGTTAAAGTGACAAAGGATACAAGATAAGGATCTACGGTTCGTCACACGGTGAAATATACCCCTGCATCGAAAACACTATAGAAAAGCACGAGCGATTGAAGATTAAACGACTGGGTTCATACCTGAGAGAAGCAGCCCACAAAATATGGCAGAGGCGTGAAGACAACGACGATACAAATTACAGACAAATCCGAGAGTTCGACACTATTTGAAACACTGAACACCCTTATGGTTCCCTCGACACCTCCGAGCACTTAGAGGGGCTCCATTCATCCATCGATATACATTATGAACAATGGTTAGCTTATCTCCTTTAACAGTCCTATAAAAGAAAACAAAAATGAAAAATGGGAAGGACTGATAACAGATAGCCCATTGGTCCATGTCTAGGTGATCTGTTTTGAGCTTATATCTATATGCTCTTATACTAAGTGGATAAGGTATAGACAGAAAACCGGTAAGAAGGCTCTTTCCCCGCCGTCCACTCCCTCAGGCAACAACAGCCGGCAGGAAGAATAGAAAAAAATATATATATTCTTTGGCGAAGTGATGGAGTAGGGCTGCGTTGAATATAACAGGATAGGAGGACATGTAAGTAGAGAGAGAGAGAGAGAGAGAGAGAGAGAGAGAGAGAGAGAGAGAGAGAGAGAGAGAGAGAGGAGAAAGAGAGAGAGAGAGATGCGACGAAGACGAAACGAAAGTCGAAGATATACGTACCAAGGGAAGACAAACGAACGAGGGAGACGCCTCTGCCATGATTTCTCACCGCTCCGTAATGTACATGATTCTTCATCTTCATTGTCACAATATCTTACGCAGCGAGTCCTTATGTGAGTAAGATACGTGGAACATTACGACTACTGCTCTTCTCTTTGTGCTTGCCAGGGTAACCTTTCAGGTTCCTCTCATATGAACTAGGGTGCCAACCTTACAAATGGATTTCCTTTAGTCTGAAACTTATCTTCTGGAGGTAGTAACTATAATTCATATAAATCTGAAGACTGTGTGTGTGTGTGTGTGTGTGTGTGTGTGTGTGTGTGTGTGTGTGTGTCTGTGTCTGTGGATGTGTGTCATAACTATCTCTGTGATGTGTTACAAGTAAATAATTTTGTACTGGTGTTGCCCCGTCTTTTAATATATATATATATATATATATATATATATATATATATATATATATATATATATATATATTTTATTATTTATTATACTTTGTCGCTGTCTCCCGCGTTTGCGAGGTAGCGCAAGGAAACAGACGAAAGAAATGGCCCAACCCACCCCCCATACACATGTATATACATACGTCCACACACGCAAATATACATACCTACACAGCTTTCCATGGTTTACCCCAGACACTTGACATGCCTTGATTCAATCCACTGACAGCACGTCAACCCCGGTATACCACATCGCTCCAATTCACTCTATTCCTTGCCCTCCTTTCACCCTCCTGCATGCTCAGGCCCCGATCACACACAATCTTTTTCACTCCATCTTTCCACCTCCAATTTGGTCTCCCTCTTCTCCTTGTTCCCTCCACCTCCGACACATATATCCTCTTGGTCAATCTTTCCTCACTCATCCTCTCCATGTGCCCAAACCACTTCAAAACACCGTCTTCTGCTCTCTCAACCACGCTCTTTTTATTTCCACACATCTCTCTTACCCTTACGTTACTCACTCGATCAAACCACCTCACACCACACATTGTCCTCAAACATCTCATTTCCAGCACATCCATCCTCCTGCGCACAACTCTATCCATAGCCCACGCCTCGCAACCATACAACATTGTTGGAACCACTATTCCTTCAAACATACCCATTTTTGCTTTCCGAGATAATGTTCTCGACTTCCACACATTCTTCAAGGCCCCCAGGATTTTCGCCCCCTCCCCCACCCTATGATCCACTTCCGCTTCCATGGTTCCATCCGCTGCCAGATCCACTCCCAGATATCTAAAACACTTCACTTCCTCCAGTTTTTCTCCATTCAAACTCACCTCCCAATTGACTTGACCCTCAACCCTACTGTACCTAATAACCTTGCTCTTATTCACATTTACTCTTAACTTTCTTCTTCCACACACTTTTCCAAACTCAGTCACCAGCCTCTGCAGTTTCTCACATGAATCAGCCACCAGCGCTGTATCATCAGCGAACAACAACTGACTCACTTCCCAAGCTCTCTCATCCCCAACAGACTTCATACTTGCCCCTCTTTCCAAAACTCTTGCATTTACCTCCCTAACAACCCCATCCATAAACAAATTAAACAACCATGGAGACATCACACACCCCTGCCGCAAACCTACATTCACTGAGAACCAATCACTTTCCTCTCTTCCTACACGTACACATGCCTTACATCCTCGATAAAAACTTTTCACTGCTTCCAACAACTTTCCTCCCACACCATATATTCTTAATACCTTCCACAGAGCATCTCTATCAACTCTATCATATGCCTTCTCCAGATCCATAAATGCTACATACAAATCCATTTGCTTT
Source organism: Panulirus ornatus (assembly GCF_036320965.1). Taxonomy (NCBI): domain Eukaryota; kingdom Metazoa; phylum Arthropoda; class Malacostraca; order Decapoda; family Palinuridae; genus Panulirus; species Panulirus ornatus. Next base: position 10,871,299 of record NC_092225.1, read on the forward strand.
TCTAAGTATTTCTCACATACATTCTTCAAAGCAAACACCTGATCCACACATCCTCTACCACTTCTGAAACCACACTGCTCTTCCCCAATCTGATGCTCTGTACATGCCTTCACCCTCTCAATCAATACCCTCCCATATAATTTACCAGGAATACTCAACAAACTTATACCTCTGTAATTTGAGCACTCACTCTTATCCCCTTTGCCTTTGTACAATGGCACTATGCACGCATTCCGCCAATCCTCAGGCACCTCACCATGAGTCATACATACATTAAATAACCTTACCAACCAGTCAACAATACAGTCACCCCCTTTTTTAATAAATTCCACTGCAATACCATCCAAACTTGCTGCCTTGCCAGCTTTCATCTTCCGCAAAGCTTTCACTACCTCTTCTCTGTTTACCAAATCATTTTCCCTAACCCTCTCACTTTGCACACCACCTCGACCAAAACACCCTATATCTGCCACTCTATCATCAAACACATTCAACAAACCTTCAAAATACTCACTCCATCTCCTTCTCACATCACCACTACTTGTTATCACCTCCCCACTTGCGCCCTTCACCGAAGTTCCCATTTGCTCCCTTGTCTTACGCACTTTATTTACCTCCTTCCAGAACATCTTTTTATTCTCCCTAAAATTTAGGGAGAATATATATATATATATATATATATATATATTCTATTTTTGTTTATTATTTTGCTTTATCGTTGTCTCCCGCATTAGCGAGGTAGCGCAAGGAAACAGACGAAAGAATGGCCCAACCCACCTACAGACACATGTATATACATACACGTCCACACACGCAAATATACATACCTATACATCTCACCGTATACATATTTATACACACAGGCATATACACATATACACATATACATAATTCATACTGTCTCCTTTTATTCATTTCCATCGCCACCTCCCCACACATGAAATAACAACCCCCTCCCCCCCTCATGTGTGCGAGTAGCGCTAGGAAAAGAAACAAAGGCCCCACTCGTTCACACTTAGTCTCTAGCTGTCATGTAATAATGCACCGAAACCACAGCTCTCTTTCAACATTCACGCCCCACAGAACTTTCCATGGTTTACCCCAGACGCTTCACATGCCCTGGTTCAATCCACTGACAGCACGTCGACCCCGGTATACCACATCGTTCCAATTCACTCTATTCCTTGCACGCCTTTCACCCTCCTGCATGTTCAGGCCCCGATCACACAAAATCTTTTTCACTCCACCTTACCACATCCAATTTGGTCTCCCACTTTTCCTTGTTCCCTCCACCTCTGACACATGCATCCTCTTGGTCAATCTTTCCTCACTCATTCTCTCCATGTGACCAAACCATTTCAAAACACCCTCTTCTGCTCTCTCAACCACACTCTTTTTATTTCCACACATCTCTCTCACATTACTTACTCGATCAAACCTCCTCACACCACATATTGTCCTCAAACATCTCATTTCCAGCACATCCACCCTCCTGCGCACAACTCTATCCATAGCCCACGCCTCCCAACCATACAATATTGTTGGAACCACTATTCCTACAAACATACCCATTTTTGCTTTCCGGGATAATGTTCTCGACTTCCACACATTCTTCAAGGCTCCCAGAATTTTCGCCCCCTCCCCCACCCTATCATTCACTTCCGCTTCCATGGTTCCATCCGCTGCCAGATCCACTCCCAGATATCTAAAACACTTCACTTCCTCTAGTTTTTCTCCATTCAAACTTAACTCCCAACTGACTTGACCCTCAACCCTACTGTACCTAATAACCTTGCCTCTTATTCACAATTATTCTCAACTTTCTTCTTTCACACACTTTACCAAACTCAGTCACCAGCTTCTGCAGTTTCTCACATGGTCAGCCACCAGCGCTGTATCATCAGCGAACAACAACTGACCCACTTCCCAAGCTCTCTCATCCACAACAGACTTCATACTTCCCCCTCTTTCCAAAACTCTTGTATTCACCTCCCTAACAACCACATCCATAAACAAATTAAACAACCATGGAGACATCACACACCCCTGTCGGAAACCTACATTCACTGAGAACCAATCACTTTCCTCTCTTCCTACACGTACACATGCCTTACATCCTCGATAAAAACTTTTCACTGCTTCTAACAACTTGCCTCCCACACCATATATTCTTAATACCTTCCACAGAGCATCTCTATCAACTCTATCATATGCCTTCTCCAGATCCATAAATGCTACATACAAATCCATTTGCTTTTCTAAGTATTTCTCACATACATTCCTCAAAGCAAACACTTGATCCACACATCCTCTACCACTTCTGAAACCACACTGCTCTTCCCCAGTCTGATGCTCTGTACATGCCTTCACCCTCTCAATCAATATCCTCCCATATAATTTACCAGGAATACTCAACAAACTTATACCTCTGTAATTTGAGCACTCACCTTTGTCCCCTTTGCCTTTGTACAATGGCACTATGCACGCATTCCGCCAATCCTCAGGCACCTCACCATGAATCATACATACATCAAATAACCTTGCCAACCAGTCAACAATACAGTCACCCCCTTTTTTAATAAATTCCACTGCAATACCATCCAAACTCGCTGGCTTGCCGGCTTTCATCTTCCGCAAAGCTTTTACTACCTCTTCTCTGTTTACCAAATCATTTTCCCTAACCCTCTCACTTTGCACACCACCTCGACCAAAACACCCTATATCTGCTACTCTATCATCAAACACATTCAACAAACCTTCAAAATACTCACTCCATCTCCTTCTCACATCACCACAACTTGTTATCATCTCCCCATTAGCCCCCTTCACTGAAGTTCCCATTTGTTCCCTAGTCTTACGCACTTTATTTACCTCCTTCCAAAACATCTTTTTATTCTCCATAAAATTTAATGATACTCTCTCACCCCAACTCTCATTTGCCCTCTTTTTCACCTCTTGCACCTTTCTCTTGACCTCGTGCCTCTTTCTTTTATACATCTCCCCTTCATTTGCATTATTTCCCTGCAAAAGTCGTCCAAATGCCTCTCTCTTCTCTTTCACGAGTAATCTTACTTCATCCCACCACTCACTACCCTTTCTAATCTGCCCACCTCCAACGCTTCTCATGCCACAAGCATCTTTTGCGCAAGCCATCACTGCTTCCCTAAATGCATCCCATTCCTCCCCCACTCCCCTTATGTCCCTTGTTCTCACCTTTTTCCATTCTGTACTCAGTCTCTCCTGTTACTTCCTCACACAAGTCTCCTTCCCAAGCTCACTTACTTTCACCACTCTCTTCACCCCAACATTCTCTCTTCTTTTCTGAAAATCTCTACAAATCTTCACCTTCGCCTCCACAAGATAATGATCAGACATCCCTCCAGTTGCACCTCTCAGCACATTAACATCCAAAAGTCTCGCTTTTGCGCGCCTATAAATTAACACATAATCCAATAACGCTCTCTGGCCATCTCTCCTACTTACATACGTATACTTATGTATATCTCTTTTTAAACCAGGTATTCCCAATCACCAGTCCTTTTTCAGCACATAAATCTACAAGCTCTTCACCATTTCCATTTACAACACTGAACACCCCATGTACACCAATTATTCCCTCAACTGCCACATTACTCACCTTTGCATTCAAATCACCCATCACTATAACACGGTCTCGTGCATCAAAACCACTAACACACTCATTCAGCTGCTCCCAAAACACTTGCCTCTCATGATCTTTCTTCTCATGCCCAGGTGCATATGCACCAATAATCACCCATCTCTCTCCATCAACTTTCAGTTTTACCCATATCAATCTAGAGTTTACTTTCTTACACTCTATCACATACTCCCACCACTCCTGTTTCAGGGGTAGTGCTACTCCTTCCCTTGCTCTTGTCCTCTCACTAACTCCTGACTTTACTCCCAAGACATTCCCAAACCACTCTTCCCCTTTACCCTTGAGCTTCGTTTCACTCAGAGCCAAAAGATCCAGGTTCCTTTCCTCAAACATACTACCTATCTCTCCTTTTTTCTCATCTTGGTTACATCCACACACATTTAGACACCCCAATCTGAGCCTTCGAGGAGGATGAGCACTCTCCGCGTGACTCCTTCTTCTGTTTCCTATTTTAGAAAGTTAAAACACAAGGAGGGTAGGGTTTCTAGCCCCCGCTCCCGTCCCCTTTAGTCGCCTTCTACGACACGTGAGGAATGCGTGGCAAGTATTCTTTCTCCCCCATCCCCAGGGATAGGGGAGAAATATATATATATGTATATATACATATATACATATATATATATATATATAATGCACAAGATCACAAGAGACACCCGATTTTATAAATGCTGAAAAACCACGTGGAAAAGGAAACACGAGATGTGTTAACACACGAAAGCGCTCAAGATCTCGTGTTTCCCTTTTCATAAGGTTTTTCAGTATACATATATATATATATATATATATATATATATATATATATATATATATATATATATATATATGAAAATCAAGAATCGAACCAGGGCCACTTTAAGCGGTAGACGGAAACCGTACGCATGAAGAACAAAAGAGCTAAGACTTATAGTAATGGAGGGAAAATTTTAGCTCAAAAACACACGAGCTCACGGGAAAGGAGTCCGGCAGGACCTCTGCTGAACGGTGTGTTGTACTGTAACGGACTTCCCAGGTAGATGTCAGCTTGCACTGTATATCTGTGTGGGACACGTCACACTAGGCTTATGCGGTGTTGCGGCCCAGAGTCGAGGAGTTGCATCACGAGCAGTGGTGTGGCCAGATCGAGTGAGGCATTCGTAGGGTCAATAATCCAGGAGGACACAGGAGGCGAAGAGACAGAGGGGTGGAAAGTTGCTGACGTCCAAAACGTTCGAAGTGACGAAAGGGGAAAGAAGATATAGCAGCCTAGCCGGTCATAACATTAACAGAATATATATATATATATATATATATATATACATATATATATATATATATATATATATATATATATATATATATATATATATATGTATATATATGTATATATATATATATATATATATATATATATATATATATATATATATATATATATATATATATATTGTGGAAGGTATTAAGAATATATGGTGTGGGAGGCAAGTTGTTAGAAGCAGTGAAAAGTTTTTATCGAGGATGTAAGGCATGTGTACGTGTAGGAAGAGAGGAAAGTGATTGGTTCTCAGTGAATGTAGGTTTGCGGCAGGGGTGTGTGATGTCTCCATGGTTGTTTAATTTGTTTATGGATGGGGTTGTTAGGGAGGTGAATGCAAGAGTTTTGGAAAGAGGGGCAAGTATGAAGTCTGTTGGGGATGAGAGAGCTTGGGAAGTGAGTCAGTTGTTGTTCGCTGATGATACAGCGCTGGTGGCTGATTCATGTGAGAAACTGCAGAAGCTGGTGACTGAGTTTGGTAAAGTGTGTGAAAGAAGAAAGTTAAGAGTAAATGTGAATAAGAGCAAGGTTATTAGGTACAGTAGGGTTGAGGGTCAAGTTAATTGGGAGGTAAGTTTGAATGGAGAAAAACTAGAGGAAGTAAAGTGTTTTAGATATCTGGGAGTGGATCTGACAGCGGATGGAACCATGGACGCGGAAGTGGATCATAGGGTGGGGGAGGGGGCGAAAATTCTGGGAGCCTTGAAGAATGTGTGGAAGTCGAGAACATTATCTCGGAAAGCAAAAATGGGTATGTTTGAAGGAATAGTGGTTCCAACAATGTTGTATGGTTGCGAGGCGTGGGCTATGGATAGAGTTGTGCGCAGGAGGATGGATGTGCTGGAAATGAGATGTTTGAGGACAATGTGTGGTGTGAGGTGCTTTGATCGAGTAAGTAACGTAAGGGTAAGAGAGATGTGTGGAAATAAAAAAAGCGTGGTTGAGAGAGCAGAAGAGGGTGTTTTGAAAAATGGTTTGGGCACATGGAGAGAATGAGTGAGGAAAGATTGACCAAGAGGATATATGTGTCGGAGGTGGAGGGAACGAGGAGAAGTGGTAGACCAAATCGGAGGTGGAAAGATGGAGTGAAAAAGATTTTGTGTGATCGGGGCCTGAACATGCAGGAGGGTGAAAGGCGGGCAAGGAATGGAGTGAATTGGATCGATGTGGTATACCGGGGTTGACGTGCTGTCAATGGATTGAATCAGGGCATGTGAAGCGTCTGGGGTAAACCATGGAAAGCTGTGTTGGTATGTATATTTGCGTGTGTGGACGTATGTATATACATGTGTATGGGGGTGGGTTGGGCCATTTCTTTCGTCTGTTTCCTTGCGCTACCTCGCAAACGCGGGAGACAGCGACAAAGTATAATAAAATAAATAAATAAATATATATATATATATATATATATATATATATATATATATATATATATATATATATATATATATATTTGATATCCTTTTCATGATTTTTTTCAGTAAGTTCATTTCAGTTTTTAGGTTCCATTGCACGTATTACAAACACTACCTACAGTTCTATATCTAGATGAGTTATTATGATTTACACTTTCTCATTCGCATCAAATATTCTCTTAGGTCTGAGCAATACATCTCTTATAAACCAATGATGATTGCTTCATCTTCGAAAATTGCAGTAGACAAAGAGAATCATAAATCGTAAAAGCTCTTGATGATATGGAGGATATAACTGATTGTTCAATGGATTTTACATGAAAAAATGATGAATATGAGAATTATGATCGGACATTTTTGAGTCATCCTTTCTCATTTTGGAGCCTTTAAGATTTGTGATCTTCCTTATCTATCAGAGGAAATAGACGTTCATTCAGCAATTTTTCTGGGATTTAGTACATCCTAGTTGGTGGTGTACAACGCCCAGCTGAAGAACATAAAGGAATGGATACGACGATCAGAGAAGCTTTGTCGAATGTGGAGAGATAACCGAGAAAAAGGTGGTAAAATCCTACGACGCTTCCATCATCGTGCAGCCACTCGCCTTAGATAATGACGCGGGAACATCCACAAGTACATACGCAGTGAGGGTACAGTGTACGTCAAGGCATAACGCCACACAGCTCCCACTGGTTGTGATGTCACCCGCAGTTGGCGACATCTGCGTCGTCTGCCACACCTCGGGGGTCTGTTGACCGACCTTCCTAACAAGCCCTTAAGCGTACGTCTGTGAATGCCCAGTAGTGCTCTACCGCTCTGTAAACTGAGCTTTGTTAAGAACTTATCGTTCTATAAGGTGTAAACCGGTAAACACATCAACCACAAAGTGGTTAGAAATAAAATGTAAACAACCATAGGAGATATACAAAGTATATAGGCTTTATGATATATATGTGTGTATATATATATATATATATATATATGTATATATATATATATATATATATATATATATATATATATATATATATATATATATATATATATATATATTTTTTTTTTTCAAACTATTCGCCATTTCCCGCGTTAGCGAGGTAGCGTTAAGAACAGAGGACTGGGCCATTGAGGGAATATCCTCACCTGGCCCCCTTCTCTGTTCCTTCTTTTGGAAAATTAAAAAGAAAAAATGAGAGGGGAGGATTTCCAGCCCCCTGCTCCCTTCCCTTTTAGTCGCCTTCTACGACATGCAGGGAATACGTGGGAAGTATTCTTTCTCCCCTATCCCCAGGGATAATATATATATATATATATATATATATATATATATATATATATATATATATATATATATATATCTTTTTTTTGCTTTGTCGCTGTCTCCCGCGTTTGCGAGGTAGCGCAAGGAAACAGACGAAAGAAATGGCCCAACCCACCCCCATACACATGTATATACATACACGTCCACACACACAAATATACATACCCATACATCTCAATATACACATATATATACACACACAGACACATACATATATACATATGCACACAATTCACACTGCCTTTATTCATTCCCATCGCCACCTCGTCACACATGGAATAACATCCCCCTCCCCCCCCATGTGTGCGAGGTAGCGCTAGGAAAAGACAACAAAGGCCCCATTCGTTCACACTCAGTCTCTAGCTGTCATGCAATAATGCCCGAAAACCACAGCTCTCTTTCCACATCCAGGCCCTACAGAACTTTCCATGGTTTACCCCAGACGCTTCACATGCCCTGATTCAATCCATTGACAGCACGTCGACCCCGGTATACCACATCGATCCAATTCACTCTATTCCTTGCCCGCCTTTCACCCTCCTGCATGTTCAGGCCCCGATCACTCAAAATCTTTTTCACTCCATCTTTCCACCTATATATATATACATATATATATATATATATATATATATATATATATATATATATATATATATATATATATATATATATATATATATGGAAAGAGGGGCAAGTATGAAGTCTGTTGGGGATGAGAGAGCTTGGGAAGTGAGTCAGTTGTTGTTCGCTGATGATACAGCGCTGGTGGCGGATTCATGTGAGAAACTGCAGAAGCTGGTGACGCAGTTTGGTAAAGTGTGTGGAAGAAGAAAGTTAAGAGTAAATGTGAATAAGAGCAAGGTTATTAGGTACAGTAGGGTTGAGGGTCAAGTCAATTGGGAGGTGAGTTTGAATGGTGAAAAACTGGAGGATGTGAAGTGTTTTAGATATCTGGGAGTGGATCTGTCAGCGGATGGAACCATGGAAGCGGAAGTGGATCATAGGGTGGGGGAGGGGGCGAAAATTTTGGGAGCCTTGAAAAATGTGTGGAAGTCGAGAACATTATCCCGGAAAGCAAAAATGGGTATGTTTGAAGGAATAGTAGTTCCAACAATGTTGTATGGTTGCGAGGCGTGGGCTATGGATAGAGTTGTGCGCAGGAGGATGGATGTGCTGGAAATGAGATGTTTGAGGACAATGTGTGGTGTGAGGTGGTTTGATCGAGTAAGTAACGTAAGGGTAAGAGAGATGTGTGGAAATAAAAAGAGCGTGGTTGAGAGAGCAGAAGAGGGTGTTTTGAAATGGTTTGGGCACATGGAGAGGATGAGTGAGGAAAGATTGACCAAGAGGATATATGTGTCGGAGGTGGAGGGAACGAGGAGAAGAGGGAGACCAAATTGGAGGTGGAAAGATGGAGTGAAAAGGATTTTGTGTGATCGGGGCCTGAACATGCAGGAGGGTGAAAGGAGGGCAAGGAATAGAGTGAATTGGAGCGATGTGGTATACAGGGGTTGACGTGCTGTCAGTGGATTGAATCAAGGCATGTGAAGCGTCCGGGGTAAACCATGGAAAGCTGTGTAGGTATGTATATTTCCGTGTGTGGACGTGTGTATGTACATGTGTATGGGGGGGGTTGGGCCATTTCTTTCGTCTGTTTCCTTGCGCTACCTCGCAAACGCGGGAGACAGCGACAAAGTATAAAAAAAAAAAAAAAAATATATATATATATATATATATATATATATATATAGAGAGAGAGAGAGAGAGAGAGAGAGAGAGAGAGATCTTGACAAACACATGAGTTCATGAAAGCAAAAACACCACTAGGAAAAGGAGACTCAAGAATCCCGCGATCTAACGTGTATCACCACAGCTTCAGAGAACTAGGTACAGAGTAGGGAAACTGATACAATCGAGGTTAGGTTTACAGAACCGAAGGAAACATGGAATGGGGTCATGTCACCTAGTAATTAATGAGAGGTGAGATGGGCACAAGGGTCTGCGTGACCCACCTTATAGGTCAAGGTCAGGTAGAGGGCGAGTCAGGAAGACCTTTGTGCCGACCTGGCCTCTCACTAATTACAAGGTTACATGACCCCATCCCATGTTTCCTCTTTGAGGGCAGACAAGAGTTAGTTTGATGGATGCGAAGCGTGGACATGCACGCACACGCCCACACACACACACACACACACACACACACACACACACACACACACGGAATAGGACTCACTCGCCGACGCTCAAACAAAAGCACACACTCCAAACACTCTCTCAAATCCCACGAGAGCGCAACAGCGAAAACGATCCTTATTTTCGATATCGAATAAAGCAGGCAGTGGCTTCTATACAGAAGAGTGTGTGGAAGAGAAGACAACAATTATCACGTAGCCTCGAGCGAATTTCCTTTTTCAAGACGGTAAATGCGATGTGATCTAGACATCACTGCGTGTAGATCTGGAGGCTAATGCATTTGATGAATCTTTGTTCCAGTGTAAAAACAGTGAAATATGCTTTACTCACAGAACCCATATCTTGAACCTTTGAATAAATGATGGGGCGCGTGAGGAACAATCGAATTTCGCTACCTTGATTGACCAAACGGAGCACCCGGTGGACGTTCTCCCCCCTTCAATTACTCCCTCAAGCCTCGGGCTCCAGCGTAAACGAGGGGGGACTTGGGAGTAGTGTCCCCCTACGTTGTATGGGGAGACAGTCGTTCCTGGCGTCCCCCTACGGTCCCCCGAGGCTATATCTCTCTCAGGGGACTTATTAATTGAATTGGTTGACATAGCCAGTTTGTCTGGTCAGGAGGGGGAGAGGCACAAAGGGTCGGATTCGTCACCATTTCTTTCTTACTGGAGTTCAGCGGGGTGGGGTCTCGTCCGTCGCTTCGAATCCTTTAAACTGAAAAGACGATGAAACCTTTATCATAATACTGTTGTGTGATCCAGTGATGACTCTGAAGGCTTAAGATAATACCTTTAAAGACCTTCACCCAGACATGATACACAGGACAACAAGGATGGTAAGAAGCTGGATAGGATAACTTACTCCTTAAAGATATCGAGTAAATAGAAAAAAACAGAAAATGAATAACAAAACCCCCGTATTTTTCTTATCTTTTTTTTAAATCTCATAGAGACTTATGATCTGCGTTGAATGTTTGGATATCACCAAGCTAACATCTTGATAATCCATAAACGTTTACTTGGACCATGCTGGTATTAGAATTCTTAAAATATAGATGGGATCAGTGATCACAGATTCCTGGAGAAGGAAGTACACCTAACTCGAGTGTCCTCTCCTGAAACCAAATTGCCTCTGGAATTCCATGTTTCACTTTAACATAGGGGACAACAGTTGAAGATGTGTTCGAGTAAGTTGGAAGTTGGCTGTAGCTGAATCGCCCCATAACAGACTGTAACGGATTTGATGAAGATACAGTTATATATAAGAGTGTTTTTTTCAGTAATCTCACGGCCTTGTGTATCTGTTCACGCCAAGTCACAAGGACTGGTCAAAACTCTTTGGAAAAATTCAACGAGGCTCTGGAATTATTCCACAGCTTCTTCTCGGTGCATCCTAACTACTCCGCTAACATAAGAGACGTATTGCTAAACAGCTGTCCAATATCAGCCACCAGAACATCTCTCGACGATACAATTAGCGTCACGGAAATGGAGGAAGAGGAAATGGAGAGAGAGAGAGATAGAGAGAGAGAGAGAGAGAGAGAGAGAGAGAGAGAGAGAGAGAGAGAGAGAGAGAGAGCTGGGTCGGAGAAGGTGATGAGCGAAGGAACTGTGGGATTTCATTGTGAGTACGACGGAGGATCAGCCATCTATTTTTCATAGCAGGTATTGTGTGCGAGACGGTAATGGAATAAACAATGGCAAATCGATAGCATACCTGCGTAGTAGCCTCGCTGACACGAGCCCAGGGGTGCCACAAACGTATCCTGGAGGGTTGGGGTAGGAGGGAAATCTACTTTAGGGAAGACTGGAATCCCATCAAAGGTGTAGTGAGCGTGGTAGGAAAATGAGAGAGAGGTAATGATGTGCAAGAAGTTACTTTCTAAGACAATAAGCACTTTTTTTAATTCATCGTTTCATCATTTTGGCTTTGTTTTGCTTTCTTTACCAAAACGAATGAAAAATAGTGGAATGATGGATCAAACAAATGCTTCCTGTAGAAGAAAGCAGCATTTAAGAAAGTCTAGAATACAACATTTTATAGCAGCATTATTGAATGAATTATACAATGTTGCTTAGAAGAGATAAAACGTATATTAACGAATATAGCTAAAGAAGCTCTAAGTTTTATAGTTATGTTAGAAGCAAGAGGATCCATTGATTCCTGAAAACGGTAAATGGGTTCAAGAGATCGATGCTATGGAAAGATTTTGAATTATTTATTCTGGATCTGTATTTACGGCTGAAGACACAGTTGCTCTGCTAAGAGATGCAATATTTTTGAAGCATATCGACATAAAGGTTGAAGAAATGAGATAGTGAAGCCCTAGACTGTACTTTCGATTCTCATGCTCCTGGGAAAGTTCTAGATAAATGGAACTTTGTCAATGTATCACAGATACTCAAGAGAAGCGACAAATCACTGTCCGGAAATTATCGACCAATTAGCATAACATCTGTGATTGAAGAGAACGTATGGAAACCATGATTCGGGACTAGATTTTAAATCATTTAGTGGCTCTCCACTTCCTTACGTATGAGATGATCCAAGAGTACTTTCAGGTCTACATAGTGAAATACGTGCTATTTTTTGAGGTGTCTGTCAGAAATCAATATGATTACTAATGGATTTCACCACTAATGTCTAGTATATTGTAAGAGTGTCACAGCGACACAAATTGATTCTTAATATTAGGATGCAACTTTCGTACAGGCTCCCTCGACCTCTCCACGTACTGAACAAAATATGGGAAAAAAATCGTTTTGGTCTCAGGTGACAATGCGTATATTTCACCTGAAGACGATTCAAGAATTCTTAAGATATACGTCCCAGCCACAGTAAAAGGTTTAAGATTTACTAAATAAATTTCATGTAAGAACGTGTCGAAATACAAAGGAAAACAAAACCAAAAATGCAGCCTAGTTAAAGAAAGAGATACGAGTAATGTAGAAAACCAAACTGGGTTTCAAAAAATAAGGAAGGGATAGAAAATCTAAATATGGGGTGTGGAAAGAATAAGTCGAACATGATAATTGAAAAGTGAAATAGAAATCAATCTTTATGATACGAAAGAAGACATCGATGGCAATGGATAACTCTAGATCACGTATAACACGGACGACGTTGTCTATTAATGCAGAAAAGCGAGGAAATGACGAGTGAAAGGGATGCAAAGGAGAGGAAGAGTGACTCTGTGAAAGAGATCCTGAGATCTGACTGAGAGGTTTGGGGGAGGGAATGAAAGCGTTGCCGGATGGAAAGATGGAGGGGGAGATACATTAGAAACTGGGTGGAGGGAAGCAAAAGATGTGAGCGGGATAAATACTGTGTGGGATGTCGTCTAACATGAGACTTATTACACCTGACAAGAGGGACGTATTGGGAGGGAGACATGATAGTGAAGGGGATATATTGCAGACAGGACGTAGTGGACCTAGCAGGGATGAACGTAGAGCAATGTTGATAGGAGAACCATACCGAAGGTTGGGAATTACCGGTAGGGAAACTCTGAATCTGTCAATGGGACATTAGGACAAAAGCGAAAAGAACTCGTTTATGTGTATAATGTAACAGGAATCACGCTGCAGGAATATCTGTGAGAGTGGGACTTGGGAGTCGACGGTGTATTTAACACCGACATAGGACTGTAAAGAACACAGACTTTGTTGGCTTTTGATTACATAGATATGGAAATGTTCGGCAAACTATTCACAACGCATATGAGACCAAAATTGAGGTATTCTCCTCCTGTTTGGTGACCACGTTTAAATAGGTACAATGGTCTAATAGAGAAGGTCCAGAAGTGAACTGAGCAACAGAGAGAGGCTTTACTAACTACGGAAAATAGAAGATTAAGGGAAGACTTGATCATAACCTTCAAGTGTCTAAACAAGTCTCATGACGTCAACAGTGAACAGTTTCTCGAAAGATGCAAACACGGAGCGACCAGAAGCCACGGAAGGACGCAAGCCAAAGGTATTATCACTAAAGGAGTAAAAAAATACCCATATAATACCAGTGTTATGGACGAACAGAGTTACCTAAGTGATGAAATTGTGATTGTGGACAGCATACAGAAGCATGAAAAGTCATATGACAATAGTCAAAGTTCAAGAAATGCGTAAGTACCAAGGGCGACACTTCTTTTACTGTAATAATAATAATAATGATAATAATAATAATAATAATGATAATAATAATAATAATAATGATAATAATAATAATAATAATAATAATGATAATAATAATAATAATAATGATAATAATAATAATAATGATAATAATAATAATAATAATAATGATAATAA